>NW_006921662.1:2677883-2712428 GCF_000298275.1 Orycteropus afer afer
TATTTTTTTTTAATGATTTTGAGTTTTGTTCCACATTGTTCTCCCACTGTATCCAGGATCTTCAGCACCAATCCTGTTTCATGGGATTCTTGATTGAAACATATTTGACAGAATACTAACAGACTCATAACAAAAGAAGAAATCAAGCAGGTCATAAAAAAAGAAGAAAAAAAACTTCCCACAAGAAAAGTCTTGGCCCAGCTGGCTTCATTGGAGAATTCTAGCAAACATTCAGAGAAGAATTGACACCTATACTACCAAACTATTCTAGAACATAGAAAAAGATGGAATATTACCAAATTCACTCTATGAAGCAAGTATAACACTGATACCAAAACCAGGGGAAAAACAAAGCCATTAAAAAGGAAAACTACAGGCCTATATCCCTCGTGAATATAGATTCAAAAATTGTCAACAAAATTCTAGCCAATGGAGTCTAAAAAATAAAAAAAACCAACACATCATGACCAAGTGGGATTCATACCAGGTATGCAAGAATGGTACATCAGAAAAATGATTAAGGTAATCCATCACATAAACAAAACAAAAGAAAAGAACCATATGATCGTATCAATTGATGCAGAAAAGTCATCTGATAAAATCCAACACTAATTCCTGTTCAAAACTCTCAGTAAAATAGGGATAGAAAGGAAAATCCTCAATATAATAAAGGGCACATATGCAAAACCAATAGCCAACATTATTGTTAATGGAGACTCAAAACTTTCTCCTGCAAATGGGAACCAGATAAGGATGCCCTCTATCACCACTGCTATTCAACATTGTATTGGAACTCCTAGCCAAGGCAATAAGGAAAGAAAGAGAAAGAAAAGGCATCCAAATTGGCAAAGAAGAAGTAAAGCTGTCCCTATTTGCCAATGATCTGATCCTATACAAAGAAAACCCAAGAGACTCAGCAAAAAAAGTTACTAGAACTAATAGAAAGGTTCAGCAAAGTGGCAGGATACAGGGTCAACATACAAAAATCAGTTGAATTCCTCTACATCAACAAAGAGGCCTCTGAAAAGGAAATGAGGAAAACAATAATATTTACAATAGCTACCAAAAAGATAAAATACTTAGGAATAGATCTTGCCAGGGACACAAAAGACCCATACAAAGAAAAATACAAAATACTACTACAAGAAACTGTAAGTGATCTACATAAATGGAAGAATGTGCCTTGTTCATGGATAAGATGGAATATTGTGAAAATGTCTATACTACTGCCCAAAGCAATCTACATATTTAATGCAATCCTGATCCAGATTTTATCAACATTTTTTTAAGGACATAGAAAAACCAGTCACTAATTTCCTGTGGAAAGGAAAAAGATCTCAGGTAAGCAAAGCACTACTAAAGAAGAAAAACAAAGTAGAAGGTCTCACACTCCCAGACCTCAAAACCTACTATATAGCCACAATAGTCAAAACAGTGTGGTATTGGTACAATGATAGATAGATAGGTCAATGGAACTGAATCAAAAACTCAGAAATAGACCCATCCATCTATGGACAGCTGATCTTTGACAAAGCCCCAAAATTCATTAAATTGGGGAGAGATAGCTTCTTTAACAAATGGTTCTGGCAAAATTGGATATCCACTTGTAAAAAAATGCAGCAAGGCCCAGACCTCACCCCATACACAAAAATGAGCTCGAGTTGGATCAAAGACTTAAATGTAAAACCCAAAACTATAAAGCTCATCAAAGATAAAATAGGGGCAAATCTGAGGGCCCTAATTTATGGCATAAATAGACTATCAGGCATAACCCAAAATACACAGGTTACAGAAGAGAAACTAGATGACTGGTACATTTTAAAAATTAAATTCTTATGCGCATTGAAAGACTTCTCCAGAAGGGTAAAAAGAGAACCTACAGATTGGGAAAAAATATTTGGCTATGACATATCTGACAAGAGAGTTATCTCCAAAATTTATAGAAAAACTTCAACACCAAAAAGACATACAATCCAATTCAAAAATGGGCAAAGGACGTGAACAGACACTTCACTAAAGAAGACATACAGGGAGCCAACAAACACATGAGGAAATGTGCATGATCATTAGCCATTAGAGAGATGAAAATCAAAACAACAATGAGATATCAATAACAGCAAAGTTCAACAAGACAGAAAATAACGAATGCTGGTGAGGCTGCAGAAAGATTGGAACTCTCATAGACTGCCAGTGAGACTGCAAAATGGTACAACTATTGTGGAAAATGGTACAGCATTTCCTTAAAAAACCTGAAAATAGATATACCATTTGATCTAACAATTCCATTACTAGAAATATATCCTAAAGAGGTGAGAAACAGGATATGAACAGACATGCACACCCATGTTCACTGCAGCACAATTCACTGTAACAAAGAGATGGATGGAAACAACCTAAATGGCCATCAACAGATGAATGGATAACCAAACTATGGTACATTCACACAATGGAATACTATGCAACATTAAAAGAATAATGAAGAATACATGAATCATCTCACAACATGGATGAATTTAGAGGGCACTATGCAGGCACTCCTTGGAAAGAAGGTTGGACAATCTACTTCTTTAGTGATACTGCCTTGGAAACCCAAGGAGGGGTTGCTAGGGGTCAGGTCCTACTCTGTGGCACATAACAACAGCAACAACATGCTGAGTGATATAAGTCAATCACAGAAGGACAAATGTTATATGAGGCAACTATTGTAAAAAGTCAAGGAAAGGTTTATTCAGGGAAGGAAAATCACTTTGTTGGTTACCAGGGACAGGAGAGAAGGGAAGGGAAAATCTCAGACTAGTTGGGGTCACATGTTGATTTGAATGAGGGAAGGATGATATAGAAAGAGTCCATGACCAGCTTGGTGACACTGGGGAAAGGAAAGATACTGAAATGTACACAAAAGATAGACAACAGAGGCAAATACTATTACATGCACAATTCTGCAGTATCACTAGCACCAAACACAAGGCTATGGATTAATGCATAGACAGGTGAGAAGATGGGGAGGTGGAGGTAGATGAGGAAGAATACACCCTACACCAAGGTTAGATTTGGCTGAAGATAATCTTACATATACACTTGTGCTACAAAATTACCCACATACATTATAGAAGCAATGGAAGACAGGGTTGGAGTAACTTCTCAGACACAAGCAATTACCTTGTGAGAGAGAATCACTGGTCCTATGGACTTGGGACCATGGTCTCGGGGGACACCATGCTCTATTGACACAACAAAGTGCATAAAATTTTTGTTCTACAATGTACTTTGGTGAGTAGTAACTAGGGTCTTAAATGCTTTCAAGCACACTTGTAAGATGCAACTATTGGTCTCCTGTTGTCTGGAGCAAAGAAGAATGAAGAAAATCAAAGTCATCTGGAAATAATTAGTCCAAAGATAAGATGGACCACAAGGACCTCAGCCTCCATGACCCTGAGACTGGGAGAACTGGATGGTATCCAGCTACCAATGCCAACCACTTGGAAAGGGATCAAAACTGGCGATCTTGGATAGAGTGGGAGGAAAAATGAGGAACAGAATTCAAAAACACAAAAATTACCAAAATTACTGGTCAGAAAGAGACTCGTGAAACCTCTGAGACTATGGCCCCAGATTACCCTTCGGGCCTAGAAATGGACTCACTACCATGGATTGGCTCTCAGCCCAACAGTAGAAAGACCTACATGCAGAACACCTACCCTAGGTCAATGCACCCACCTCCTCTAGGGAGATACACCCCTTGGATCAATCAGCCATGAGACACCAGAGGGGCAGCATTCACATAGAGGGAAAGCTGGACAGATAGGAATGCATAGATAGGTAAGGAACAGGGAGGGGGTGGTAACAGGGAGGAGAGGGGTGGAGAGTTTTTTATGACTGGGAATGGTAATCGGGGCCATGAAATCAGATGTGCATGAACTGTTGAATGTAATACAAGTTTGCTTTGTAACCTTGCACCCAAAACACAATTAAAAAAGAAAAAGTATATATATATAAACTTACAGTTAAATAAATTATATTGAAAACAGAAAAAGAAACATATTAGATAATGATTTATAAACTACAAATTGTATTAGAAACTAAGTGCCCCTTTTTATCACCATTGGAACTTTAGAGTATACTTTGATCTATACTCCTGGATCAATATGAAAATGGAGTAGGAAAAATTGGGGCTAGAGTGTGTGTAGGGACTTGCTTAATCTTCCATCATTTCTTTAAGCTGGAGTGTTGTGATGTCAGGTGCTATTGAGCTATTTCTGACTTATAACGACCCCAAATACAACAGAAGGAAATGTTGCCCCATCATGTGCTTACCCTCACAATAGTAGGTGTATTTGAGCCCATCGCTGCAGTTACTGTGTCAGTCCATCTTGTTGTGGGTCTTCTGCTTCTTTGATCACTCTTTACAAAGCATGATGTCCTTCTCCAGGGACTGGTCCCTCTTGATAATGTATCCAAAGTAAGTGAGACAAAGTCTTGCCATCCTCACTTCTAAGGCATATTCTGGCTGTACTTCTTCCAAGACAGATTGGTTTGTTCTTCTGAAATCCTTGGTGTATTCAGTATTCTTCACAAACACCATAATTGAAGCGTGTCAATTCTTTTTCCATCTTCCTTTTTCATTGTTCATATTTTGCAGGCATATGAGGCAGTTGAAAATACCATGGCTTGGTTCAGGTGAACTTTAGTCATCAAAGTGACATCTTTGCTTTTTAACACTTTAAAGAGGCCTTTTGAAGCAGATTTGCCCAAATGCGATATGTCATTTGATTTCTTGACTGCTGCTTCCATGGCCTTGATTATGGATCCAAATAAAATGAAATTCAAAGACTACAGCTCAATGGATTACATTGAGCTGTAGTATGGATTACACCTCAATGTTAAGCTAGGACATCCCTGGAAAATTGTAGAGCAAGCAGGCAGGGAAAAAATAGGCTAGTTTATTTCTTTACTTGGCTTTTAAATGATTGATCTCACATATTTGTAAATAGGATCTTTTATGAGGTCAAGCTTCCTGGTGTAATGTAAGATACATGACTGGTGGACACTTCCAGGGCTCCACTAACTTTCCCTCATATCCCTGGATCCCTTTTACTGTTTCTGAGTGCTTATCCTCCACTGTTCCCAACTCCTTTCCTCCCACTTCCGTGTGTTCTGTGTTTTTCATACAGCCCACCTGTCACACTCTTCGGAAGACTTCCCTTGGGCTGCTAGAACTGCTGTCTCCACATGCCATAGAGCTTGAAGGGTCTGAAGTTTACATTCCCCATCCTTCCCACCCCACCTTACAGCCCAGAGTGAAAAACTGATGGGTGCCAAACCCAGCTTTCTTGCCTTGAGGAAAGATAAACCCTGACACACAATTTGTACTCCATAACTACCCTGCAGGACCAGGCTGATGATGAGACATAGCCTGAAATTGGCCCTTGCTTTTCCCCCTTTCCTGTCCTTCTTTCCTCTCCACTTACTGGTTCTTCTTGGGAGCACTTTCTTAATAAGTCACTGAATACACATTCTTATCTCAGGGTCTGCTTCTGGGGCACCTGCCTAAGACAATGACACCTAACTTGAACAACAGAATGAAACTCTCTTTATGTGATCCCTTCTAATATCAAAGTACTATAATTTTGGGGGGTGAAAATATACACGATAGTTCATACACCCATTCCACAATTTTTATATGCACAATGACTTAACAGTAGCTACATCACATTGCGTCACCATTCTTCTATCTCTACTCATATGGTTTCACCATTGTTAAGTTAAACTCTCTGCCCTTTAAAATTCTCATCTGTGTTTTAGAGTTACTGTTGTCCATTTAATTTCATATAGATAATTCTTTAAGAGAAAGAAATGCTCAAGGAGAACATTCATTATTAAATGAGCTGAATTGTTGTTTAGTCTAAAGATGACTTCATGGAATAGTCTCAGTTTAAGGCTTAAAAGTTGTTTCCAGGCAATAAATTCAGAAATTCCCGTACTCTCAGTGTATCTACTAAGCTGTATTTCTGAATGAATTTGACATTCTGTTCCACATTTTTTCTTCCTTTTGATCAAGATCCAATTATTGGGTCATTGATCAAAATGTTCAGGAACGGTAGCTGAGCACCATCCATTTCTTCTGGTCTCATGATGAAGGAGATAGTACTATATTTCCACACAAATAATGTTCTTTTGCTAACGACTCCCTTATCCAAGGTATTTTCATAAGCCATCTATGTTAGTTTTTTTTTTTCAGCAGCATAATGGTTGGCAAATAAATAAATAGATAGATAGATAGATAAAAACCTTATAAAGAGTATATTATTTGTGTAAAAATATAGTAGCTCATGGAGGCACTTAGACCTGCAGTCCATTCCCTTCTCCTATCCCTAGATCTCCTTCTTCCTCTCTGCTCTATGCAATAGAGATCATTTTTTATATTTTGGGTGGTTGATCAAACAGTTTTAAGACCCTAGCCACAACTCACTAAATTAGGAGGGAGAAACTCCATTAGGCTGGGTTCCCTAGAGAAGCAAAAACAGTAAAGCTTATTATGTGTGTTTGTGTGTATGTACATATCTATCCAAAGGAAATAGCTCATGTGGTTCTGAGTCCATGGGTCAGGCTTCAGGTTGGAGCTTCCTCCTGACTCACGTTGCTACAGGAGCTGAGAAACCCAAGATTGCAGGTCAAATGGCAAGTTGCTGACTGTGGGCTGTGGAGTCTGATGTATCTAAAATAGGCAGGTAAAATGGCAGACTATGGCTAAAGCCCAAAGAACCAGAGGTCAGATTATGATGAACCAGATGCAGGATCTAGATTAAGCAAGAAGCTGCCAGAGAGCTTTGCCCGCATGTCCATATGCATTGGAAGCAGGCCACACCCCTGAGGAAACTCCTTTTCAACTGATTGGCTGCTCATAGCAGATTTTATCATGGAAAGGATTACATTATATCAGATCTCATCATGGGGAATGACTATATCATAACTGGCATACCACTGAGAATCATGGCTGAGCCAACTTGACATTCAACCTTAACCATCACAAAAAAACAACACTGGGCCAATTGACTGGAGAGGTCCATGAAATCATGCCCCTGAACTTTATTTTGGTTTTTATATAATTTTTACATAAAGGTTATAGTGATGATATGAAGAAGTCCATATATAAACTGATGTTTTTGTTGTTGTTAGGTGCCAACAAGTTGGCTCTAACTCATAGTGACCCTATGTAAAACAGAACAAAGCACTACCTGGTTCAGTGTCATCGTCACAATCCTTGCTATATTGGAGCCCATTGTTGCAGCCGCTGTGTCAATCCATCTCCTTGAGAGCCTTCCCCTTTTTCACTGACCCTCCACTTTACCGAGGATGATACCTTTCTCCAGCAATAATGAGAGAACCTCTGATGAAGAGACTTCTGAATGGTATGTCTAAATGAAGAAACAATACTTTGAAAATTATTTTTTAGCTATTTTAGGTCATCTAAAAATATTAAATCAGTTCCCTTCAGACATTTGACTGATGAGATAGCTGAAAAGAGTTAAAGTCAAGAAAGACAGTCATAATGAGATTCTTTGTGTCTACAAAAAAGGATTATTTAGTACTTTTGGGCATGCAGGGTGTGTGTTTTAAGAGTTGTTTTCATGGTTTCTAATCAGTTGCCATATCATTCCTTGGCCCCAGGAAAGGCTATTGATAGAATTCAATCAGGTGGAGGAAGGGTCAAGATACTTGCACCGGGAGCTGTTTGAAAATTCTCAAAGGACATGTGGTCAACGCTGCTTTGGTGTGATGACAGATGGGCCATACATATCTTTAAAAAGGTAGCCCTTGGCTATAGATTCTAAGTTACAGCAGTGAAAACTGCAGAAGCTTTTCAAGAGGAATGGTGTGTAACCTTACAGAACACACTGCAACTAAATACAAAGTGTTGCAGAAAATACTGAAAAAATACTTATGTGCCAATGAGGGATAAGACCAAAGACAAGAAAAGCCAATTCAGAGCCAACCTGGTTCTGAAAGAGTCTGGTTTAGCCTTTTGCCTGGGAGTTGAATATATAAATGAAACAGTCATGCTATCCAATGTGCTGAGAGGAAGAGAATTAAGAACATCTGAGTTTCTGTGAGAGAAGAGATCGCCTTCCAAAACACACTTCCTTCTACAGAAAGTAGCTGCACAAATGTTTTACCATTCAATAAAAGTTCCCAAACTTGTGCTTTTTCTGTTGTTTAAATATGCTGAGTACTATACCTGAATTAGCTTTTGTAGCCAGGGATTTTGAAACATGTATGTTTTAAGTAGAACCAGTCCTGGGAGTGGGGTAGCAGTGTGGGTGTTTGTGAGAATGTGGACATGAACGTGAGTCTTTAGGAAAATGATGCATGCAGGTTCGCCAGGGTGGTGAGAAGGAGAAGAAGGAATCCACAGAACGGAAACAAGAAATAGAAAACTGAAAAAGAGGGAGAAAGGAATTGGAGTGATGTGCCAAAAATATATAGCCATACTTGTCAAGAAAATCTCTGATTTCAAGTTGTATCTTTTTAGTGTGTAATTCCCCCTTCTCATACCCTCATGTACTAAGCAGACTTCTTTGTTTTTATGTATTGTCCTTGTTCTTGACCCTTTGGTCCATCCTAAATCTTCAGTCTTCCTTTCTCCCTTGTCCTCAAAATTCCACTTAAAATGATGCTATTCAAGCTAGATCTTGCTCAGGGAGTAGCATATCCAAATTCATATGACAAATTTGAAATAGTATTTATTTAAATAGATACTCTATATTCATGAGCCTTCACTGGACAGGAGAAAAAAAGAAAAAGAAAAAACTTAGTCGGTCTCCTCATTAAAATATCTCTTCCTGTGTGTGCTGAGAATGTCAAATGGCCCCTGCATTCTCCTCCAGGGAGTTTATAATCAAGCCCAGGACTCCATTACATGACAAAGAAGTTTTTTTTTTTTTAAGTCTTAACAAAGTCATATTCTTTCTTCCACCAATCCTTGCCCTCTGTAAAATATAAAATAAAAATTTAAACCTGTTTATAAAAAAAATGTTTAAACCTATTAGGCCATAATAAGTAACAGGAGTTTTATTTAGTAATGAAGCAGAATAAAGTCATATTTTTGCACACATGCAAAAGCAACTCTATGAAGTACAGACTTCTTTTTTGATAATTACTTTTCCCTCAAGCACTGAGTATTTGCCAAATCCTTATAATATTCAATGTCTAGTACAGTTTTAGATGTTAGAAAAATATGCAGAGGATATGAGACATATCCCATCCCCAAAGAATTTTCAGTTTAATATAGAGACATAGTTGTGGGTCACTAAAGAAGTATTTTTGCATAAAATACATGAATGCAAGCATGTAAACTCAAAATGTACACAGACAGGTAATATAAAAATGAGGTTTTAGCTTCTATAAGGCATCTGGGACTGGTGGGACCTGTGGCAAAACTGAAGACGTTAAAATAAAAAATTATATACATTATAATTTTATATATATATATACACACACACACACACATATATATGTATATGTATATATATGTTGTTGTTGTTGTTGTTTGCCGTGGAGTTGGCCCTGACTCATAGCGACCCCTTCTTGGATTTCCGAGGCAGTGAGGCAGTATCGCTACGGAAGTAGATTGCCCAACCTTCCTTCCGAGGAGTAGCTGGTGGGTTTGAACTGCCAGCCTTCTGGTTAGCAGTCAAGTGCCTTAGGCACTATGCTACCAGAGCTCCTATACACACACACACACACACACACACACACAAACAGATTTGCCACCCCTAGCACAGTTAAATGGAGTAGTTATGTGAAATATGAATGCATTGAAGAAAAATAAAGCTAACCATTTAGAGATTAACTAAGTGGTCTTTATCAGGGAAGATTTTTTAGAAAAATCCACTAGCCATGGTCAAAAATAAGAATTTATTCTATTGCATTGATGCAATGGAGACTACAGGAAGAGACCTACAGGTATGTTTCAACATATTTCTCTTTGAAATATCCCTCGTATATCATCATTTTCTCTTAGCTGTTTCTTGTAAATTTATTTTGAGTATGGGAAGGCCAAAGAAAAGGAGAAGGGAAGAAGGGTTAGTGGAGTTGAGACCAGAGAGAACTGTCCCCTTTTCCAATCAGTAGGTGCCAGGAATGACTCTGGACTAGAACAATCTCTACTTTTAAAATCTTGCCTACTATAAGCACCAAAATCAGCCATGCAAAACAGTATAAATGAACCAAGTAGCTGAGAGCTTGTTCTTAAATCTCTCATAATGAATCTTACACTTTTATTTCTGTGACAGAGAAAAATTTCCTGGGAACCTTCTGTGAGTATTAGAATGTCATTATTTCAAAGGAAAGAAGGCTTCATTATTTATCTCTTTAAAGATGTATTATTCTCTACCACATTAATTGGGAGCTCTGGTAGCATAGTGGCTAAGGCACTTGACTGCTAACCAGAAGGCTGGCGGTTCAAACCCACCAGCCACTCCCCGGAAGGAAGGTTGGGCAATCCTACTTCCGTAGTGATACTGCCTCGGAAACCCAAGGAGGGGTCGCTATGAGTCAGGGCTGACTCGACGGCACATAACAACAACAACAACAACCACATTAATTGGCCATGTTAAGTTGATTTTTCAAAAATGATACCTTACTGACAAAAAATTCTGAAATTCTGGTGCAATTATTTTCTGACTACATATTTTTCAAGTAAAGGTGCCAAAAACTCTTCAGTGAATCATTCCAACAAAAGTCTTATTTTATTTTTTAATTGTTCTAAATATATATGTAACAAAACGTTTGTCATTTCAATAATTTTTATGTGTACAATGCAGTGACATAAATTATATTTATCCTAGTGTTTCACTATCACTACTATCCATTTTCATGTTTCTCCATCCCTTGTAACAGAAACTCATGTTCCCTAAGAAGTGAGTCCCCATTCCCCTTTTCTCCTGCCTGCCCTTGGTAACCACTAATAAACTTTGCTTCCTATGGATTTGTGTATCATAGATATTTCATATAAGTCAGATCATTCAATATTTGTCTTTTTGTGTCTTGCTCATTTCACTTAGCATAATGTTTTCTAGGTTCATTCATGTTGTTGCATGTACCAGGACCTAATTTCTCTTTATGGCAGAATAATATTCCATTGCCAATGAAGATTTTAAAACCATATTTAAAAATAACATTTTAAAGGAGAGAAAAGGCTGGTTCTGTTGAGGGTTTGAATATTTCTTTCAAATAATTTGAGTTGTTGCCTGAATACCAGAGGCCTAAAATAATCAGCAAAAATGTCCAGACAATCAGATAGTGTGTCTGCCAAATAAGAACCTCAGTGTGTGACGGACTTTGGAGATTATGTAGTTGCATTCTCCATCAACCCTTGAGTATCTTCTCTGACATCCCATCTGGTATTCCCAGCTTCTGTTTGAAGTCTTCTGGCATTGAGTAAATTTACTCTCTCTTAACCAACACTCATTCCATTTTCCTTGACTTTTCAAGTCATTGAAAAATTCTTCCTTAAAGTGAAACAGTACACCTTTGTATTGTTTCCATATACTATGGACCATGCTAAATAAGTTTTAATCTTCTTGTAAATAAATTTGTATGCATTTGAAGATAACCATATCACACTTTAAATAGAATCATTAAATCTTATTTCTCTTTCTATTCCACATTTCTAGTTCAATTTTAATATTGCCAGTGCAGATGAGGTGAGGATGATTTGTGTTGTCAGAAGGTTATGTTTTCTAAACTCAATGAGGGACAAGATTGAGTAGGTGTACATAGCAGGTACCTATCAAGATCACCCTCCTAGAGTAGGAGTTTGGTTAAGAAATAAAATTAATTACATATTTGATTGCTGTGACTGCAAATTCTGCAGTCTATGGGAGGGAGCAGGATGCATTGCTAAGGGCTACTTTATGCAAGAACACTTGAGGCCATAAATCATCATCATCTCTTAACTTTTTAAGTAAACCATAAAATTTAAATATTCAAATAAAAAGGAACAAACATAGATATTTAAGCCAAGCACTAACTATGTTTTTATTTTTCCTCTGAGCTTTGGAGGTTTGACCTTACCTGGGACCAGAGGACCAGAATAATACAGTTAGAATGGTGGTGTAATAATGAAAAAGTAGGTAAAAATGGGCAATGGCTTAATAAAATTTACTTTCAAATCATCTTGATGAGCTGCATGTAAGCACTTAGAGGGGTTATTTTAGGAAGACTTCATGGAAGAGGTGAGATATACTCAGTTGAGAGAAGGTGAGGTACATGGTTACAATAAATTCTAGATCAGAAATAAGATGTCAGGAGTCACTATCAAAGTACCTTTCTTACTTCCTGTTTAAGGCAGAGGCTAATAAATAAAACCAAGGCAAACTTAGGCAAGGCTTAAAAATACTTTATTTTTTCAGAGTAAAGTTTATAGTATCTATAAGCTTTTTGGAATTTGTCAGGCAATTCTAAAAGTAGTTGGTATTTTTATTCTGAGTGTACCCCAACATGCATTTTTATCTTAGACAGAAAATAAATTTTATATTTGATAACTTTTCTTAGCATATAACAAATTGACGTACAGATTTTAACTATAATATTTTAGATGAACTACATATTCTCAAAATAATCTTCTTTACAATAAAATTAAAACAATTTTTTTTTAACCCTTCATAAATCATCAGTCTTTGTTGAGCATTTTCTTCAACTCTCCATCAACGTTTCCCCTTTGGGCTGAAACCAAGCATGGAAAATTTCACTTTACCAGACAGGACTTTTTGGAACCCATAAGCAGTGGTAAGGGAGCTTAAATTTATATTTAACTTCAAATGGTTTTTACCATAAATGATATAATATGGGGTACTGAGCGATCATTTTTTGGTATAATTGAGCTAGCTTGTTGGTCTGTTAAATTATTTATGAGCCATTTATAGATTTTTTTCAGGTATTTCAGTATACTCTGACCTCCATCTGCCAGAATTGAACATCTACAGATTTTTTGCCCCTCCTTTTTGGGTGCGTAAATAAGAGTATTTTATACTAGTAAAGATCATTTTTATGTTGCAAAACAATAAGGGGATTATGCATTATATGAGGTTATTGGGAGCCCCCAAAACATAAGGAATGTGGAAATAAAATTACTTAGATCTCAAATATGCTCTATACTTACAAGCTTTGAGACTGAATTAAAGGAGTGGGGGAAAATGTTGGGAGGAGCAAGGCATTTGCTTTTTTAAAATTTTCTCTTTTAAAGTTTTATGATTGAAAAAATGGACAAACAAGAGATTTAAGAGGTTGGAAATATTACAAAAATGACAAACTCATACTTGATAGAAGTACCAGGAATTAAACATTGACTTGTAGAGACTAGCTTACTGATTATTGATTTATTTGTCTTAATGTATTTATTAATTCATTGCTTTGTGTTACATAGGGTAAAGATTAGCTAATGTAGAAATGAAATCTTTCAGAATAGAAGTAAACAGGAGAAAAAAGAGGCTAGAGGTGGAAAGAATTAAGAAGCAATAAGGGAAACTTAGTGAAAGTCTAGAAGACTTACTATTAGATACAGGAGGCAGTGGGAAGCAATAGCTCGGATCTGGACTGCCTTTTTGTTATAGGTGTCCTGGAATTCTTTGGGAAGGTGCAGACAGAGCGAGGTCATGGAAGTCATAAGTATTTGGAATGAAATGGGGAACAATGCTAGTGGAGCAATTGCCACTTATAACTGCTGGAAGGTGTGCCCTGAATCTGTCAGCAAGATTTCTGTCTGGGTTGAGCTGGATAAACAGCAGCCCAGGGAGATCAAACCAAACTTATTTTTACTCTGGGTCTTCATCAGCCGCTGGAGAAAGTGACAATCTCACTTAAAGTAATTTTTTATTATGACTTTTTGGCCTTCATGCTGCTTCATTTATTTAATACATATCTTAATATTGGGGTTTTCATGCCTTATATGGGATTAGCATCTATTTATGTCTATAGTTTTTCCTGAGCTGCCTACAGCTATCATTGCATCAATTATAATTTGTTAATTTCAGAATTTCTGAGCACATCCCGTGTGGGATTTCACTTGTTACTTTATAGTACAAATTTGATTATTTCAGATGATATACTCATTTACCACAGCTTTGTGGTGGCGAACTCTTTCCACACTTCCCTTCCCCAGCTAGTGGAAGTTGAGTTTATTTGAAGAAACTTTAGAACAAAAAGGAGCATAAAACTAATCTCAAAAGGGTCAAAATGGTAGGGTATTTATTTACTGAATGACCTCTAAACAGAAACAGATTTATTTAAATAAATGGAATATAGAGGAATAAAATTAGACAAAAGAAATCATAGAATCAACATTGGATTTAGGTAGATTTGTTTTCTTTTTGCCCACAGTTTAGTTGCAGGAATTCTCTCAGAGACTTGAATATTATGAATCATCCAGAGAGAAGGGATACTGTGTGTCATATTTGCCAACCTTATTTGAGATTAAAAGGACTTTTGCCAGAATATCAAACAGAGACAGCATTCAGCATAATATAATACAATAATAATAATATAATAATGCTGCCCAATCTAGGTGCCACTTTGTCAATGTCAACTCATAGGGACCCTACGTGACAGAGTAGAATTTCCCCATAAGGTTTTCTTGGCTATAATCCTTGCAGGAGAAAATTGCCAGGTCTTTCTCCTGTAGAGCCACTGGTGAGTTTGAAATACCAACCTTTCAGTTAGCAGAGTGCTTAACCATTGTGCCACCTGCACTCCTTGAAGTTCCAATGGACCTATATTAATTGGTTAAAACTTTGTACCTTCTGAGAGGAGTCTTGCTTTTAAAACAAGAAAACATAACACCCAAAGAGGACATTCAAATAGCCAACAAACACATGAAAAGATGTTTGTACTCTTTAGCTATTAGAGAGGTGCAAATCAAAATAACAATGAGATATCATCTCACCGCTGCTAAAAATGACACTAAATCACATAAACAGCCAACAACAAATGTTGGTGAGGATGTAGGGAGATTGAAACCCCTATCCACTGCTGGTAGGACTATAAAATGGTGCAACCACAAAGAAAAATGATATGGTATTTCCTCAAAAAACTAGAAACAGAACTACCTTACGCCCCAGCAGTCCTACTTGTAGGAATATACCTTATAGACCTAATACAAGTGACATGAACAGAAATGTGCACACCTATGTTCATTGAAGCACTATTCACAATAGAAAAAGGTAGAAACAACCTTTGTGTCCATCAATGGAAGAATGAATAAGTGAAACATGGTAAAACATACAGTGGAATACTATGTAGCCAAAAAGAATAATGATGACTTCTCAAGACATCTTACAACATGGATGAATCTGGAGGACATTATGCTGAGTGAAATAAGTCAATCACAATAAGACAAATATTGTATGAAATTTTATAAAAAGACAAATTTTTATACAAAGACAAAAATACACATATACACACTGGTGGTTACCAAGGAAAGTTGAGTGGGGAGAGGAGGTATAACTCTTGAGACAGTAGACACTTGTTATTTTTGGTGATGAGAAAGGTAACACTGAATGTGGATGAAGTGTCCCCAGCTTGGCCACATAAATTATGTTGCTAAGAAGTATACACACACACACACAAGGACATTTTTGGTAAATGCTGGAAAGTACATAATTTTGCAATAATAGTAACAGCAACTAAAAATATATGTGTGGTTATGTATGTATGCATGTATGCATATATGTGTATATGTATGTATATATGTGTGCATATATACATGTAGCCATAAGTATATACGTGTGTGTGTGTGTGTGTACATGTATATTCATAAAAATAATAAAGCACAAGGGGTAGAATTCAGATACTTAGGCATAATGAAATACCTTATGTAAATGATTTTCTGGGTTTGAAGATTTAAGACCACAGTCATATGAAATAACTTGATAAATTGGAATAATACAGTTCACAAAGTTTGTGCTTTACATCCAATAAGTAGTGTCTGAAGTCTTAAAAGCTTGTGATTGGCCATCTAAGATACATCTATTGACCTTTACTCATCAGAGCATAAGAGAGAGAAGGAAACCAAAGACTCAGAGAAGAAACTAATCTAAAAAACTGATAATCTACACTAACCATGGGAGCTCTGGTAGTGTAGTGCCTAAGGCACTTGACTGCTAACCAGAAGAGTGGTGGTTCAAACCTACCAACCCCTCCTCAGAAGGAAGGTTGGGCAATCTACTTCTGTAGTGATACCGCCTCAGAAACCCAAGGAGCAGTGGCTATGAGTCGGGTCCAACTCGAGGGCAAATAACAACAATAAGGCAATAATCATGGCCTCATTTACTCTGAGACCAGAAGAACTAGACGTTGCCTTGCTATCACTACTAACTGTTTTGGTCAGGGCCACAATAGATAGATCCTGATGGAAGGAGAGAAAAATGTGGAATAAAACTCAAATTCTGAAAACGCCCAGATTTGCTAGACCAGTTGTGACTAGAGGACTCCCCGAGGCTATCTCCCTGAGCTACACTATAGACCTTAATCTGAAACCACCCTCTGAGGGCACCTTTTAGCTTAATAAAAACATGGCTCATAAAATAATATTACCAATGAGTACTGTACACCTTTAAAAAATCATCTACATGTGACAAAATGGTCCACACTTACTCTAAAGCAGATGAGAAGTTAAGAGAATGGGAAGGCAGTTTACTGGAAATTAAACATCCAGAAGGGAGTTAATGAGAATGTTAAAACATTGTAAAAAGTGAAATTACAAAGACAGATAGGAAGTGGGAAGAGTGCTGTTATATTGTGGGGATTACGCTCAACGCCATGAAACAAAATGTGTATGAATTGTTGAATGGAAAAGCTATTTGCTCTGTAAACTTCCACCAAAATCACAATAAAAAGCTTAATAAGATAAATAGGACAAGTCTGTGGAATTATAGGTTGAATGTGCTGGGGAAAAAAAAAGAAGTTAAAAAAAAAGTAATGAATGTCTCTGAGCAACACATGCAGTAATTGTTAAATGGGATCCTAACTTGTTGAGTTAGGAGCTCTGGTAGCATAGCGCCTAAGGCACTTGACTGCTAACCAGGAGGCTGGCGGTTCAAACCCACCAGCCACTCCTCGGAAGGAAGGTTGGGCAATCCTACTTCTGTAGTGATAACTGCCTCGGAAACCCAAGGAGGGGTCGCTAGGAGTCGGGGCCAAATCGACAGCAAACAACAACAACAACTTGTTGAGTTAACTTTCACCAAAACACAATAAAATATCATTTAAATAAATTAAATAAGAAAACACAATCTAGACACCTGGTAATGAGATTCAAACACAAGGTTTGCAGACTTAGTTTAGTTCTGAATGAGCAGCTCTTCATTTTTCAAAGAACCCATGGGGATAGTCAAGTGACTAATTTTAAACCAAAAACCAAACTCATTGCCCTTGAATCGTTCTGACTCATAGTGACCTCTCCTTGGGTTTTCAAGGCGTCATCTTTGTGGAAATAGATTGCCCAATGTTACTTCCGAGGAATGGCTGGTGGGTTTGAACCACTAGCCTTCTGATTCACAGTCAAATGTGTTAGGCACCTGCATGGCTCTGATATCATTTAAGCCTGAATTCAAGAAGGAGATGGGAAAAAATGTTGGGAGAGCAAGACATTTGTTTCCTTTCAATTTTTTCACTTAAGGTTTTATAATTTTTTTAAAGGGACAAACCAGAGATTTTAGAAATTAGAAATATTAAATCAAAAGTACCAGGAATTATAGGTTGAGTTGCAGAGACTACGCTGCATTTATTCATTCATTTGTATTTGTATATTTATTTGTTTACTTCTTCATTGCTTTTTTGTTTTGTTTTGTTTTTTTATAGGGTGCTTTCCTCAGTCTCCAAGGTAACATAATTTACCTGATACAACTTTCATAAAAAATTTTCAATTCCTCAAAGAATCAAGTTCACAAGGACTAATTTGCTAAATTTAACGATTTCTAAACACTCGATTCTTATAATTATTCATAAACTTCATAGATAATCATCTTGAAGGTGTGCTTTATAATAGTTTTTGAAGGTATTTTCAAGTTTTAGTTGATATGCTTTTATAACAACATATAAATATTTAGTCCGTCCCTAACTCAGATTCCTGCTGCTGTAAGGGATGGGACAGAGTAGGGACAGAGTAGGGACTCTTCTGGGGAACAAAGGAGGGAAAGACAGCACACAATACACCTGAGCTGCTGGCTCTCGGGAACTTGGGAGACAGAGGACAGAATCAGGGAAATTGAGTATCTGAGAGAAAAGGGGATGCAGATTAGAGAGAAGAAGACTTAGAGCCAGAGAGAAAGGGAGATAATATTTAGAGAGAGGAGACTAAAAAATGAAGAGGAATTACAGAAATGAGAGTTTAGGGCAGAGAGGAGAGTTTGAAATTCCCAGAGTCCTGTCTACACATATATCTCTTAAAGACCAATTGCTGTCTAGTCAACTTCAACTCATGATGACCTCATGGGTGTTAGGGTAGAATTATGTGCTAGTGTTTTCAATAGCTGATTTTCTTGGAAGTAGATCATCAAGCCTTTCTTCTAAGGCAACTCTGGGTATATTCAAACCTCCAACCTTTTGGTTAGCAGCTGAGAGCTTTAACCGCACCACCCAGAGACTCTTAGGCTCTGCCCAATCCATCCAATATTGTATGGTCAGTAATTGCAACTGCTTCTCCCCCAGGGTCTCTCAGATTCCGTCTTGTTTAGCCACACTCGTGAGAACTACAACTCATTTCCCCCCTCTCTCTCCTTGTCATGTATTCCTATCAGGTATTAACCACCTTCCCTGTAATGTATTAACCCATCCTTAGAATAGTTTTAAGCCATAAACCTTGCTAAATGGCAGCATCTTATCAGAGCACACACAGGTGGTGGCCATAGGGCACTGCCCGTGGCCCCCTTCCGATTAGGATCCAGTGCCACCAAATCTGAAGCCAGTCACATAGCCCTCCATTCCCAATCACATAGGCCCCATCCCCAATTCCTCAAACGCAGGTATAAGTATCCCCACAAAGTGGGAAGGGGTTAGCAGTCATCTTGGATCCATTCCGGCCCGCTGCCACTGGACACTGAGTTGCTAGCAACATCTGTAAGCTTGTTTTCCTTATCTTTTAAATCCTTTCTTTCCTGATTCTCTTTGTTTCTGTTCTGAATAAACATTCATGTCTCTGCCTACACCTCCAGGGATGTCTTTCAGACTTTTGTTATCTACTCAGAAAGAAGTTTTAACCTCTCCGGAAAGTTCACGGAGCAAATATGGATTTCTGTGAACTTTAAAAATATTTCCTTTTTAAAAGTTAGTAAACTAGTGAATTGGTAAGTTTGGTAACAAGATTATACTTTAATCAATTGGCTTTTGGTGACTTGACCTAGATCCTGAGACTCATGACCTGCAATGTTAACTATTGTGGTAGTTAAGTTTGTGCATCAACTTGGCTGGGCCTGGTTGACTGGCTGGGCAGCTGGATGTAGTTAGTATTCCCCATGATGAGACTGGTAATCAACTCCATGGTGCAATCAACTGTGAGCAGCTGAGTAGCTGCCTTAGGGATATGGTCTGCTTCCTGTATATAAGGAGAAGCGTTGGGGAATGATCTCTAGCTGATGGCACACTTGAACCCTGCACGTACCTGTGTCATCGTTCAGCAGGCCTGCCATGCTCTGCCGACATTGGGACCTTTAATGGACTTGAATTAATGACTTATCATTTGGTTTGATAACATTGGGACTGTGCCTTTTTACTTGTCAACCTTGGGCTTGTCAGTCTTAGCAATCAGCAGCTTTCTGAGTGAAGAAAATCCTTTAACTTCAGTGAGCCAGGAGCAGGAGGTTGAGCTGAAGCCCAAGTTTGAGGGGCTTTGACCCAGCCCCTAGAGCCTGGCACTTTGAACTCGGGCTTAAAGCCTCCAAACTGTAGGAGAATAAACTCTTGTTTGTTCAAGCCATCCCATTTGTGGTATATTTTCTGTTGGAGCAGCACAGAAGTAACCAAAACAACTACCAAATATAAGTATTTTGTTATTTTGCACAGTGTCAAACACAGAGAATAAGCAAGAAATATCTGTTGAGTGATGAAAGGCAAGAATAAATAAACACCAAGTGGTTATCTAAGATACAACTTATGATCTTTATTTGTTTGGAGCAAAAGATAAAGAAGGAAACCAAAGACTCAGAAGAAAGTAGTCTACACAACTAACAGTCTATACAAACCACAACTTCATTCACTCTGAGATGAAAAGAACTAGATGGTGCCTGGCTACCACTACTGGCTATTTTGATCAGTGCCACAACAGATAGACTCTGATAGAATAGAGGAAAACATGAAACAGAACCTCAAGTTTCTGCTCAAAACAAAGAAAATAAAAACAAAAACCAGACTTACTGGACTGGTTGAGACTAGAAGACTCCCTGAGACAATTATACTGAGGTACCCTTTGAGCCTTGAACCCAAACTATCCCCTTTGGTCACATTTTAGCTGATAATTTGGCTCACAAAATAAAGAATATTCCCTGTGAGTACTGTGTTCCTTTTTAAAAAATCATCTATATGAGACCTAATGGTCAACAATTAATTTAAAACCAAGATAAGAATTAAGGAGGCAGGAAAATTAGACTAAAGGAGAACAACCAACCAGAATGGAAATATTGAGAATGTTCATGCATTGTGAAGTATCTAACCAATGTCACTGAATAATTCATGTTGAAATGAAACCTAAAATGCTGTGTAATCTTCACCAAAAACACAGTAAAATATTCTTTAAAAAAAATTAGCTATAAGCCATTAAAAGAAATGGAAGGACCTTAAACAAATGGTGCTAAGTGGAGAAAGTCAGTTTGAAAAAGCTACATATGGTATGATTCCAGTTATAAAACATTCTGGAAAGGCAAAATTATAGACACAGTGAAAAATTAGTGGTTGCTGGGGTCCAGGGAGAGAGAGAGAGATGAATTAATAAGTGGAACATAGAGGAGTATTAGGGCAGTAGCTGGTGGCACAGTCCCTAAGGCATTTGACTGCTAACCATAAAGCTGGCAGCTCAAACCCACCACCAGCCACTCCTCGGAAAGAAGGTCAGGCAATCTACTTCTGTAGAGATATTGCCTCGGAAACCCAAGAAGGGGTGGCAATGAGTCAGATCCAACTCCATGGCAGTGGGTTTGTTTGGTTTGGTTAGCATTAACTCTGTATGAAAATGTAATGCTGGATACATGACATTATGCATTTGTCAAAACTCATAGTACTATATACTATAAAAAGTGAACCCTAATGTAAACGACAGACTTTAGTTCATAATAATGTATCAATATTAGTTCATCAATTGTAACAAATGTACCACACTTATGCAAGATGTTAGTAATAGTGGAAACTGGGGGACAGGGGGTAGTTATTTGGAAATTCTCCCTGCTTTTTCTTCAGTTTTCCTGTAAACTTAAAACTGTTCTAAGAAATGTAGTCTATCAATATTTTAAAATATGAATAAATAAATGAAGACATGAAACATGTAGAGTTTAACAATCTTAAGTGTTAGTCCATTTGGTCTTTCCTATGTCTGGGCTTAGTGTGGGTAATTGATAAATTTATTTTGTTTGTACTCAGTTAAGTGTTTTAAGAAAGTATCTGAAATACAAAAAAGAAAAAAAAAAGCAAAATGTTGATAAAATATAATTACCATATAAGAAGAAAAAAAGCAAGGTGTTTGACAATCTTTCAAATAATCTTTGAAATCAAATTGCTTTTCTCATTTCTCCATCTCACCCTTATTTATTTTATATTGTTAATAGAATTTTTTCTACTTTGTTGGTAACAAACTGCCATGACTCCTCTTACTTAACAGAATTTTGTTCTTAGCAGGGAATTTGATTCTTTAAAATCACCTCTATCAGCAGTTATCTCAACGTGGTTCAAAAAAGAAGCGTCTTTCCCCTTCCAAACCACCATTCTGCTGATGATCTCAGCTCTGAAATATTTAAATCTGACTCAGACTCAAAGTTCTATACTTTGATTTTCTTTCATTTTAGTGGTTTATATCCATTTGATTTTATATCTTTGATGATTGCTATTACTTCCTTTTCAATACCTAAAGTTCTTCTATGAATGAAATGGGATTGTATGTATCACCAAAATATGTTATTATTATTTTTTAATTTATAATTTTACCTTCTTTCACCAAACTGCATATTATATTCAGTAATGCAGAACGATCATTCTACAGGAAACTTTTCTAAGGCAAATCTTTTTTTTAAAAAATTCTTTTATTATGGAAATTTTCAAACATTCACAAATATGAGGAGAATAGTATAATGAATCCACATGAACTCATCACTCTGCATGCGTCAACACTTAACAATTCACAGCCTTGTTTCATCTATAGTCACTCAGCCCATGGAATATTTTGAAGCAAATTCCAGACACTAAATCATTTTATCCCTGAATAATTTCAGTGTGTATCTCTTAAAGGGCTCTTTTAAAAAGCATAACCACAATACTGTAATCAACTTTAAAAATTAATAAAAATTCATTAATATTATCAAATATTTGGTTTTCACTTTTCCATGATTGTCATGATTTTTAAACTGTGTGTTTGCTCAAATTAGGATCCACATAAAGTTGAATAGGTTTGAATTTTCAGATTTAATTTCTGCTTGGTAATCTACTCCAGCTGAAATGCTTAAATGTTAAATATTTAATGCTTTATTTTCTAGGCAGGTAGACAGGTAGGACAAAGGAGATTTTCTGACTTGATAAGTGTTTAGAAATGTTTTACTATTGTTATAATATTTGTATTAGTAACTGTTACAGTTGTTTTAAATAATTTCATGTATGTTTGCTATTAGAGGGTTAGTCTTTTGGGCTTCTCAGATTGTTCACAAACCTTAATTTAGAATCTGTTTTAGTTGTGTTTTTATTTTGCAGTATAAGTGAATACTACTAAAGCACCCATACTACAGTTGGAAACATATTTGTATACAAGGAGGACAATTTATATCAATGACTCTGAGGCATGCTTTTCAGATTTTAATTACATGCAAAGGAAATAGTAGTACTCAGCACTATATAAAACTTTTGGTGCTTCTAGAATTCATTATTATACAATAACTACATTATCTGTCACACTTTATTGCTTAATTTCTGTTTTTAAAGTCTATGTATTGGCTGCATAACTTAGTAGTAACAGAAAACAAAAAGGGGATGCTATAATTATAAAGCTAGGTTCTTGTGAGGGAAAAGTACTGAAATAATGTGTGGGAAGTATTTTATGTTGTTGTTGTTTTTAACTCAAAAGATGCTTATAGTTTTAAACTACATTATGCTCATAAAAAAGAGACTTTAAACAAATTTCTGCAGCCAAGCAGAGATTGGTAATTAATTATTCTCCCCATGAGAACCCTAAACTTTCTCTACCGTGCAAATAATACATATTCACTACAGAACAATTAAAAAATACAGATAAGCATGAAGAAAAAAAATTACTAGAGAAAAAAATGTTAAATAGTTAGATTTTTTTCTAATAATACAGTATAATATATCTCATGTATCTTTATATTTATTTTACAATTCAATCATATTTTACAAAGTGCTCATTAATCTCCTTTATAAAACTAAACAATATATTATGAAAATTTAATTTGAAAATCTTCTTACATATTAATGATCTAGTCCTTTAAGAAATGTCAAAGAAGGAAATCTCTTACTCTGTTAGGGGTGAAAGAAAAGGCGTTTTATTGAGGAATGATACAGCTCAAGCTGGGCAGCACTAAGTAAAAATACAAAGCCCTCTGCTATTCAAGTAGAGAGAGGGATCTATATGCATAGAGAACAAAGGAAAGGCAGGGGATTAATGATTGATTATAGATAAGATCAACTTCAACTTGAAGTCCTTTGAAATGTACAGGTTGGCCACTTGGCTAGGAGGGGTTGAGTTACCACCTAGATGAGTTTTGCCAACCAGTTCAGTTATACATGATCATAGCCATGAACACATTTTTTCCAGGGACAAATTGTTTCCATCTTGACGCACTCTTTCCATAAATAAATGGTTTACATCCTGACCTTCTGCTTCCTGGGAATGCATGTTGGTCCCATCATTCTTACATTCTTACATTCTCACATCTGATACAAGTTTAAAACTTTCTTTTTTCATCTCCTCCAATTGTTCAAGCCTCCGTTAGGGGGTGCCGATCACACATAATGGAGTGACCTTTCTTCTGTAAGGATTTTGTCTATTTTCTTTGCTTGATAAAAATTGTTTTCTTCATTGATGAGCTAATAGGCCTCATCTTCAGGGTGAGTGGGTTTTATGGGAAACATCTTGATGGACAAAGACACATTCAAGGAACATTTCTCAGGCAGGACAGAATGACAGAGATCAAGATGAAGCATACCTAAAGAGACAAAAAGGGAGGTGATTAAACAACACAATCATTGGTGAAAGCCTGTGAAACCAGTATGATATTATATGAAGTGGCAAATGGTTCTCATTTCATGTATAAAATGAGTAAAGCTAAAGCAAAACAGTATTTTATAATTACAATGAAAGATGAGGAATATAAAGATTCCAAAATAAAGTAGCAATTTTTTCCTACTATCCAAGAAGAAAACCAATTACTTATAATATCAATTAGTGAAGGACAGAATTGTTAAGATGAGATACTATGTACTACATATGATTCACAGAGAGTGTAATATAAACACTATTCTCAAGAATATAGACACTGCAATCAGATTTTATTATGGCACAAATACCTTCCTGGACTGCAGTGAGAATGTCAAGGGCCATTCTACTTTGGAGAACAACTTTTCTCATCATTACTATTTCTGTATTGATCTCTCAAAGCCCATGACCACAATCATTTAGGGCAGTTTGTGTGTATTTGGTTAGTATCTCTATCTGTGCCCTAACATCTTCAAGTCTTATCTGAGGTATGAATACTGCCACTAAATGATCAAGCCAATGAAATACTAATTGAGACCCTCAAGTTCTTAATATGAGCACATCAGCTGGTAAAGGGAGTCCAGTTAAAATATATCCTGGAGTCCATCTTAGGCCCAGAGTGTACTTTCCAATTCAGCCTGGTGTGAGTCAGGGTAAAAGATTGTTTCCACATAGCGAAAAGTTGCCATTAAGGGTATTCAACAGATACTTGAGCACTGCAGCCAGTTGATGGTGAATCTATTAGTACCTCATAACATTATAACTGATGCACATTTAGACATTGGAAGCCATCCCATAGATTTGGTGATGGCTTAGTTATTCATATGGGTGTGGTTAGATTGTTTCCGGAAAGGGGAGCAACCTGACTTAGCCTTTCCACTTGAGGAGTTAACCAGATAAATATGTCCCACAATTATTGGTATGGACTTAAAGTAAGAAAAGTACTATTTGTGGGTTCAGAAGACCCTCTAACTAGCTCTCCTGGGTGACATTATTTAATAAATAATGTAAAGTAAAGTTGTGGCTCAGATTTCACTCAGATCTGAAAAGAAGTCATTTACAAATGGAAAATCTAGGAAAGTGATTTACTATAGTAATGAACTATTTCTCCATTGTTTTTCTGTCCACAGATCAACAGCAACCCAATCAGATCCTTATAGTGGAGAGACCCACCAGGGATGTCCAGAATAATTTGAGGCTGGGACGGCACCTTGTGGTGGTTAAGTTTGTGTGTCAACTTGGCTAGGCCTGGTTGAGTAGCAGGGCAGCTGGGTGTATTATTCCGTATGATGAGACTAGTAATCAATTCCATGGTGGAATCTACTGTGAGCAGCTGAGTAGCTAGCTGCCTTTGGGTATGTGGTCTGCTTTCCATATATAAGAAACAGCTTTGGGAATGGTTTCCAGCTTATGGCATGCTTGAACCCTGCATGTAGCTGTGTCATTGTTCAGCAGACTGCCATGCTTTGCCAATCCTGGGACTTTCAATGGACTTGAATCAATGGCCTGTTGTGTTGTTTGTTAACATTGGAATGTGTCATTTTATTTGTTGACCTTGGGCTTGTTAGTCTCAGCAGCCAGTAGCTGCCTAAGTGAAGAGATGCCTTTAGCTTCAGTGGGTTGCAAGCAAGAGGCAGAGCTGAAGCCCAAGGTCAAGGGGCTTTCACACAGCCCCTAGAGCCTGGCACTTTGAACTTGGACTTAAAGCTTCCAAACTGTAAGAGAATAATCTTCTGTTTGTACAAGCATCCCATTTCTTGTATATTCTTGTCAGAGCAGCATTAGGTAACCAGAACACACCTCATATCCAACAGCTAAACATTTTTAAATGGTGAGCATAAGCATCTGCCCAATCTAGGGAAGCATTAGTAAAGACACGACTGTAACAAAGATAAACAGGTGCATTTTCAGGCTTGGTCCAGGGTCTTGGGTCAGCTATCCACTTTATATGTTGTCTACCTCCGGCCACAGGTACCTTTAAATGCAGCCTTCAGTTCTTCAGTGAGTTGCCTAGTCCAAAGAGGAGTCTTAGCCTTTTGAAACTGACGAATGGATCCAAGTTTTATTCCCTCTTATTTGGCTGCAAATTATGAGGAGGACTAAGTGTGTCCCTTTCAATGAAGTTCTAATAAATCTTTTATTTAGCATCTCTTTTAATATATCTCTTCTCTTGGGATGTTAGGCAGTGTGGTAGTTAAGTTTGTGTGTCAACTTGGCTAGGCCTGGTTGAGTGGCTGGGCAGCTGAATGTAGTTATTCCTCATGGTAAGATTGGTAATTAACTCCATGGTGGAATATATTGGAGCAACTGAGTAGCTGTTTTAAGGATGTGGTCTGCTTCCCGTACATAAGAAGCAGCTTTGGAAATGGTCTCTAGCTTGTGGCACACTTGAACCCTGCATGTAGCCGAGTTGTTGTTCAGCGGCTTGCCATGCTCTGCTGATATTGGAACTTTTAATGGACTTGAATTAATGGCCTGCCATGTGGTTTGGTAATGTTGGGACTGTGCCTTATTACTTGTCAACCTTGGGCTTGTCAGCCTCAGCAGCCAGCAGCTGAGTGAAGAAAAGCCTCCAGCTTCAGTGGGCAGGGAGCCAGAGGCAGAGCTGAAGCCCAAGTTTGAGGGGCTTTCACCCAGCCCCTAGGGCTTGGCACATTGAACTTGTACTTAAAGCCTCTAAACTGTAAGAGAATAAACTCTTGTTTGTTCAAGCCATCCTATTTGTGGTTTATTCCTGTCAGAGTGGCACTAGGTAACCAAAACAGACAGATATCAAGAGTTTAGTTTCTATTTGTCAAAGGGTTCTATAACCTGTAAAATATATTTTAGAGATTTGGATTAAAGACTGGCAGTACTTCAGTAATCCAGGTTGAACAATGTTAGGGCTGGAGCAAGCAACACAAAGAAGGATCATAGGTCTCCCAATAATTATTTCATAGGGAGTAAGTTTGTGAAATCCAAATCATGTGGATCTAAGATTAAAATAACTAAGAAGAGCATTCTGGCAAGATGGTGGAATAGGCAGACAAGCTACACAGACCCTCTGCAACAAAGCAATGAAAAACCAATTGAAACCAATACAGAAGATGATCCTGGAACTCTGAGCTTTGAAAGTGAAGATAAAGAAGTGGATTAAACACCAACTGTTGAAGCACCAGAATGGAACAGTGAGTGAGCAGACAAATGGAGCAGCAGACTGCCAGCTATCCTGGAGGCACAACCCTTGTGAATATTTTCTGATAGCAACCTATGAATTAGCTCTGTTCACTGAGGACTGCATGGCCAAGGACGGAATTGATGCCTGACAACTAGAAAGGAAAATGGTGAGGAAAGAGACAAACAGAACTGTGGACTGCCAGCAGCTGTTCTGAGGATGCAGCTATATTGAAGGTTGGTGGGCTGGGGTGTGTGTGTGTGTGTGTGGCCATTTTGGATGTACGCTAGTGGCATTCTTAACTGGACAGCAATGTAAGAGTGGGCTCTGTTTGCTGGGGACAGCATGGGTGACTGCACTGGAGGCTGACAACTGCAAAGGTGTGATATTCTCCTTACTGCTCTTATACCTCACACCTTCTTGGTGAACAGGGGTGTGGTTGTTCCCTGCCTCCTCCCACCTTTTTGATCAGTAGGAATTCTATCCCAGTCTGTGCCCTGACAGAGCCTGGGTGTTGTGCCTTGCCCCACACAGGTTTTTTTTTTTTTAATATTCTTTTCATCTTCCTCCTTTCTTCATTTTTTGTTTCCTCTTTCCCATCCCTGGTTCTCTCTCTCTTTTTTTCCCCCCTTACTTTCTCTTCCTTTTTTCTGGTTCCCTAATTTTCTCTTTCTTTTGGTTCTTCCCATTCCTTGTTTTTACTTTTGCAGTTTTCCCATTTCTTTTTTCCACTATTTATTATTATTTATTATATTATTATTATTTATATATTATATATTATTATTTATTCCACTATTCTTTTATTCTTGCTCATTTCTTTCATTCCCCCCTCTCCAGATATTGTGGCACTTTTTCCCTCTCTTTTTCTCATTACCTCTCTTTTATCCTTTTAAAATCTATTTTGAAATTTTTTGTTCTTATTTATTGTGATTTTTTTTTTTTTTTGCAACGTTCATATTTGTTTATGTGGTTTGAGGTTTTTTCCTCTCTTTTTTTTTGGTGTTTATTTTATTTTATTTGTCTAACCGAGTGGGAGGCAACAACCATTCCCACACAACACAACCATACTTGCACCTGCTGTAGCCCCACCTACTGACTGAGAGCCACCACTTCCTTTTGTACCAACTGATCAATGATAGACAACAGCCAATACCAGCTCAATTCACCCTCAACTGGTCTTTATGAACAGCTAACAGTGATCTGTGCACACACTATCATTCTCTATCACACCCACCAGGAGACAGATGGTGAGTGCCTAAGTGCTAACAACTAGTGGAGAGATGAGCACAGTTCCCAGCTCACACAGATATATATCAAAACAAAATAAAGGAAAAAAAAAAAAAAAAACCTCTTGTGTGAATCATACCAACAAACAACTACAAATTAAACATAAAGATAACACTACAATGTATTGGTGACAGCAGACCATCATAGTCTACATGCAAAAAAAGCAAGATAAACAGATCAAAGAAAACACTGAAAAGATCAAAGAAAGCACTGACACACTGTAGAACTAATTAGGAAAACCATACAAAAACAAATGGACAAAATATACAAAAAATTAAAAACAATACAAAAAAACAAACAAGAAAACAAATAGAAATCCAGAAGATTAAAACTAAGATTTCAGAAATAGATAACACATTGAATGGGCAAAGGAGTAGAATCTAATCAATGGAAGACAGAATTAATGAGATTGAAGACAAATAATTCAATACTACTTTGTTCAGGAATCAGTCAGACAAAAGATTGAAACATAATGAAGAAAGCCAATGGTTCATGTGGAATGTCATCAAGAAGAGTAACTTACGTGTAATCTGAATTCCAGAACAGGAAGAGATAGATAAAACCTCATCTGATGAAAAATGAGAATATATCCATTCAAGAAATTCAGTGAACCCCAAACAGAGTAGACCTTAAAAGAAAATCACTAAGGCATATCAAACTCACCAAAACCAAAACCAAAGAAATAATTCTGAAAGCAGCACAGGAAAAATGAAAATTACCTACAAAGAGTGACCAATAAGACTAAGCTCTGATTTCTTCACAGAAAGCAGATAGATGAGAAATCAATGGAACTATATATATATATATATATATATATATATATATTCCTGCAAGAAAAATATTTCCAACCAAGAATTATATACCCAGCAAAATTGTCCATCAAATATGAAGGTGAAATCAGGAGATTTAAAGATAAGCAGAAATTAGGGGAATTTGTTAAAATTAGATCAACCTTACAAAAGATTTTAAAGGGAGTCCTTTGGACAGAGAACCAACAACAGCAAACAACAACTGATGATTAACATTCATGATGACATAATCCAGAAACTAACTCAGTTATAGAAGTATCCAAAGTAAAATAAGTTTATGAGACAGTCAACAGGGAACAAGAAACATTAATTGGCAAATGACAACAACTAAAAATAAAAAAGAGGGAACAAACAATGTAGTTACAGAACTTCTAAATGATGAGGAAGTCAAGATAATTGTGAGATATAACCAAACCAAAACCAAATCCACAGCCATTGAGTTGATTCCAACTCATAGCAACCCCCTTTGGGTTTCTGGAGGGGGAAAATCTTTATGGAAGTAGATTGCCTACTCTTTTTTCCACAGAGTGGCTGGTGGGTTTGAACCATCAACCTTCTGGTTAGCAGTCAAATGCCTTAGGCACTATGCCATCAGAGCTCCAGACAGTTTAAAACTTGGGAAGAAAATATTAAATCACAGGGGAACCTCAAAGAAAAAAATAAAAAAAAAAACTTTGCATCAAAATAAAAAAAGAGAACAAGCACAAATATTTAGCAAATACTAAAACAATAACAATGAAGGAGGTGATCACATGATTCATAAACAAAATGAGCTCAGATAGAAAATTATACGGAAAAAGAAATCGGAAACACCACACAAAAAAAGTAACAAAATGCCATCAATAAAACCACATGAGTCATTAATTACACTGAATGTAAATAGATTTAATGCACCATGCAAAAGATGGACAATTGCAGACTGGATAAGAAAACATGACCCATCAATATGCTGTGTGCAAGAGACATACCTTAGAGATGAAGACAAAAATAGACTAAAAGTGAAAAGTTGGAAAAAGATATATCAAGCAAATGGCAACCAAAAATGGGAAGAAATAGCAATGTTAATTTCTGATAAAATAGACATGAAGACAAAAATGATCTTAAGAGCTAAGGAAAGACATTTTATAATAATTAAAGGGTCAAATAATAACTATCTACACACCCAATGAAAGAGCCACAAAATACATAAATCAGAGTTAAACAGGACTGAAAGGCAAATAGATGAATCCACAGTGATAGCAGTAGACTTTAATACACCACTTTCAATAAATGATAGAACAACAGGAAAGAAACTCAACAAAGATGCAGGAGAACTAAACAATATGAATAACCAACTTGACCTTACGGACATCTACAGAGCACTTCACCCAATACCACCACAATATACAGTTTTTTCCAGCACACATGGAACTTTCTCCAAGATAGACCATATGTTAGGCCATAAAGCAAGCTTGAATAAATTTAAAAACACTGAAATACTGCAAAGCATCTTCTCAAATCACAGTGCTATAAAATTAGAAATCAATGCTAGAAAGACCAAAAAAATAGAGCAAATGCATGGAAACAGAATAACACCCTCCTTAAAAATGAACCAGTAATAGAAGACATAAAAAATGAAATTAAAAAATTCTTTCAATCACATGAGAATGAAAACACAACTTACCAAAATCTTTGGGACACAGCAAAAGGAGTGACCAGAGGGCAATTTATAGCAATAGATACACACATCAAAATAAAATAAAGAGCCAAAATCAACACCTTAACCCAGCATCACCAACAATTAGAAAAAGAGGAGCAAAAAAGCCTAGAGTCACTAGAAGAAAAGAAAAAATAAAGATGTAAGCAGAAATAAATAAAACAGCAAATAGAAGACAATAGAAAAAAATCAACCAGACTAGAAGTTGGTTCTTTGAAAAGACTAATTAAACCCACAAATCACTGGAAACTTAAGAAAGGAAAAGAAGGAGAAGATGCAAATAGCATGAATAAGAAATGAAAGGGGTGAGGTCACAACAGAAGCAACAGAAATAAAAAGAATAATATCAGGATGCTATGAAGAACTAAATTTGAAAACCTAGATGAAATGGACAGATTTCTAGAAACACACTATTTACCTAAACTAACACAGGCTGAGGTAGAGAATTTGAACAGATCTATTTAAAAAAAAAAAAAAAAAGGAGAAATTGAAAAGGTCATGGAAAAAAAAAATTACAAACAAAGAAAAGTCCTGGTTTCACTGGAGAATTCTATCAATCATTCAAAGAATTGAGAGCTGACATTAATCCTTTTCAAACAAATCCAGAACATAGAAAAGGATGGAATCCTCCCAAATTAATTTTATGAAGCAAGCATAACCTTGGTACCAAAACCAGGCAAAGACACTACTAGAAAGGAAAACTACAGACCAACATCCCTCATGAATATAGATGCAAAAATCATTAACAAAATTCTAGCCAATAGACTCCAACAGCATATCAGAAAAATAATACATCATAACCAAGTGGGATTCATACTGGCTATGCAAGGATGATTCAACATTAGAAAAGCAATCAACATCATCCATCACATAAATAAAACAAAGGAAAAGAACCACATGATCATATCAATTGATGCAGAAAAGGCATTTGATAAAATCCAACACCCATTCCTGATCAAAACTCAGCAAAATACCAAAATTAGGAGATCAACACCATTTATAATAGCTACCAAAAAGATGAGATGCTTAGAAATTAATCTTACCAGAACACAGAAGACTTATACAAAGAAAACTACAAAACACTACTTCAAGAAACTATAATTAAGAGATTTATGTAAATGGAAGAACATACTGTGCACATGGATAGGAAGATGGAACATTGTGAAAATCCTAATACTACCCAAAGCAGTCTATGCATTTAATTTAATCCCAATCTAGATTCCATCAACATTCTTCAAAGACATGGAAAAACCAGTCACTAATTTTATGTGGAAAGGAAAGAGACCTCAGATAAGCAAAGTGCTCCTGAAAAAGAACAAAGTAGGAAGTTCCACACTCCCCGATCTCAAAACTTAATATACAGCCACAGTTGTCAAAACAGCCTGGTATCGGTACAAAGACAGACATGTAAACCAGTGGAACAGAATTGAGAGCCCAGTAATAGATCCATTTACCTATGTCAGCTGATTTTGCCGAAGGGCCAAAATCTACTAAATGGGGAAGAAATAGTCTCTTTCAGAAATGGTGCTGACAAAACTGGATACCCATTTGCAGAAAATGAAACAAGATCCATATCTCATACCATACACAAAAACTACCTCCAGATGGACCAAAGACTTAAATGTAAACTTAAAACTATAAAGTTCATTGAAAAAAAATAAGGGCAGACTTAGAGGCTCTAATTTATGGCATAAATAGAATAGCAAGCATAACCCAAGATGCACAAACAGCAGAAGATAAACTACATGATTGGGACCTTTTAAAATCTAAAATCTTATGTGCATCAAAAGCTTCTCCAAAAGAGTAAAAAGAGTATCCATAGAATGGGAAAAAATATTTGGCAATGACATATCAGAGAGAGGAAGATGTGCTGCCAAAAGAGACACGTGCTGCTGGGAAAGAGATGCAAGAGACACGCATTGCTGAGTGAGACACCGAGGGACCAGCACTGCTGGGAAAGAGACTGTGAGAGACTATTGGCTGAGGGACGGTGGGCTGGGAGAGAGACTGAGCGTTCTTCCTGAACTTGAGTTGTATCCTGGTGCTTCCTTAATAAACCCTGTAATCTGTGAGTTCTGTGTGACCACTGCAGAGAATTATCGAACCCAGGAGAGAGGCCAGACATAAATGGCTCATAAATAATTTAACAGACCAACAAGCTAGCTCAATTATACCAAAAAATGATCGCTTAGTACCCCATATTATATCATTTATGGTAAAAACCATTTGAAGTTAAATATAAACTTAAGCTCCCTTACCACTGCTTATGGGTTCCAAAAAGTCCTGTCTGGTAAAGTGAAATTTTCCATGCTTGATTTCAGCCCAAAGGAACACTATGCAACCCTGAAGAATAATGTAGAATCTGCAAAACACCACATAACATGGATGAAATTGGAGGACATTATGCTGAGTGATTTATGAAGGGTTAAAAAAAAATTTTATTGTAAAGAAGATTATTTTGAGAATATGTAGTTCATCTAAAATATTAAAGTTAAAATCTGTACATTAATTTGTTATATGCTAAGAAAAAGTCAAGAAAAGGTTTGTACATGGAAGGAAAATTTATTTGTTGGTGTGGTAGTTGTGTTTGTGTGTCAACTTGGCTGGACCTGGTTGGGTGGCTGGGCAGCTGGTAGTAGTTATTCCCCATGATGAGACTGGCAATTGACTCCATGGTGGGATCTACTACAAGCAGCTGAGTAGCTGCCTTTGCCGTGTGGTCTGCTTCCTGTATATAAGGAGAAGCCTTGGGAATGATCTCTAGCCTTTGGCACGCTTGGACCCTGCATGTAGCCATGTCGTTGTTCAGCAGCCTGCTATGCTCTGCCGACCTTGGGACTTACAGTGGATCTAAGTAATGGCCTGCCGTGTGGTTTGGCAACATTGGGACTGTGCCTTTTTACTTGTCAACCTTGGGGCTTCTCAGCCTCAGCAGCCAGCAGCTGTTTGAGTGAAGAAATGCCTCTAGTTCCAGTGGGCTGGGAGCAGGAGGCAGAGCTGGACCCCAAGGTTGAGGAGTTTTCACCCAACCCCTAGAGGCTGGCACTTTAAACTTGGACTTAAAGCCTCCAAATTGTGAGAGAATAAACTCCTGTTTGTTAAGGCCATCCCATTTGTGGTATATTCTTGTCAGAGTGGCACT
>NW_006921662.1:2716828-2730359 GCF_000298275.1 Orycteropus afer afer
TACTCGCCAAAGTAGGAGGTGGAACAATGTTTTGTATAGTATGTTATGCCAATTGAGCTTGATGTCCCCTGCGACTATGGTCCCAAGCCCGCAGATTCATCCAGGATACATTTTAAGTTTTATAAAGCTTTGCTATTGGAGTTTGTCTTAGGCTTGGCTGTCTACAAAATCAAAACCAGTGACATATATATATATGTGTATGACTGTGTGTATTTATTTATCTGAAGGAAATGACTCACACAATTGTGTATGCTGTCAAGTTCTAAGTCTGTGGGCCAGACAACAAGCTAGTTAGAGGCTTCTCCCGACTCATGTAGCTGCAGGGACTGACAAACCCAATATTGCCAGGCAGAATAGCAGCCAAGAACACTTGATTGTGCTCATCGGGAACCTGTACATATACCAGGATGCTGTTGTTAGGATATTACATAGTTTAAAATCAGTAAGGGAGTGTATCAGGGTTGTATCCTTTCACCATCTGTATACATACATCTGTATACATCTGAATACATACAATCTGTATGCTGAAAAATAATCTGAGAAACTGGATTATATGAAGAAGAATGTGGCATCAGGATTGGAGGAAGAATCATTAACAATCTGTGTTATGCAGATAGCACAACTTTACTTGCTGAAAGTGAAGATGACTTGGAGCACTTACTGATGCAGATTAAAAACTGCAGTCTTCAGTATGGATTACATCTCAACATAAAGAAAACAAAAATTCTCACAACTGGATCAATAAGCAGCATCACAATAAATAGAGAAGAGATTAGATTTGTTAAAGATTTCACATTACTTGATTCCACAATCAACACCAATGGAAGCAGCAGTCAAGACATCAAATGATGTATTGCACTGGGCAAATCTGCTGCAAAAGACCTTTTTAAAGTGCTGAAGAGCAAAAATGTCTCCTTGAAGACTAAGATGTACTTAACCCAATCCATGGTGTTTCAGTAGCCTCATATGCATGTGAAAGCTGGACAATGAATGAGGAAGACCCAAAAGAGTTGATGCTTCTGAGTTGTGGTGTTGGCGAAGGATACTGAAAGTATCGTGCATTGCCAAAAGAATGAACAAATCTGTTCTGGAAGAAGTGCAGCTAGAATGCTCCTTGGAAGGGAGAATGGCCAGACTTCATCTCACCTACTTTGGTTCTTTTCCTGGAGAAGGTATCATGCTTGGTAAAGTGGAGGGTCAATGAAAAAGGGGAAGGCCCTCAATAAGGTAGATTGATAGAGTGGCTGCAATGATGGGCTCAGGTATAGCAAGAATTGTGAGGCTGGCACAAGACCAGGTACTGTTTCATTCTGTTGTACATGGGGTTGCTCTGAGTCAGAACTGACCTGATGGCCCTTAACAACAACAGCCTGCTGGCTTTAGAGGCTGACAAATCCAACATTGCAGGTAAAATGGTAGGCTGTTGGCTTACAGGCTGCAAAGGCACCAATCCCAAGATCAGCAGGCTATATGGCAGGCCAATGGTTCAAGTCCAAGAACTGGAGGTCAGATGATGACAAGCCAGATGCAGGATCCAGATTGAGCAAAAAGCCAGAGCTTTGCCGGTATTTCTATCTATATTGGAAGCAGGCCAAATCCTGAAGGAAACTCCTTTTCAACTGACTGACTTCTCATAGCAGATTTCATATGGAGGTGATTACATTACATCAGATCTTATCACGGGGCATGACTACATCATAACTTCTAAACCACTTAGCATCATGGCCCAGCTAAGTTGGCATAAAACATTAAGTATCACAGGGTCTTCATTATTCTATTAGTTCTCTCTATAAGACTGAAGAGTGAGTATGATAGGGACAATGTAGCCTTTGATAAATAAGAAAAATTCAACGTCTTTTTTGGATGACTTGCCCAGTGAAATGAGTTCCTGATAATTACAAAGAGTTTTTGGTGCTCCCCAGGTGGGTAAAGGTTTTCAAGAAGTTTCTTTGCTATAAGAGCTGCAATAGCATGTGGACAGGGGAAGCCTTCTACTAAATGTGAAAATCTGCAAATCATTCCTAATACATATTTATAGCTATTGGAGGGTGGAAGCTTAATAAAATCTTGTTGCCATTCAGGCACAAGCCTAGAAGGTAAAGAGTATTATCCAGGACTTCAAGGTGTTTTATAGCATTGTAGAGGGGGCAAATAGGGCAATGGGTGGTAACATGTTTGGCAACTTTAAAACAATTTCCCCACCAACAGTTTTTTAAGGTCTCAGTCATTTTATCTCATTTTATGTAGGAGTCTTCATCTCAGGCTTGAGTCATGGGAACCTGAAGGAAATTGAGTAAGAGAGTTTTCTAATTAGGCCCAGTCCACAATTTAGTATCAGGATCTTGGTAATAGTCTGCCTTTCTTCATGCCTTCATTTTGTCTGCTTAGGCTAACTGTTGATGTTTTAAAAGTTGTTCTAAATTTAATTCATGAAGGTTGAAGTTTTCAGTAGACAAATTTGGGGAATTCCTTTATTCATCTTAGTGCAAAAATAACTTGAGAGTCAGCTTATTTGGCTGCTGTCTCAGCAAGATTTTTTCTTCTAATTTCTTAAGTTTGGGGTACTCCTTTTGGGTAGGGCACTTGTATTTTTATCACTGAAGTTCCAGAGGGTATTAATAGAGTGTCTAGGAGGTCCTCTACTAAAGCTCTGTTTTTTATGGCATTCCCGGAAGAGGTTAAAAATCCTTTGTTTCCATAACTTGCCAAAATCATGCATATTTTCAAAAGAATATCTCCTTTCCATAAAAGTATTAACAGATTTACCTGAAGCAATTCTCACTGCCATGAAGTCGATTATGACTCAAAGCGACCCCCGTTGGGCTTCCGAAGAGGTAAGTCTTTACAAAAATAGATTGTCCAGTCTTCCTTCTGCAGAGTGGCTGGTGGGTTTGAACCACCAACCTTCTGGTTACCAATCAAATGCCTTAGGCACTATGTCACCTGAGCTCCTTACAGACTCTAGTGAGGGCAATTAATTCAGCTTGTTAGGCTGAAATGGTTTCAGGGAGAGCCTGAGTTTGAAGAACTTCAGTAGAAGTCATAACAGCGTATCCAGCTTGAGAGTGAAGATTAATAAGATTAGGTTTGAAATAGGAACCATCCACAAACAAAACTTAAGCAATATTGGTTAAAGGGGTTTAGTTTTTCTGAGGGGTTAAAAGTTGCTCAGTCAAGTCTAGACAATCATATGTAGGGTAGTTTTTCACATTAGTTCCAGGGAGAAGAAGAGCTGGATTTAAACAGGACCATGGAGTGTAGTCTAATGTTAGATGCAGCCAAGAGGAGAACTTCATAAGAGGTGATCCTGCTGGTAGAGATGTTGTGTCAGGGCAGAATTAAGTAAGGCAGACACAGCATGGGCCCATAGACATCTAAAAAAAAATTCAGAGGTTAAAAAGAAAACTGTTCTCCAGCCCACATCTGCTATGGCTTCTGCTAGTTTGACAGTAGCAGCCACAGCCCTAAGACAGGGAGGGTGTACCTTGGCTACAGTGTCAAGCTATATGTCTTTGTTGTACTTCATGTGTGTATGTGCGTGTTTAATGTTTATTGTTATTTGGGTTAAGGCTTACAGAGCAAATTAATTTTCCATACAGCAGTTTATACACATTTTGTCTCATAACTTTAACTGCAATTCTCCACAATGTAACAGCGCTCTTCCCGCTTCCTTCCTATAATTACCTTTTCCCTGTGTCCTTCGCTCCCATACACTCCCACCCTGTGAGCTGTTTCCCTGTGCAAACACTGCACTTCTGTTCTTCTGTGACTGATGACTCCAAGTAGTGTATCTACCTGATGTAAAGGTTCAGCCCATATGCCTGTCTACTGCTTGGCTGGAAGCCACAGGAGTGAGTTCAATTCCAGACCTGAAGGGTAGCTAGGGGCTATAGTCTCAGAGGTCTCACCAGGCTTTATCAGACAAAGCAAACCACCAGAGATCCTTTTTTAACTTACAGCATTGATTTTCCCAATAGCAAGGCTTTTTACAATAGTGAAAAATACATGCCTTTGTGCCCTTGGAAGATTTAGCATTTTTCTTTTGACTAAGAGATTGTAATTATTGCCACTGAAGGAATGTTAATTTATTAGGCTTTGAAACTCTTTTGACTTCAGAGTCTAGGAAAGTTTGTAGGTTAAGGTGGTTAGCTTGACAATAGGGGCTGTCTCCCAAGTATAAGTTGCTTTACTAAGGCTGAGATTTCAGGCTTAAAACCGGATATAAAAACAGCATTAAAAATGCTCCAGGTCAAAGTGAGGCCAGAGTGTTCAGAAAACTTCTAAAGCAGTTGAATCTGACAATCATAAACATTTTTTATCTTTATTTTGTTTACAAGAGTGAATTCTAGTCCAATCAATTAGTGGAAGAAAAGTCTTTGGGATAGTCTAGCAAATTTTTTTTTTTTTTTTTTTTTTTTTTTTTAACACTAATGGTCCCAGGGGAACTCTGGTAGCACGGTGCCTAAGGCACTTGACTGTTCACCAGAAGACTGGCGGTTCAAACCCACCAGCCACTCCTCGGAAGGAAGGTTGGGCAATCCTACTTCCGTAGCGATACTGCCTTGGTAACCCAAGGAGGGGTCGCTATGAGTCGGGGGCAACTTGACGGCAAACAACAAACAACAAAAAAACAACAAAAATGGTCCTAGAGTCTTCCAACAATTCAGTGGCCATTTTATCAATCTTTAAGGTGAAACTGTCCTTAGAATCTTTCCATTCCTCCTGTTATAGCCATTATTAGGCTTTCTGAAGCCACTAATCATGTAATCATGTGAACAAGTTAATATAAATCAGAGGGTCCAGACTGGTAAGCTTCAGCAAGGATATTTAATTTTTCAGAAAACTGAAAGAGTTTGCATGGAGTTTAGGAATATTTTGCACAATGCTATATAACTCTGAGGATGTCTGTGGGGCAAAAGTGATATGAGGGGATTCTTCAGCATAACTGCTGGGGTGAATTTTGAAGAGCATTTCAGGCAAAAATTTATTTGCTGTATTTTTAGAGATTAAGAGAAGTTCAGCTAAAGTGTTACCAGAGGAGGAAGAAGGCAAAGAAAAGTATAAAGAGGTAGCAGCTGGCAAAGGATCAGAAGTGGAGCTGAAATTGGACATTGCAATTCTTTACTCCGTTTAGTTAATTTAGAGTGTCCTGCAGGAAACCAATTTTATTGTCTTGTTATCTCTTATAGTCCTCAACAATCAAAATAACCAGCCCACTGGGACTGTTTAATCTGGGAGCCTCAGTTTACTGTGCATAAAAATTAATTCAGAGAGATCAAAAGGACCCCAGAGTAGCCACTGACTTTCCAAATTGTCTTGAGTTGAGGTTATGCCAGACAGAAAAGAACATGCATGATAAGGAGCCATAATGCCTTTTCATGTGAACATGAATCCCAGAAGGTGATCCTGAATTTCCTTTAGACATGGCATTCCCTGTTTTGTAATGATGAGTACAACAAAATAAAATTTTATTTGTAAGAACCAAAACAAATCCATAAGAAAATTGAAAATCTATCAACACAAGGGAGCAGAGCTCAGATTTGAGGGTTTTTTTTTTTAAAAAAAAAAAAACCTTAAACAATTCTGAGAATGTATGCAAGCAGAGAGCCCAAAACAGCTCAGCAGAACATGATATCATGCCCATGTTCAAATGCCTCAGGGATCATCAAACACAATGCACCTTTGAAGTCCTGCTTCTGACATCAAAAATGTCAAAAAAGAAAATCTTGTGTTCTGTTAGGAATGAAAGAAAAGAAATTTTATTGAAGAATAATACAGCTTGAGCTGGGCAGCACTAAATAAAAATACTCCACTGTTCAAACAGTGAGGGGGGGGGCGGGTTACAATCATAGAGGACAAAGGAAAGATTAATGATTGATTATAGAAAAGATCAGTTTCAGCTTGAAGTTCTTTGAAATGCAAAGTTTGGCCACATGTCTAGGAGAGGATGAGTTGCCACCTAGGTGAGTGGCACCAGCTGATTTGGTTATACATGATTAGAGTCATGAACACAGTTTTCTGGGAACAAATTGTTTACATCTTGATACATTCTTCCCATGAACAAATGATTTACATCCTGATCTTTTGCTTCCAGCGAAAGCATTTTGGACCCATCCAATGGGGTAGTTATGACCGAGTGCAATTGGGAGGGGGCAATGGAGGATCTGCTTTAGCAGGTGGACAGGGAAAGAAATGGTTGCTATGAAGTCCACTCCAACTCATGGTAACCCCGAGAGTGTTAGAATAGAACTGTGCTCCACGGGGTTTTTAATGGCTGATTTTTCAGAAGTGGTTCTCCAGACATTTCTTCTGAGGCATCTCTGGATGGACTTTAACTTCCAAACTTTTAGTTTTAGTTAGTAGCTGAGTGTGTTAACCATTGCACCACCAGAGACTCCAGTGGCCAGAGAGGTCCTTCTACAAAAATTACATTGGAGCAGGGATTTGAGTACTAGTAAAGACCCAATTAGTTGAGAGTATATCTTAGGAGAGGGGCAAGCAAATGTAAAGCACAGACTCAACTGAGCTTATTGTGTTTGGGTCAGCAAGGCCAGTGTGGTGGAGTAGATTGAGTGAGGAACAATAGTGCAGTAAGGAGTTGAGGTTGAAGGCAGGAAGAGTTCACATGATGTTAGGATTTGTAATCTGGGAAAAAGAGTTTGGCTTTTCCCTCCTTATTTTGTCAGGAAGCCATTGAAGGACTTTAAGCAGGGAAGGGATATGATCCGATTTATATTTTAAAAGACCACTATGGCTACAGTGTGGAGAGTGCACTGTAGGGATGGCAGAGGCAGAAAGAAAGATGTTTCTCAGAAGGCTGTTGCAACACTCTTGGTACACAGCAAAGGTGAAGATGAAACCAACAGCAACAATGAGCAAGAACACTTCACTTGGATAACCTAGATGTCTAATTAACCAGAGGAAAAAATCGAGACTGCGACTTCCCAGGAGGATGCCTTTCAAGACAAGAGACAGAAACAGACAAAAAAGGCTGAGGCAAGAGTTTTGTGTAAAGTAAAATCTCTGAATGATACCAGATTGCGTTTTGAGAGTGTTTACTCTCTGTTTTGAGGTGAAACATATAATTTTTAAAAAACTTTGCTTTGGAGTTTTTAATCTCTCATATCTATTAAGGGCTGTTGTTGTTGTTGCCATTGAGTTGATTTCAATTCACAATGACTACCTATGACAAAGTAGCTCTTCCACCATAGGGTTTCCTAGGCTGAGCTCTGGTAGCATAGTGGCTAAGGCACTTGACTGCTAACCAGAAGGCTGGCGGGTTCAAACCCACCAGCCACTCCTCAGAAGGAAGATGGGGCAATCTACTTCCATAGTGATACTGCCTCGGAAACCCAAGGAGGGGTCGCTATGAGTCTGGCCCGACTCGATGGCACATAACAACAACAATATTTACAGGAGCAGATCACCAGATCTTTCTCCCACAGAGCCAGAGAGTAGTTTCAAACTTGCCAACATTTGGGTTAATGGCTGAGAGCTAAATTGTTGTGCCAGCATGGCTCCTTATTAAGGACTAGTAATGGGAATTATAAAGTTTCATTTTGATGAAGATGGTGGCTAACATACCCAATTTTACAAGACCACACTTACCAGATTGTTGTTCTTGTTACATGCTGTCGAGTCGGACCCGACTCACAGCGACCCCTCCTTGGGTTTCCTAGGCAGTATCACTACGGAAGTAGATTGCCCAACCTTCCTTCCGAGGAGAAGAGGGGAAAAATAAAAATCTTAAAATAAATAGTTGAAAGAATTCAAGAGTATTAGCCAATGATAATTTAAAAATCTGTAGACACTTGGCCTTAATTGAGCATTTAGAAAATTTCTGTGTACAGCTGATAAAATTCATGTAAAGGACCAGATATTGGTATAATTTGTCTGTCTACAGAAATATATTTTTTCCATTACATTTTTTAGGAACCCACAATCTCTATCATTAACTTTATTCTTCATTAGTTATCATTATTTATAGGATGGCAACAATGGTGGCACAACATGAAATATGTCATCCACCTCCCTGAGCTGTAAATGTGGAAGTTGTTATGTTGGTGAATGTCTTGTGTATGTTTCACCACAATAAAAAAAAAAAAAAGAAAAGAGCCAAAAGGACATTCAAATCCTGATCCTCTCCCTCTAAAAACAAATTATCTTTCTATCAGTCTACTGACTGAAAATACAGTATTATTTTATTTTATATGAGAAAATAACTCCTTAATGTTCATGAGTTATTTGTATCAAATTAGCTTTAATAGTTTAATAGAGAGAAATCCTGAAAGAATGGGGCATATTTTAAAGGAAATAGAACAAGTAGGGATTCTGAGGGTGAGAAGAAATGTTGATGCTATATGTTGTTGTTGTTATATGCTGTCGAGTCGGACCCGACTCAAAGCAACCCCTCCTTGGGTTTCCGAGTCGGTATCACTATGGAAGTAGATTGCCCAACCTTCCTTTCAAGGAGTGGCTGATAGGTTTGAACCATCCAACAGTGCCTTAGGCACTACGCTACCAAAGCTCCTAGATGATATTTGGAAAGCTGGAATTTCACAGAGTTGGAGTGCCCCTTGGGATCATTTGAGACTGACCACTCTGTTCTAAGATCCACATCTGGGAGACAGCATGCTGCTCTGAGGCAACTTAAGAGTCCCTCATGGGCTCTCTGATCTTGATGGTGGGGTAAATACCTTGCATTGGGTTGAACTCTGGTTTCTTTTATTGAGTTTTTCTGGTTGGTATTAGGATTTCCTTTAAATCTGAAGGAACTTTATGCTTTACAGTCTTTGTTACTCTTTGAAAATGCACATTTCTCAGCAAGTGAGCCTACTGTTGTTGCTCGTTGCCATTGGGTCAGTTCTGACTCATAGTGATGCCATGTGTGCAGACTAGAACTACTCTAGAAGTTTTTCAAGTCTGTGACCAGAACACACTGGATCACCAGAGTTGTCTTCCAAGGCACCCCTAGGTGAGTTTAAACTGCCAACTTTTTGGCTAATAGTGAAGTGCTTAACTGTTTGGGTCACCTATGGACTCCAGGAATAGGCTTGTTGTTATTAGGTGCCATTGAGTTATTTTCAACTTATGGTCATTCTTGACCCCATGTGACAGAGTAGAACTGCTCCATAGGAGTTTCTTGGCTGTAATTGTTACAGAAGTAGGTTGTCAAGTCTTTATCCTGTGGATCCCTGCATATGTGCAAACTGTCATCCTTTCTGTTAGCAGCTGAGTACTTAACCATTTTGCTACCAGGGCTCTTTTACCTCCTGTGAAATGTGATTATTTTCTTGCTCATATATAGCTATTTATGTTGTAATACTCTGCATCTTGATATTCTTCTTCTATAACCCAAAAAGAGGAAAATTCATGATTGTCTAACTTCTATTTATGGATTATCTATGTACCAAATAGGAGCTCTGGTGGCATAGTGCCTAAGGCATTTGACTGCTAACCAGAAGGTTGGTGGTTCAAACCCACCAACCACGCCTCGGAAGGAAGACTGGATAATCTACTTCCATAGTGATACTGCCTCAGAAATCCAAGGAGGGGTCGCTATGAGTCAGATCCAACTCGATGCCAGTAAGTTTGTATGGCTTTTGGTTATGTACCAAATAGATTTATTAGATCCCCCTTCAGAAAATTCGGACTTAATCTTCTTTTTGGTGGGTTATATCTTAAGATTGAAAGAGAAAATTATTAGTCAGGATATGTTATAAAAGATATTACTTAATCCCTAGGACACAAGTCTGTGTGAGTGGCAAAATCTGCAAAAATGTCCTATTAAGGACACAGGCAAGAGCCCAAACTTTAGGACCCTTTTAACATATCCAAATGGATTTCACACAACTGTCCTGTACGATGAGTTTTGAATATGTCTTGTCCATTATTTGCTTTTTTTAGGGACAGGGTGAAGATTTTTCCCTACCAGAGAGCTATGGCTCTAATAAGATAGGAAAAAAACCAAAAAAAAAACCAAAAAAAAAAAAAAAACTCAATCGTATGTTCCCAATTTCTCTACTGACAGGGGCACCCATTGTACTAGGATTATTATAAAAGAACTTTGCAGAGTCTTGCCTCTTATGCAGAAACTTCACTGTCTATATCACTCTCAAGCTTCAGGAAAGGTAGAAAGAACAAACAAATGGAATTTAAAATTCAGATGAGCAAAACTCTCAAAGACTTTGAAACTTCCTTGGCCTAGATATTGCCATTGGTTTTAAAAACAAATGAGACCAACTCTTTCTGGGGGCTCATCTATTCTCCCCGTTAGGAGTTGGTAATAGGCTGGACTGTACACCCTACATTATCACCTCAGATTCTAGATTCTACACTATTGTCATCAGGCAGGACCAAATATTGCAAAAGACTCATGCAATATATTAAGTCTTATAATCAAGAGGTATGAGGAACCTTTCCACAACATCCTACTAAACAAAGCCTGCATGACCTGAAATTTGGAGACTCTGGCTTCAGTAAGAGATGAAGAGAAAAATAGCCCTTGAACTCCAATGGGACTATCAACAGGTATTTTTGATGACCAGCATAACACTGTAATTTCAAGGGGCTGGTCCTTGGATTCTTGTGTCTTAGCGACATAAACCATACTTGGATCACTAGAAGACTATCCCTATCTGAGATCTCCTGAGAGTTCTTAGGAGCCTTCTTGAAGCAGATAGTCTTCAGATGTAGCTTAGCTTTTGTTCAAGGTCCAAGGAACAACACTACAGATTGTCACTTTTTCATATGCATTCTTTTCTCTCTATTATTCTAGCAATCTTCTTTCATCTTTTGTTGATTTAATGCTGCTTTTAGCTATGTTAAACTCTAAAAGGGAGCTCTGGTGTGCCTAAGGCATTTGACTGCTAACCAGAAGGCTGGTGGTTCAAAACCACCAGACACTCCTTGGAAGGAAGATTAGGCAATCTACTTCCGTAGAGATACTGCCTTGGAAACCCAAGGAGGGGTCACTATAAGTTGGAAACAACTTGATGCCAGTGAGTTTGTTTTTTGGTTTTAGCTGTGTTAGTTATAATATCTTATTATTTAATGTTGTTTTTAGCATCCTTAGTCACTTCTTAGTGACTGTGAGCCAAGCACTCAGTCAGTGATAATTTATTAGTGAACAGGTTACAGATAAAACCAGATGGACTGTTGAGTTTGCACATAATTTGATTTGGAAGCTCCCCATCTTCTCTTGCTTCCAGTCACTTGTAATGAATCAGTTGGTTTCCTGGGTAACTGAATTCAACAATTAGGTGACTTTTTAGGTGGACAGTACCACAACAGGTCAGGCAAGCAGAAACCTAAAACTCTCTTTCATGTTATACCTAGAATAGGAGGTTCCTTTTTCCAGGGAAAATTGCTTACACATCTTTGATAGTTAAGGTTGTGTGTCAACTTGACATGATTCTTAGTGGTTTAGCCATTGTAGTGGAGTTATCCCCCAGGATTAGATCTGATAAAATGCAATCACCTCCATGCAGAGATCTGCTGTGAGCAGTCAATGAGCTGAAAGGGAGTCTCTTACAGGGTGTGACCTACTTCCAATATTTATGGAAAAGCTCTAGGAAAAGTCTCAGGCTTTTTGCTTGAGATCCTGCATCTGGCTCATCATCATCTGGACTTGAGCCAGTGGCCTGCCATATTGCCGCTAATCTTGGGATTATTTCCCTTTCAGTCTTTGAACCAACAGCCTGCCTATCTCAGATTTGTCAGCTATTTTTGTTTCTCTAGAGAACCTAGCCTAAGACAGCATATTTTGTGGGAGGTAGCTTTTGTAACAAAACTTTCATAGGAATGTGCCTATTCCAAAGGACAGTGATCTGACAGAATACAGAAATTATTAAACAATATCATTAATATCACACACAAGTAAAATTTTGCTGAAAATAATTAAAAAACAATTATAGTAGGATATCAACAGGGAACAGCCAGAAATTGAAGCCAGATTCAGAAGAGGACATAAAACAAGAGATATCATTGCTAATGTCAGATGGATCTTGGCTGAAAGCAAAGAATACCAGAAAGATGTTTGCCTGTGTTTTATTGACTTTGCAAAGGCCTTCAACTGTGTGCATCATACCAAATTATGGATAACATCACAAAGAATGGGAATTCCAGAGCACTTAATTGTGCTCATGAGAAATGTCTACATAGACCAGGAGGCAGTTGTTCAAAGAGAACAAAGGCCTACCACATGGTTTAAAATCAGAAAGGGTGTGCATCAGGACAGTATCTTTTCACCATACTTATTCAATACATATGCTGAGCAAATAATCCACAAAGCTGGGCTATATTTTTATGCAGCATCAAGATTGTAGGAAGACTCACTAACAACTTGTGATATGCAGATGGCAAAATTTTGCTTGCTGAAAGCAAAGGAGACTTGAAGCATTTATTGATGAAGATCATATAGTACAATCTTCAGTATGGATTATACCTCAACATAAAGAAAACAAAAATCCTCACAACTGGATCAATAAGCAACATCATGATAAATGGAGAAAAATTGAAGTTGTCATGGATTTCATTTTCCTTGGATTTATAATCAATACCAATGGAAGCAGCAGTCAAGAAATCAAACAACAGGATTCTAAGATGGCAGAATAGGCAGAAAGACAGCACAGACCTTCTTCAACAAAGAAAAGGGGGACCAATTAACACAGACACAGAAGATAATCCTGGACCCCTGAGCCTTGAAGGGAAGGATATAGAAGTGGACTAAGCCCCAACTAGCAGAAGAATTTGCATGAAAATACCAGAAAAGGAGACATAGGGAGCTGCAGTCTGGGAGTGATCCTGAGCGACCCTGAAGGCACAGACAGCTTAGAGATTCCCGAGTGGTGGTAAGACCTAAGAATTAACCTAAAATTCAGCCCTGTTAGCCAGGGACTGCATGGAGGACTGCTCTAGTGGCTGGGGAATAAAAGGGGAAGCAGTGGTGAAGAGGAAGATGGGCTGAGCTGTGGACTTTTGCCTGTCTGGAGGGCACCGCCATTTTGAATGTTTACAAGTGGCTTGACCATTTTGGATATTTAAAGAGACAGCGTTCTACCATATTCTAGGAGCTTAAGAACAGATTCTGCTTGCAAGTAACCCCAAGGGCACTCCAGACCTGCACAACTGAAAAGGTCTAAGTTCACAGCTTTTTTATTCTTTTCCCTGTGTCTGGTTAAATTTTTTTCCCCTCCTTTTTTCTCATGGTTAACCCCACTCCTAGTTTTTCATTTTGCATTTTTCCCCATTTCTTTCTTCATTATTCTTCTTCTCTACCTTTTTTCTCTTAGTGCCCTATCTCTAGATATTGCAGGTTTTCTTATTTTTTTCTTCTTCTTTTTTCCCTTTTTTCTTTTTTGGTTACTGTTCCTGTGTGATTACATTGTGTATTTTCTGTCCATGTGCTTTTAGTTTTCTGATGGTTATTCAATTGTAATTTTTGTCTGACTGAGTGGGAGACAGCAACAGTCCCCATAAGATACAACTACACCCAGACCTCCTGAAACTTCACTTACTGAGCAAGAGCCAC
>NW_006921662.1:2734911-2742330 GCF_000298275.1 Orycteropus afer afer
AAAAAAAAAAAAGAAAAAAAAATCAAACAACATATTACAATGGGCAAATCTGCAAAAGTCCTCTTTAAAGTGTTGAAGAGCAAAGATATCCCTTTGAAGACTAAGGTGTACCTGACCCAAGCCATAGTATTTTCAATCGCCCTATATACATGTGAAAGCTGGACAATGAAAAAGGAAGACTACAGAAGAATTTCGGAGCTCTGGTAGCATAGTGCCTAAGGTACATGACTGCTAACCAGAAGGCTGGCAGTTCAAACACACTAGCCACTCCTTGGAAGGAAGGTTCGGCAATCTACTTCCATAGTGATACTGCCTCGGAAACCCAAGGAGCTGTCTCTATGAGTCAGCTCTGACTCAATGGCAAATAACAACAACAACAACAACAACAGAAAAATTTATGCACTTGAATTGTGTTGGCAAAGCATATTGAGGGTACTCTTCTCCTCTTACATACATATCTTCATCACTTTTAGTCTCTTAATCCTGCTTCACCTTATTCATAGAAATGACGTCTAGGTGAAATTATATTTTTGCTTTTAAGTATCTACTTCCCTTTACAATACAGATTCTACATGGGCAGGAACCATGTCATCTTTGTTCACACTGTATTCTCAGTGCAGCACCTAGAACAGTATCTGACACTCAATAGTAATTTCTGAATAAAATAAGAAAGGAAGGAAGGGATGTTGGGAAGAAGGAAGGAGGGAAAGTAGGAAGGAAGGTAAGAAGGGATAGATACAGAAAGAAAGAAGGAGAACCAGTTCACACAGTCACTCTGAAAGAAAATCTACTTAAGAAAACAACTGCTTTTTAGAAAATATCTGGAGAATATACATCATATTGCAGTTCTCTCACCCCAAAGCTACACCTGGATAACTTAAAGGCATATAGTTGTCATAAACAGAAGTGTGAGCCATCTTTAGAGTACATTACCAACCAAATAATATTAATTGATTTACCTGTGTAATATTTTAACTACTACTCATCTGTCACTTTTTCATACTTTGGTGGCTTGTGGGTTGTTGTGATACTAAAAGCTATGCCGCCAATATTTCAAATACCAACAGGATCACCAATGGTGAACAGGTTTCAGCAGAGCTTCTAGACTAAGACAGATTAGGAAAAAGGATCTGGTGAAACTTCTGAAAAAATAGGCCAGTGAAAATCTTATGACTATCAACAGGATGTTGTCTGAGATAGTGCTGGAAAATGAGTCCCTCAGAGTGGAAGTCACTCAAATTAAGATTGAGGAAGAGCTGCTTCCTCAAAGTAGAGTTGACCTTAATGATGTGGATGGAGTAAAGCTTTCAGGACCTTCATTTGCTATTGTGCCACCACTCGGATATCCATTAATAATGGAATGTGGAATGTAAGAAGTATGAATCAAGAAAAATTGGAAGTTGTCAAAAATGAAATAGAACACTTGAAGATTGATATCCTAGGCATTAGTGAGCTGAAATGGTACTGGCAAATTTGAATCAGACAATCATATAGTCTGCTATGCTGGGAATGACAAATTGAACAGGAATGGTATCATATTGATCATCAAAATGAATGTTTCAAGATCTATCCTGAAATACAACACTGTCAGTGATGGATAATATCCATATACTTATAAAGAAGACCAGTTCATAATACTATCATTCAAATTTATATATCAACTATGAATGACAAAGATGAAGAAACTGAAGTTTTTTTTTTTTAACCAACTTCCGCAGTCTGAAAACCATCAAACATGCAATCAAGATGCATTGATAATTACTGGTGATTGGAATGACAAAATTGGAAACAAAAGATCAGCAGCTGAAAAATATTGCCTTGGTGATAGAATTGACACTGGAGATCTCATGATATAATTTTGCAAAACCCACAAACAAACCAATAAAATTGGTTTATTCATTTTAAATATGTTTTTTTTCAACAACATAAATGGGGTCTATACCTCTGGACCTCATTAGATGGAATACACAGGAACTATATTGAGTAAATCTCTGGAAAGAAATGATGAAGAAGCTCAATACTATCAGTGAGAACAAGGCCAGGGGCCGAATGTCAAACAGACCAACGATTGTTCCCATAACACTTCAAGTTGAAGCTGAAGAAAATTAAAACCTATCCATGAGACCCTAAGTACGACCTTGAGTATAACCCACTTGAATATAGAGACCATCTCAATTATATATTAGAGACACTGAGCACTAATAAACAAAGACCAGATGAGTTGCGGGATGCCATCAAGGACATCATACATGACGAAAGCAAAAGATAATTGAAAAGACAAGAAAGAAAGAAAAGACCAAAATAGATATTAGAAGAGACTCTAAAACTTGCTCTTGAATGTAAACTAGGTAAAGCAAATGGAAGGTATGATGAAGTAAAGGAGCTGAACACAAGATTTCAAATGGAGCTCAAGAAGACAAAGTAAAGTATTACAATGATATGTGCAAAGACGTGGAATCAGAAAACCGAAAGGGAAGAACAAGCTCGGGATTTCTCAAGCTGAAAGAACTGAAGAAAAAGTTCAAACCTTGAGCTGCAATATTGAAGGATTCTATGGGCAAAATATTGAATGATGCAGGAAGGAATACAGAAAGATGGAAGGAATACAGAGAGTCACTGTACCTAAAAGAAATGGTCCATGTTTACAATTTAAAACAAACAAACAAACAAACAAAAAAAACGAAACTTACTGCAATCGAGTCAATTCAACTCATAGCAACCTCTCCTTGGGTTTCCAAGGCAGTATCTCTACAGAAGTTTGAACTGCCAGCCCTCTGGTTAGCAGTCAAATGCCTTAGGTACTACACCACCAAAGTGCCCTTAACTAATTTAGGAAGTAGCATATGATCAAGAACTGATGGTATTGAAGGAAGATGTTCTAGCTTGTGCTGAAAGCATTAGTGAAAAGCAAGGACCCAGGAACTGACAGAATACCAATTGAGATGTTTCAACAAATGGATGCAACACTGGAAGCACTCACTTATCTAAGCCAAGAAATTTGGAAGATAGCTACCTAACCAACCAACTGGAAAAGATCCATATTTGTGTCTATTCCAAAGGAAGGTGATGGAACAGAATGTAGAAATTATCAAACAATATTGTTAATATCATGTACAAAATTTTCCTGAAAATAATTAAAAAATGGTTGCAGGAGAATATCTTCAGGGAATTGCCAGCAATTCAAGCCAGATTCAGAAGAGAATGTGGAATGAGGGATATCAATGTTTATGTCAGATGGATCTTGGCTGAAAGCAGCAAATACCAGAAAAATATTTATTGATGGATTGATTTTGCAAAGGCATTTGACTGTGGATCATAACAAATTATGAATAGCATTGGAAGAATAGGAAGTCCAGAGCATGTGGAAATACAAAATTGTCAGTGATAGGATAATATCCACATGCTTACAAATATCCATATGCTGTACATAGAACAAGAAGCAGTTGTTCAAGCAGAATATATGAAAAAAAAAATTTGACATCAGGGTTGAACTCATTAACAACTTACAATATGCAGATGACACAACCTTGCTTACTAAAAATAAAGAGGAATTGAAGCACTTATTGATGAAGATTAAATAAAAAAAGAAAGCCTTCTGTATGAATTGTTGTTGTTATGTGCCGTAGAGTCGGACAAGACTCATAGCGACCCCTCCTTGGGTTTCTGAGGCAGTATCACTATGGAAGTAGATTGCCCCATCTTCCTTCCGAGGAGTGGCTGGTGGGTTTGAGCTGCCAGCCTTCTGGTTAGCAGTCAAGTGCCTTAGGCACTACACTACCAGAGCTCAAAAAAACAAACCCAAACCTACTGCCATCAAGTTGATTCCGACTCATAGTGACCACCACTGGGTTTCCAAGGCTGTAAATCTTTATTGAAGTAGATTGCCTCAGCTTCCTCCTGCAGAGCAGCTCGTAGGTTTTGAACCACCCATTGTCTGGTTAGCAGCCAGATAAAGAAAACAAAAAATTCTCACAACTGGTCCAATAAGGACCACCATGATAAATGCAGAAAAGATAGAAGTTTTCTGGTATTTCATTTTCCTTGGATCCATAATCAATTTCCATGGAAGTAACAGTCAAGAAATCAAACGATAATTTGTAAGTGCTGTAAGAATATCTGAGTGTCTAGTAGATCTGACAAAGGGCAAAGTTCTGATAACTTCTTGGCCACAGCTAGCTGCCTGGAGGGGGTAAATAGTTGGACCTGTGGGCTCAGGACCATCACAGGGGACACCAATCTCAATTGGCATAACATACTACACAAAAACATTGTCCTACATCCTACTTTGGTGAGTAGTGACTGGGGTCTTAAAAGCTTGCATGTGGCCAGCCACATGCAACGACTGATCTCTCCTTGTCCAGAGCAAAGAAGAATGAAGAAATCCAAAGATGCATGGAAACAACTAGTCCAAGTGACTAGTAGACCATGTGATCCTCAGCCTATATTATCACGAGACCAGGAGAACTAGATGGTACTCACCTACCTTTGTCAACCACTCGGAAGTGGATCAGTGCAGGAGATCTTGGATAGGGAGAACAATGTGGAACAAAACTCAAAATAATAATAAAAAAGACCAGATTTGCTTATCTGATAAAGGCTGGTGAAACCTCTGAGACTGTGGCCTCTAGCTACCTTTCAGGTCTGGAAGTGAACTCACTCCTGTGGCTTCTAGCCAAACTATAGAAAGGCATATGGGGTGAACATTTACATACGGTGAGATATATTCCTTGGAGCAATCAGTGGGAGAACAGAAGGGCAGTGTTTGCACATGGAGACAGCTCAGGGTGTATGAGTATATGGGAGGGAAGGACACAAGAAAGAGGTAACTATGGGGAGGAAGTGGGATGAGAGCTGTTACATTGTGGGGAATTGCAGTCAATATCATGAGACAAAATGTGTATGAACTGCTGTATGGAAAATGAATTTCCTCTGTAAATTTTCACCCAAATCACAATAAAAATTAAAAAAAAAAAAAAAAGAAATCCAACAACATAATGCATTGGGCAAATCTGTTGCAAAAGACCTTTTTAAAGTATTAAAAAGCTAAGATGTCACTTGGAAGATTAAGGTGAGCCTGACCCAAGCCATTGTAGCTTCAATTGACTCATACACATGTGAAACATGGACAGTGAATAGAAAGACCAGAGAAGAATTGATACCTTTGACACCCATGTTCATCACAGCACTAATTATAATAACAAAGAGATGGAAAGAACTTAAGTGTCCATCAACAGATAAATGGATCACCAAACTATGGTACATACACACAATGGAATACAATACATTAAAGAGTATTGAAGAATCTACAAATCACCTCAAAATGTAAATGAACTTGGAGGACATTATGCTAAGTGAACTAAGTCAAACACAGAACACAGAACAACAAATATTGTTTGAGTCCATTATTATAAAAAGTCAAGGAAAAATTTACACAGGAAATGACTTTTATTTTGTTGTTGGTTACCAGGATTGAGAGGTAGGGGAGAGAAAATTGCTTACTAGTGAAGAGGCATTTGTCACTTTGGGTGAAGGGAAGGGCAATATAACAAAAGTGTGTGATCAGCACAGCATCTCTAAAACAAAGGAAGACACAGAGAGGTGCACAACAGGTAGAGACAACAAAGGTAATTACTATTAGATACACAAGTACTGCACTATCAGTAATAACAAACACTAATCCGAGTGGCTTCATAGATAGACAAGCAAGAAGATCAGGTATGGGTAGGTGAACAGGACTATTCCCATGACCATACATAGGTTTTCCAGACAATATTCCCACATGTGTATTGGTATGTGCTATAAAAATGTACAATATACAATATAGAGCTAACAGGGGGCAAAGTTAAGATAACTTCTTAGCCACAACCAAGCACCTTGAGGGAGTGAGTCACTGGGCCTCTGGGCTTGGGACCATGGTTGCTGGGGACATCAAACTCAATTGGCACAACATAGTACATAAAAACATTTTTCCACATCCTGCTTTGGTGAGTAGCAACTGGGATCTTTTCATGTGTATGTGTTATTTGGGTGAAATTTTACCAAGTAGATTCATTTTACAATCAAAATTTCATACACATTTTGGTTGTGACACTGCTAACATTCCCTGCAGCCCAATAGTTCTCCTCCATTTCCACCCTGTGGTTATCCATTCCCTGTGTCCTTCTTGCCTATGCATTCTTGTCTCCTTGCCTTTCTTCCCATGCAAATACTACCCTTCTGATATCCTATGGTTGATTGTTCTAAGGAGTGCCTCTCCCTGGTATAGATGTTTAGCAACTGGGGTCTTAAAAGTTTGTAGAGACCATTTGAGATGCAACTATTGGTCTCTTCTTGTCTGGAGCAAAGAAGGGTGAAGAAAATCAAAGATGTATGGAAACAATTAATTCAAGGGAGCAATGAACCACAAGAACCTCAGCCTGCGTGACCCTGAGACAAGAAGAAATAGATGGTGCCTGACTACCAATGCCAATCATTCAGAAAGGGATCAAAATTGGAGATCCTGTATAAAGTGGGAGAAAAAAATGTGGAACAAAATTAAAATACATAAAAAAGACCAGGATTGCTGGTCAGATAGAGACTGGTGAAACCCCCGAGACTATGGCCTCAAGTCATGTTTCAGGCATGGAGTTGGATTGCCTCTCATGGCTCAACTCTCAGGCAAACAGTAGACATGACTACAAGGTGAACAACTACACCAAGGAGATGCATTCCTTAGAACAGTCAACTATGAGAGATCAGAAGGGCTGCATTTGCACAAGGAGAAACCTAGGCAGGCAGGAACACATAGGAAAGAAGAATACAGGGAAGGAGTAACCACAAGGAAGAGGTGGGAGGAGAGTTGTTATATTGTGGGGATTATAATCAATGCCACAAACTAAACACATATTCACAGCTGAATGTAAAATGAATCTGCTTGGTAAAATTTAACCAAAATCACAATAAAAAGTTGGAAAAAAAAATTGAATTATGGTGTTGATGAAGAATATTGAATATGCCATGGACTGCCAGAGGAATGAACAAAGTTATCTTGAAGAAGTAAAGCCAGAATGCTTCTTAGAAGCAAGGATAGCAAGACGTCATCTCATGAACTTTGGACTTATGGTCAGGAAAGACCAGTCCCTGGAGAAGAACCTCATGCTTGGTAATAGAGCATCTATGAAAAAAAAAAAAAAAAAAAAAAACTTTTAATGAAATGATTGACACAGTGCCTGAAACAATGTCCTCAAACATAGCAACAATTATAAGCATGGTGCAGATCTGGGCAGTGTTTTGTTTTATTGTACATAGGGTCACTATGAGTTGGAACCAACTCGATGGCACCTAACAATAAGAACAAGATTTTGTTGTTGTTGTTGTTAAGTGCCGTTGAGTCGTTTCCGACTCATAGCGACCCCATGCACAGCAGAACGAAACACTGCC
>NW_006921662.1:2744277-2762601 GCF_000298275.1 Orycteropus afer afer
AAACCCAGTGAAATGCACCTGGTGCACAGGTAACAGCCCAGCTTATAGACTGAGACAGACTAGGAAGAAGGAAGAGGCCGTCCACTTCTCAAAGAGTTGGCCAGGGAAAACCTTATGAATAGCAAAGAACAAGACTTTACAGCTTTGAAAACACTTTTTACCAATGCTTGGATTTAATTATAATAAGACCTTCTTTATTGAGATGTTATTTCCCTTGTATTGAGATGCAACTGAAGCTCAAAGTAGAAGTAAGAATTAGCTCAAGGTTAGTTGTTGTTGTTTGTTGTCCTGGAGTCAATTCCAACTTATGGTGACCCTATGTTTGTTTGTGTGTAGAGAAGAACTGTTCCATAGCATTTTCAAAGCTGTGATCTTTTGGAAGCAGATTGTTAGTCTTGTCTTTTGAGGTACTCCTGGTGGGTCCAAGCGGTGGGAAAGTGGGGGAAGGAAAGGAAAGCCAGGGTGACCAGGACAGAGTGAGCAAGCAGCAGGGATCCAGGTAAGGGGAGGGTGGAGAGATTTTGAACAGCTAAGTGCTGAGGAGCAAGGATATCTCCTTGAGGACTAAGGTGCACCTGACACAAGCCATGATATTTCCAATCACCTCGTATGCATGTGAGAGCTGGAAAATGAATAAGGAAGACCGAAGAAGAGTTGATGCTTTTGAGTTGTGGTGCTGGCGAAGAATGCTGAAAGTACCATGGACTGCTAAAAGAACTAACAGATCTGTCCTGGAGGAAGTGCAGCCAGAATGCTCCTTGGAAGCAAGAATGGCCAGACTTCGTCTCACCTATTTTGGTCATGTTGTAAGAAGGGACCATTCCCTGGAGAAGGATGTCATGCTTGGTAGGGTGGAGGGTCGACGAAAGAGGCGGAGGCCTTCAACAAGATGGATTGACACAGTGGCTGCGATGATGGACTCAAGTATAGCAGGGATTGTGGGGCTGGCGCGGGATCGGGCAGTGTTTCGTTCTGCTGTGCATGGGGTCGCTATGAGTCGGAAACGACTCGAGGGCACTTAACAACAACAACAACAAGGGAGACAAAGTTGTCTGTCAGTTTGTGGTGGCTTGTACATTACTGTGAGGCTTGAGGCTGTGCCACCAGTATTTCAAACACCAGCAGGGTTGCACATGGTGCATAGGTTTTAGCATGGCTTGCAGACTAAGACAGACTAGGAAGAAGAAAGAGGCCATCCACCTCTCAAAGAATTGGCCAGGGAAAACCTTATGAATAGCAGAGAAACACTGTCTGATACAACACTAGACAACTTTATCAATAGCCTGGCAACATTGTCCGATATAGTGCAGGAGAATGAGCCCCTAAGATTGGAAGGCTCTCAAAATATGACTGGGAAAGAGCTGCATTATCAGAGCAGAAACAAACTTACTGATATGGATAAAATAAAGCTTTCAAGACCTCAATTTGCTGACATGGCATGACTCAATTTGAGAAGAAACAGCTGCAAACATCCATTAATAGTTAGAACATAGAATGTATGAAGTATGAATCTAGGAAAATTGGAAATTGTAAAAAATGAAATAGAATACATAGAGATTGATTTCCTAGGCATTAGTGAGTTGAAATGGACTGGTTTTGGCCATTCAGAATAAGACAGCCATATGATCTACTATGCCAGGAATGACAATTTGAAGAGGAATGGCATAGCATTCATCATCACAAAAGTAGTTTCAAGATCTGTCCTGAAGTACAATGCTGTCAGTGATAGGATAATATCCACAAACCTACAAGGAAGACCAGTTAATAAGACTATTATTCAAATTTATGCACCAAGTACCAAAGCCAAAGATGAGGAAATTGAAGATTTTTATCAACTTCTGCAGTCTGAAATTGACTGAAAGTGCAATCAAGATGTGTTAATTATCACTGGTGAGTGGAATGCAAAAGTTGGAAACAAAGAAGAATCACTGGTAGTTGGAAAATTTGGCCTAAGTGACAGAAATAATGCTGGAGATCCCATGATAGAGGTTTGCAAGACCAACGATTTATTCATTGCAAATACATTTTTTTTTCAACAACAATAATGGCAGCTATATGTGGACTTTGCCAGATAGGATACAAAGGAAACAGATTGACAACATCTGTGGCAAGAAGTAATGGAAAAGTTCAATATCTTTAGTCAAAACAAAGCCAGGAGCTGATTGTGGAACAGACCATCAACTGCTCATATGCAAGTTCAACTTAAAGTTGAAGAAAATTAAAACAAATCCACAAGAGTGAAACTATGATCTTGAATATATCTATCCTGAATTTAGAGATCATCTAAAGAACAAATTTCATGCATTGAACACCAGTGACCGAAAACCAGAGGAATCGTGGAATGACATCAAGAACATCATCCATGAAGAAATCCAGAGGTCATTAAAAAGATGAGAAAAGAAGAAAATACCTAAATGGATGACAAAAGAGACTATGAAACTTGCCCTTGAACTGACAGTAGCTAAAGCAAATGGAAGAAATGACAAGACAAAAGAGCTGAACAGAAGATTTCAAAGAGCAGCTTGAACAGACAAAGCCAATCACTATAATGAAATCTGCAAAGACTTGGAGTTAGAAAGCAAAAGGGAAGAACATGCTCGGCTTTTCTCAAGCTGAAAGAACTGAGGAAACAATTTAAGCCTTGAGTTGCAATACTGAAAGATTCTATGGGCAAAATATTGAATGATGCAGGAAGCAGCAAAAGAAGATGGAAGGTATACACAGTATTACTATACAAAAAAAACTAGTCAATGTTCATCCATTTCTAGGAGGTGGCATATGATCAAGAATGAATGGTATTGAAAGAAGAAGAAATTGGCAAAGAACAAGTCTCCAGGAATTGACAGAATACCCATTAGAAATGTTTCAACAAACAGATGTCCCACTGGAGGCACTCACTTGGTTATGCCAAGAGATTTGGAAGGCAGCTACATGGCCAATTGACTGGAAGAGATCCATGTTTGTACCCATTCCAAAGAAAGGTGATCCCACAGAATGTGGAAATTATCGAACAATATCATTAATATCACACACAAGTAAAATCTTACTGAAGATAATTCAAAAACGGTTGCAGCAGTATATTAAGAGAGAACTTCCAGAAGTGCAAGCTGAATTCAGAAGAGGACGTGGAACAAGGAATATCATTGTTGATGTTAGATGGATCTTGGCTTAAAGCAAAGAATACCAGAAAGATATTTACTTGTGTTTTACTGACTATGCAAAAATTTTTGATTGTGTGGATCATAACAAATTGTGCATAACATTGAGAGGAATGGGATTTCCAGAACACTTAATTGTACTCAGGAGGAACCTGTACAGAGACCAGGAGACTGTCGTTCAAACAGAACAAGGGGACACTGCATGGTTTAAAATTAAAAAGGGAGTGTGTCAGGGTTGTATCTTTTCACCATATTTATCCAATCTATATGCTGGGCAAATACTCTGAGAAGCTGGACTATCTGAAGAAGAACATGGCATCAGGATTGAAGGAAGAATCATTAACAACCTGCGATACGCTAATGACAATTTTGTTTGCTGAAGTGAGGAAGACTCGAAACACTGATGAAGATTGAAGACTACAGTCTGCAGTATGGATTACATCTCAATATAAAGAAAACAAAAATCCTCACAACTGGGCCTATAAGCAGCATCATGATTAATGGAGAGAGAAGACTGAAGTTGTCAAAGACTTCGCATTGCTTGGTTTTACAATCAACACCAATGGAAGTGGCAGTCAGGACATCAGATGACGTGTAGCACTCGACAAATTGGCTGCAAAAGACCTCTTTCAAGTCCTGAAGAACAAAGATGTCTCCTTGAGGACTAAGGTGCACCTAACACAAGCCATGGTATTTTTATTTGCCTCATATGCATGTGAGAGCTGGACAGTGAGTAAGGAAGACTGAAGAAGAATTGATGCTTTTGAGTTGTAGTGCTGGTGAAGCATGCTGAAAGTATTATGGACTTCCAGAAGAAGCAACAAATCTGTCCTGGAGGAAGGGCAGCCAGAATGCTCCTTGGAGGCAAAAATGGCCGACTTCATCTCACCTACTTTGGTCATGTTATCAGAAGTGACCATTCCTGGAGAAGGATGTCATGCTTCATAAGGTGGAGGGTCAACAGAAGAGGGGAAGGCCCTCAATGAGATGGTTTGCACAGTGGCTGCAATTATGGGCTCAAGCATAGCAGGGATCATGGTGCTGGCGCGGGACTAGGTGGTGTTTCGTGGTCACTACGAGTTGGAGATGGCTCAACAGTACCTAAAAACAACAAGGTGGGTTCAAACTGCCCACCCTCCAACTAGTAACTTGTCCTCAACCCAATTTGCCACCCAAAGACTCCTTTTTGGACTCTAGTGCTTCTCAAACTTTAATGTGCATATGATTAATCTGGGAACCTTGTTTAAATGAAGGTTCTGATTCAATAGTTCTTAAGTGGGAGCTCTGGTAGCACAGTGGCTAAGACACTTGCCTGCTAACCAGACGGCTGGCGGTTCAAACCCACCAGCCACTCCTCGGAAGGAAGGTTGGGCAATCCTACTTCCGTAGTGATACTGCCTCGGAAACCCAAGGAGGGGTCGCTATGAGTCAGGTTTGACTCGATGGCACATAACAACAACAACAACAACAACTAAGTGTGGCCCAAATTGCTGAATTTCTAACAGAGTCCTTGATGATACTGGTGCTGCTCATCCATAGACTGTACTTCGAGTAGCAAGTCTAGAGGATCCTTATATGGATTTTGAAATTGCAATGTAATTACTTAGTATTGGAATCAAGGTCAAAAGTTTATTTTTAATGTAATTGGTATTTGTCATCACCTCCTTCCTTCTACTATCACCACCTTTTACATGCCTTGGTCTTCTTTGGTCTTCTCTTTTGGCAAGGATACCTAGATGGCTCAAACTCATCATTTGTTTGACCATCTCTAACTCAACCATCTCTCCTCTCCTTCATAATCCCTACTTGTTTAACTCAGTTAAAAGCCTGCCTCATTCTGTAAAATGCTCGTTCCCTAATATCACAACACAACTTGATGATACAACAGAATTGAGTTTATTGCTTATCTTGACAAGAAAGAACATTGCCTCAAAAAAGCTTTCATATTATCTCAGGCAGGAAGGGACAAAGTCAGATTTTATGAGGATCTGAAGTCTGGTTTAAGGTGGTTTCTTCAATATGAATGGGGACTCAAGATTAGATAAAACTCGTGATATAATATTTAAGACTGTCAATATTAGATGTGACGGAGTTGGCTCTGACTCATAACAACACTATGTACAACAGAATGAAATACTTCCTGCTCCTGCATCATCCTCACAATCCTTGCTATGCTTGAGCCCATTATTGTAGCCACTGTGTCCATCCATCTCACTGAAAGTCCTCCCCTTTTTCATTGACCCTCCACTTTACCAACCATGAGATCCTTCTCCAGGGAATTGTCCCTTCTGACAACATGATCAAAGTAGGTGAGAAAAAGTTTGGCAATTCTCGCTTCTAATGAGCATTCCAGTTGCACTTCTTCCAGGGCAGATTTGTTTGTTCTGCTGGCAGTCCCTGATTATTTTAAGTATTCTTCTCCAACACCACAATTCAAAGGCATCAACTCTTTTTCGGTCTTCCTTATTCATTGTCACATGTATTTCACATGCATATGAGGTGACTGAAAATACCATGGCTGTTTCAGGCACAATTTAGTCTTCAAAATGACATTTTTGCTCCTTAACACTTTGTTGTTGTTGTTATGTGCCGTTGCACATGTGTTGTTGTTATGAATCAGACCTGACTCATAGTGACCCCTCCTTGGCTTTCCAAGGTGGTATCACTATGGAAGTAGATTGCCCAACCTTCCTTCCGAGGAGTGGCTGGTGAGTTTGAACCTCCAGCCTTCTGGTTAGCAACCAAATGCCTTAGGCACCATGCTACCAGAGCAGGATTTTGAAGACATTGTTTCAAAGGATCTTAGGACAAGAACTATCCTTGGTTGATGCTTTCTGTTGAAGAGTTGATGGTCCTTTGGGGTAACTTCCTGGAAAGCACAATAAAGTTCTTTGCAGCTTTCATTTTTCTGGGTATGAATTTCCTGAAATTGTAAATTTATTCTAATTAAGGCAATGCAATAATACATTATGTTACCTTAGATAGTAAGCTGTGTAGGGATAGGTGGCTTTGGTACTTAAGGTCCTAGGTTCTTTACCCTGAGCTGAAGGGTAGGTAGATCATTAATATCTGGGGGTGATGAATCCATATCTTCTCTGCTATGTGAAGTGCCACAACCACTTATCAAATTTCCATTGGCAGTTGTTTCACCCTCTGTAAGTGGCAGGTTTTTCTGCTCTTTTTATTTAATGATGATTTGTTAGATCATTCCATGGAACAGCAGTTATACCACAGCATTTAAGACTCTGGAAATCACATATCTAGCTGTTGCAGCACAGACAAATGCTAAGAGAAAGATTAGATCTGAGTTTGCAGTCCACTTCTCAGTCAGGAGCTAAAAGTATCTAGATTAAGCCAGGAACTAAGTGTTTCCAGATTAAGACAAGAGAAAAGATCCCATCCCCAATCGGAAGATACTGCAAAACCAGAGATAGAGTTATTAACCAAATTGTCTAATTTGCTGATTTATCTGTTGTTTCCCAGATCTTTTCAGTAATATTAATGTGCAAAAAGGTGAGTATAAAATTCTTTCTCCAAAACAGCACTTACACTCCCTTGAGAGGCTAATGTTATCTAATATCTATCCAATTTCATGAACCTTTCAGGTGAGATGATATTGTCTAATTCACCTTCCATCCTCTGAATCATAACCCATTGCCTTCAAGTCAATTCTGAAGGCAATGACCCTACACATGTCAAAGTAGAACTGTGCTCCATAGGGTTTTCAATGGCTGTAATATTACTGAAATAGATTGCCAGGGCTTTCTTTCATAGGATGGCTATGTGGAATCGAACCACAAAACTTTCAGGTACTTAGCACAGTTTGTGCCACAAAGGGACCTACTCTGAACCACAGAAGGTAGTATTCTCTCCACTTTCTGGTCATTTTTTAAAGCATGAAGTGAAAAGGCTTGAGGAAAAAAGAAAATAATCCAAAATTCTCCTTGAGAGATTAAGGTATGGGTTCTGAAATAAAGGCCCAGTTTCTCTTCCCCTTAAATAATGTTTTCTAATGTTCTCTTTTTCCTAGAGGAGAAATGTATGGACCAAAGCAGACCTTAGGTGATATCAGGAGCTATACTGAAGCTAAGCATCAATTTACCAAGATAACAAGTGTCTGTTTGTAAAAAAAAAAAAAAAATCAAACTCATTGCTGCAAGTTGATTCTGACTCATGGAAACCCCATGTGTTACAGTGTAGACTGCTCCATAGGGTTTTCTTGGCTGTAACATTTATGGAAACATATCACTAGGCCTTTCTTCTGGAGTGCTGCTGTCTAGTTTATAGCTAGAAGGAAGTGCTCCAAACCCAAAACCAGTCATTGGGGGCCACTAATGTTTATGACCAAAACACTCCCATGGGATTATGAATAGTGTGATAATATTTTAGGGGTATGTTTTATTATCTGATGCTACTATAACAGAAATACCACAAGTGGATGATTTAACAAACAGAAATCTATTTTCTCACAGTTTAGGAAGCTGGAAGTCCGAATTCAGAGCGCTAGCTCTAGTGGAAGGCTTATATTCTTTCTGTTGAATCTGGAGGAAGGTTTTTGTTTCTTCTGAGCTTCCACTCTTGGGCAATTTTCAAGTGGTTTGGCATCTGTCTCCCTCCATCTGTGCTTCTTTCCATTGCTTGTTTAATCTCTTTTACATTGCAAAAGAGATTGGTTCAAGACACACCCTACACTCATCTTGTCTCACTAACATAAAAAAGACAACCCATTCCCAAATGGGATTATTACCATCAGGATAGAGGCTAGGATTTACAACACATATTTTTGGGGACACAATTCAATCCATAATAAGATACATCAAGGAGAATTTGGTGTCAGGCAATGAAATTTATAGTGTCAAGATCATTAAACTCAAAATACTCACTGCCATTGAGTTGAATCCGACTCATAGGGACCTCTCCTTGGGTTTCTGAGGCCTTATCACTATGGAAATAGATTGCCCAATCCTCCTTCTGAGGAGTGGCTGGTGGGTTTGAACCACCAGCCTTCTGGTTAGCAGTCAAATGCCTTAGGCACTATGCTACCAGAACTCCTGTCAAGATCATTAGGTAGATTGAAATTTAAAAATGCCTTTTATCAAATTAGATAACTGGGGCCTCCTAAAAATGAAATACGTGTGCCCATCAAAAGACTTTATCAAAAAAAGTAAAAAGAAGTACTTCAGACTGGAAAAAGCTACTTGCAAATGACATATCTGATAAGTCTATTCTCTAAAATATCTAGAAAACTTCAGTAACTCCACAACAAAAAGACAAACAATCCAATAACAAATGGGCAAAGGACATAAACAGATACTTCACCAAAGAGGACATTCAAGCAGCCAACAAACACACAAAAAGATGCTCTCAATCATTAGTCATTAGATAGATGCAAATTAAAACTACAATGAGATACCATCTCATCCCTGCAACAGTGGCACCAATCACAAAAACAGAAATCAACAAATACTGGTGAGGCTGGGGGTAGTTTAGAACTTATCAACTGCTGGTAGGACGGTAATATAGTACAATAACTATGGAAAATGGTATGATACTTACTCAAAAACCTAGAAAGAGAGCTGCTTTATGAGCCAGGAATTCCACTTGTAGATATATATTCTAGATACCTAACAGCAATGGCACAAATAGACATATGCACACCTATATTCATTGTAGCTTTAGTTATAATAGCAAAAAGATGAAAACAACCTAAGTGTCCATCAACAGATGAATTTATAAACAAATTGTGGTACATATATACAATGGAATATTATGCAGCTATAAAGAATAATGATGTATTCTAAAATATAACATGGACGAATCTGTAGGACATTATGCTGAGTCAAGTACATAAATCACAAAAGGTCAAATATTACATGATCTCAGTTTTATACAAAGTAAAGAATAGGTATATATACAGAAAACAACATTCTTTGGTTGTTACCAGGAAAGGAAAGGGAAGTGTAGGAGAATTAATTTGTAGATAGTAGGCACTGCTATTATTGGTGACGGGAAAGGCAATACAGAATGTAGCTGAAGTCTACACAATTTGTGCAAGGTAAATAAAAACACTAAAAAGTACAAAAAAAAAAAATAAGGGACATTTTTGGTAAATACTATAACATATACAATTTTGGAAAACAGCAATATCAACAAAAAATATATGTGTGATTACATAAGTGGATATATATTCGTTTATGTGTATAGGAAGGTACATGTGTCCACATACATGGGTATGTATGGGTGTACTTACAGGCACAGCTATATATGTGTTAAGGAGCTCTGGTGGCATGGCACCTAAGGCATTTGACTGCTAATCAGAAAGAAAGAAGATGGGGCAATCAATTTCCATAAAGATTTATTGTCTTGGAAACCCAATAAACTCAATGGCAGTGAGGTTTTTGGTTATATGTATATGTTTGTCTGCCCTGCATATATATATTCATATATGTAATAAAGTACAAAGGGGGCACAGTTACAGATACTTCCTAGACATACAAACACCCCACAGGATTAGTACTGGGTTTGAAGATTTAGGACCTAAGTCTCATGGAACAATTCTGTCAATTGGCATAAAATAGTTCATAAAGTTTATGTTCTACATCCTATTTTGATGAGGAGCATCCTAAAAGCTTGTAAGTGGACATCTAAGATACACTTCTTGGTTTCTATTCTTTGGCAGCAAAAAAGAAAGGAAAAAACCAAAGACTCAAAGAAGAAACTAGTCTACAGGATTAATAGATCACACAAACCATGACCTCATCTATCCTGAGACCAGAAGAGCTAAATGGTGCCCAGCTAGTAATACTGAACATTCTGACCAGGGACCCAATAGATGGTCTGGGATAGGAGTGGGAGAAAAATGTAGAACAAAACTCAAAATCTTAAGAGAAGTCCGGACTTAGTGGAGTAGTAGAGACCAGAGGAGCCACTGAGAAAGTTGCTCTGAGACATTCTTTAAACCTGGAAATTAAACCACTCCTGGAGATAATTTTTCAGTTCAATGACAAATTAGTTCAAAAAATGTGAAACATCATCCATGAATACTATTCTCTCTCTCTCTCTCTCTCTTTTTTTTTTTTTTTAATAAAAACAAAAACAAAAGCACAACAACTATATGAGACCAAATAATCAACATTTCCCCTAAACCAAAGATGAGAAGGTAAGGGAAGGAGGGGAAACTAGATTAATGGAAAAAGAACACCAAAATAGAAATAACAAGAAGTTGACATATTGTGAAAAATGTAATATCACTGAACAACATGCATATTGTTGTTGTTGTTGTTAGGTGCTGTCAAGTCAGTTTTGACTCATAAAGACACTATGCACAGCAGAATGAAACACTGTCCCACTCTGCACCATTCTCATAATCTGCCATGCATGAGCCCATTGTTGCAGCCACTGTGTCAATCCATCTCATTGAGGGTCTTCCCCTTTTTCGCTGACTCTCTACTTTACCAAGCATGATAACCTTTTCCAGGGACTGATCTCTTTTGATAATATGACTAAAATATTGAGACATGAAGTCTGGTCATCTTGCTTCTGAGGAGCATTCTGATTGTACTTCTTCCAAGACAGATTTGTTCAACTTCTGGCAGTCCATGGGAGTGCTGTTTTAGAATATGTAGTCAGGGAAGACCTCTCTGAGAGTGATTCTTCAGCAGAGACCTAAGTGCAGTGAGAGTGGGCTATATCACAACCTGAATGAAGGGGATTTTAGATAGAGTTGAAAACAATTATAAGGCCTTTCAGAAATGTCTTCTGAGGCAAAGAATATCAACAATGCCATTTAGCTGAGGCAGAGTGAGCAGGAAGGAGGGTGGTAGGTGGTGAGGTTATGGAGGAGGGTGGAGGGTCAGGCATGGGGGAGCCTTGTACCAGTATAAGGACTTTGGAGTGCTTTCTAAGTGTGCAGTGGGGCAGGTATTTCTGTTTATAAATAAGTATTCTGTTTTGTGAGTTTGTCTGGTATGAATTAGTTCCATCAAAGTCTAGACAACTTTTATTTATTTATTTTATTCTGATTTGGGTGAAAGTTTACAGAGCAAATTCACTTTCCATACAGCAGCTCATATACACTGTGAGCCCATGACATTGACTGCAATTTCCAACAATGCAACAGCTCCCCTCTTTTTTCCTCCTCATCATTACCTCTTCCCTGTGTCCTTCCCCCCCCATGCACTGCTGCCCCCCGAGCTGTCTCCCTGTGCATACATAGCCCTTCTATTCTCCCAAGACTGATCTCTCTAAGGAGTGTATCTACCTAGTATAAATGTTCAGCTCTTATGCCTGTCTTTTGTTTGGCTGGAAGCCAAAGGAGTAGGTTCAATTCCAGACCTGAAGGGAGCTAGGGGCCATAGGCTCAGTGCTTCCATCAGGCTCTATCAGACCAGCAAACCTGGTCCCCTCCTTTTTTTTTCAAATGATTTTGAGTTCCTCCCTTTTTTTTTTTTCAAACGATTTTGAGTTTTGTTCCACGTTGTTCTCCCACTCTATCCAGGATCTCCTACAGAGATCCCCCTCTGAATGTTTGATAGTGATAGCTGGGCACATCTATATTTTCTGGTCTCATAGTCATATAGGCTAAGGATTGCACAGTGTACCAGTCACTTGGACTAATTGTTTCCATGAATCTTTGGTTTTCTTCATTCTTCTTTGCTCTGGATGAGGAGAAACCCATCATTGCATCTAGAAAGCCAATTGCAAGCTTTTGAGATCCCAGTCACTACTTGCCAAAGTAGGATGTGGAACAATGTTTTGTGTAATATGTTATGCCAGTTGAACTTGATGTCCCCTGTGACTATGGTCCCAAGCCCACAGGTCCAACTACTCACTTCCTCTGATAGCTGGCTGTGGCCAAGAAGTGACTACAAACTTGCCCCTTGTCAGCTCTACTATATACTTGGGAATTCTTACAGAACATACAAATACGCTTGTAGACACATTGTCTGCCAACCCTATATATGGTCTTGGGCACACTCCCCCCTGCATAGAAATACCTAATAGCTCAGCCTGTCCACCCATCTCTCTACCCGTATATCCATGTTTGCCTTCACTGACATTGCAGTACTGTATGTGCAAATGGGTTCATCTTTGTTGTCTGTACCTCCCATGTACCTCTCTATGTCTTCCTCTTCCTCAGTGCCACCATGTTGATCACTCTCATTTGGTACATTGCCCTTCCTTTCACCCAAATCAATATTTGTCTCTACCTATCTAACAATGTTGCCTACCCTCCTCTCCTACTCTGGTAACAAACAAATAAAATTTCCTTCCATACATAAACCTTTCCTTGACTTTCTACAATAACGAACTAATACAATATTTGTCCTTCTGTGCTTGACTTATTTCACTCAGCATGTCCTCCAAGTTCATCCACATTATGTGGTGTTTTGCAGATTCTATGTTATTCTTTAGTGTTGCATAGTATTCCATTGTGTGTATGTACTATAGTTTGGTTATTCTTCAGTTATTGGACGCCTAGGTTGTTTCCATCTTTTGGCTATTGTAAATAGTGCTGTGATGAACATGGGTGTGCATATGTCTGTTTTTGTCCTGGCTCTCACTTCTTTAGGATATATACCTAGTAATGGAATGGCTGGGTCAAATGATATTGCTAACTCCAATTTTTTAAGGAATCACCATACTGCTTTCCACAGCGGTTGTACCATTTTACAGTCCTATCAGCAGTGTATGAGAGTCCCAATTTCTCCGCATCCTTGCCAGCATTTGTTATTTTCTGTCTTATTGAACTTTGCTAGTGCTGGGGCAAGATGGTATCTCATTATTGTTTTGATTTGCATCTCTCTAATGGCTAATGATCGTGAGCATTTCTTCATATGTTTGTTGGCCACCTGAATATCCTCTTTGATGAAGTGTCTATTCATGTCTTCTGCCTATTTTTAAATTGGATTATTTGTCTTTTTGTTGTTGAGATGTTGGAGTTTTCTATAAATTCTAGAGATAAGTCCCTTGTTAGATATGTCGGTGCTGAATATTTTTTCCCAATCTGTACATTCTCTTTTGATGAAAGTCCAGACAACTTTTGATAAACATGTCCAAGTGTTTGGACCTGAAAAGCTGAGGACCTGACTAAATGTCACTTAGTACTGTCAATGATGCTGCTCAGCTATGTGACCTGTCTTGAAAAAGCCAACAAGTGGCCCTTTTTTTAATTTAAAGATTTTTCTCTAAATCCATCAGGATTCTTTTCATTGTAAGACATAGATACCTATAAAAAATTTTGTCCTAAATAAACTAAGCAAAGAAAGAGATGTTGTTGTTGTTGTTAGGTACCATCTAGTAGTCTCCAACTCATAACGACCCTATGCACAGCAGAAAAAAACACCACCCAGTCCCACGCCAGCTCTGTGACCCTGCTATACTTACTTGAACCCATCGCTGCAGCCACTGTGTCAATCCATCTCGTGGAGGGCCTTCCCCTCCTTCTTTGACCCTCCACCTTACCAAGCACGACATTTTTCTCCGGGGAATGGTCCCTTCTGACAACATGATCAAAGTAGGTGAGATGAAGTCTGGCCATTCTCGCTTCCAAGGAGCATTCTGGCTGCAGTTCCACCAGGACAGACCTGTTCATTCTTTCAGCAGTGCACGCAAAGTATTTTCAGCATTCTTCACCAACACCACAACTCAAAAGCATCAATTCTTTCAGTCTTCCTTATTCACTGTCCAGCTCTCACACACATATGAGATGACTGAAAATACAATGGCTTGTGTCAGGTGCACCTTTGTCCTCAAGGAGACATCTTTGCTCCACAGCACTTGAAAGAGGTCTTTTACAGATGATCTGCCCAGTGCTGTATGTCATCTAATGTCCTGACTGCTGCTTCCATTGGCGTCAATTGTAGAACCAAACAATGTGAAGTTTTTGATAACTTCAATCCTTTCTCCATTTATCATGATGCTGCTTATAGGTCCAGTTGTGAGAATTTTTGTTTTCTTTATATTGAGATATATTCCACATTGCAGACTGTATTCTTCAATCTTCATCAGTAAATGCTTCAAGTCATCCTCACTTTCAGCAAGCAAAGTTATGTCATCAGCGTATCGCAGGTTGTTCATGATTCTTCCTCCAATCTTGATGCCACGTTCTTCTTTATATAGTTCAGCTTCTCAGAGTATTTGCTCAGGGTACAGATTGAATAAGTATGGAGAAAGGATACAACCCTGATGCACTCCCTTCTTGATTTTAAACCATGCAGTGTCTCCTTGTTCTGTTCGAGCGACAGCCTCCTGGTCTATGTACAGATTCCTCATGAGTACAATTAAGTGTTCTGGAATTCCCATTCTTCTCAGTGTTATCCACACGAAGAGATGTACTGACTCATACAACTGAACAGCCCAGGGATAACTTGGCTTCAGATGTAACTTAATGTAACTTAACGACTAACTCAGAGGATCTTGAGCTCTGCATTGATTGCATTTCCAGGATTCACAGGGTTGCTTCCTAGAAGCTTACGTCTTTTTTCTTTTCTTTTTGTCCTATGCCACAGCAACTGCATCACTCAAACTCTTGTTCCTTGCATTACCATCTGAGAAGAGCAAGCATTTCCACTGATAGATGGCTGGGGCTCTGGAGGGGTTGGGAGGAGGAAGAAGGAAGTTTCTTTCTCAGAAGCTCTAGCAAATGTTTCTTCAATTCTAGTTGCATGAAATTCTATCATGGATCTACTCCAAAATCAATTCCGTGGCCACTGAGATGGGATTCTCTTATTGATATAAGTGAATTGAACTGCTCCTAGAGCTAAGGATAGGGTTAATTCCACCCAAACCTAACAGCATACAATGGGGGAGAGGAGTGAGTCTTTAAAGAAAATCTGGGTGTGTTGGCAGAAAAGTAGAGAGTGTCTACTTGGGGAGACCAACAAATGAATACTAGGACCAGTAAGCAAACCATAGATAGTTTGTGGGCCAAATCCTGCTTGCTGTCTGTTTAGTATGATCCTTGAGCTAAGAACAGTTTCTACATTTTTAAACCTTTGAAAAGTTAACCAAAAGAAAAGTATTTCATGACACATGAAAATTATATCAAATTAAAATTTCCACGTTCATATAAAAGTTTTATTGGAACATAGTTATGCTCACTTATATACTGCTTTCCTGCCACAATGACATTGTTGAGTAGATGCAATAAAGACTGAATGACATACAAAGCCTAAAATATTTACTGTCTGGTTCTTTGCAAAAGAACTTTGTAAAAGTTCTGTTCTGGTTACCTAGTGCTGCTCTGACAAGAATATACCACAAATGGTATGGCCTTAACAAACAGGAGTTTATTCTTTTACAATGTGGAGGCTTTAAGTCCAAGTTCAAAGTGCCAGGCTCTAGGGGCTAGGTGAAAGCCCCTCAACCTTGGGGTCCAGCTCTGCCTCCTGCTCCTGGCTCACTGGAGCTAGAGGTGTTTCTTCACTCAGACAGCTGCTGGCTGCTGAGGCTGAGAAGCCCCAAGGCTGACAAGTAAAAGGCACAGTCCTGATGTTACCAAACCACATGGCAAGCCATTAACTTAAGTCCACTGTAAGTACCAAGGTTGGCAGAGCATAGCAGGCTGCTGAGCAACGATGTGGTTACATGCAGGGTCCAAGCGTGCCATAGGCTAGAGACCATTCTCAAAGCTTCTCCTTATAATCAGAAAGCAGACCACATACCCAAAGGCAGCTACTCAGCTACTCCCAGGAGATTCCACCATGGAGTTGATTACCAGTCTCATCATGGGGAATACTACATCCAGCTGCCCAGCCACTCAACCAGGCCTAGCCAAGTTGACATACAAACGTAACCATCACAAGTTCTTTACAGAAAAGTTTACTCCAACGAAATCATCTAAATTAGCTTAAGCAGAAAAAGGGAGCTGATGGCTAACATAACTGAAAAGTTCAGGCATGGCTAGAACTAGAGGCCTCAAACATTGTCTCCCCAATTCTTCTTCTTCTTGCCCTTGCTTTTGTGCTCTTTCTCTTTTGTCGTTCCCAGCTCTGCTTTTATATGTGTTGGCTTTGTTGTCAAGAATGTTCTTCCCAAGTGGTGGCAAATATACCATTAGTAGCTCTACGCTTATATTGTTTTTACAGCTAGTGAACCCAGAAAGCATGCAAAAGCCAAGAGGAAAATTCTGCTTGCCCTGGCTTGGATCTAGAGTTCATTGATAGAATGAATCATGGTGCTTGAAGAAAGGAGCATTCTGATAGCCAAGCAGGAGGATGTGCTCAGCCCATTCTGGGGTCCTGAGACCAGAGGACTAGTATGTCCATTACTGAGTGGTGGGAAATTCCCAAAGGGAAAAAATGGTGAGGACAAAAGCATCAGATGTTTACCAAAACAATCCCTTTATATTTCTTATGAACTTATATTTTTGTCTAAATAAATATTAATCAAACCACTGATTTTATTTCAAGCCCGTTTTTAAAAAGTATTTCAGTATATGGGTATGGTGAAAATATGTTGAGAGTGCTTATTCTGAAATTTGGAGAACAGTTTAGGATCTATTCTGTAATAAGTAGTTGGCATTATAAAACAGATTTTTTTTTCCCCAAAGCCAATTCAAGTGAATCTATGTCTGTTTATCCAGTCAGAGCCTGAAACAAAAAGAAATATTTCCATAGCAAACAGCTTTTCAGAGAGAACAGTTGCCTGGGCAGTTATTTAGAGCAATGGGATTTAGATGTGGTGGAAAATACATAAGGCCCGAATACCTGATGAAACTTGTCAACACTTTTAATTCTACATCTGTTGTTGATCACACTATGGGACTTGTTAATATGTTTATGATCATGTTGCCACAATGGAAAACACCAAGTTAAATTGTCATGTCTAGTCAGGTAGGGCACCATGTATATTTGATGACAAACAATTCCACTAAAACATGGCTGGGTTATTTCATTAATGTAACTCATAGAAAGCCTTGTGTTTGGTTTTGTTATTCTTAGTGCCCCAGGCATAAGCAAGTAGAAGAATTCAAGACATTGAAGCCAAGAAAGTGGAATAGTAATTAGCTCCTCCATTAACAAAACATCAGTTTTGTGTGAAGTGCTAGTTAGTTTTTCAGGGTTGTCATCTCTCATCTGGCTAGCAAGTGAACAGAAATGCTGGCTTCTTGATAGGTAATATGCTAGAGTTCAGGTACTTGCTAAGCACCTCTACTTGTTAAAATGGAGAAAATATTGGGGGCTTGTACTATCATATTACAGCTAACATTTCCTATCAGCACCAAAGCTAAAATTTTCCTTAACAATAAATTAAAAGTTCTTTTTTTTTTTTTTTAAATCTGTGCTATGGCCCCCTTCCCCATCTGCCTTTGAATGAGTTTGAATGAGATGTAGAATTTCCATTCAGTACACACTACCTATTCAACACAAGACATTTTGCACGATATTGCACTTAAAATATTTCATGCTTTCACAAAATAACTGAGTAAGATCCATTTAAAGTAATCAAAGAAGGCAATGAATGAAAATGAAATTCAGGGTTAAATAATCAAGCGCTGTCTATAAGCTTCATATAAACTTAACTATAGATTTCAGCAATCCCAGACCTCTGAGGAACCTTGTTTGAGTCATTCCTGTATGCCCAGTGCCTAGCAGAGTGCCTGGTACACAATAAGCAACTCAAAAATAAATAAAATGGTACCTCTCTCTGCACACATCAACTTTTACCTTATCACACTTTGTACATACCTTAGCTTCCACACTAAAAGTCATAGTCCTTATAAACAGACTCCATTTATGAACTACAGCATAGTGCCTCTCATGTCTATATTGTAGCAAATGTCTGACACTTATTTCATCTAAAATACTTTATCCATAAGAAGGAGAAAATGTATACATATAGTGGTATTCTGATTTCCTCTTAATAAAGACCTTTGTTCTCAAATAAATATATTTTTTTATTGTGTTCATTAATGATCTGGATAGAATCGAGGGATTTAAGTTGATGGTACCCACAGCTGGTATCTTATTCTCACACATTTAAAATAAAATGAAAGGCAGGATAAAGCTATAAAACAGAAAGGCATGGAATCCCAAATTGAAATCTCCACTGGTGTTTTCAGGTACTTTAGCCATGATATTTCCAGTTGCCTCATATGCATGTGAGAGCTGGACAATGAATAAGGAAGACCGAAGAAGAGTTGATGCTTTTGAGTTGTGGTGCT
>NW_006921662.1:2762796-2764169 GCF_000298275.1 Orycteropus afer afer
GGGGGAGGCCTTCAACGAGATGGATTGACATGGTGGCTGCAATGATGGGCTCGAGTATAGCAAAGATTGTTGGGGCTGGCACGGGATCGGGCAGTGTTTCGTTCTGCTGTGCATGGGGTTGCTATGAGTCGGAAATGACTCGAGGGCACTTAACAACAACAACAACAACAGCCCTAGTTCCAGGGTCAGGAAGACCAAGTGAGGTATAGCTCTTTCAGCATGACCTTGAAGTAGAAAGCAATGTCCTAATGAGACATATATTAAGAATATATTTAGGAGCCTTGAATATGGGTAAAAACCAATTGTTGTTGAGCTAACTTGGACTCATTTGTGTCAGAATTGAACTATGCTCCGTAGGGTTTCCAATGGCTGATTTTTTTGAAGTAGTTCACCAGGTCTTTCTTCCGAAGGTGCCTCTGGGTCTACTCGAACTTCCAGCTTCTCATTTAGCAGCTAAGCACATTAACCTGCATCACCCAGAAGTTCCCTGAATATGTGGTGGTTGTTATGTTCTTTCAAGTCGGACCTGACTCATAGCAATGTTGTTATTGTGAGGTGCCGGTGAGTGAGTTCTAATTCTTAGCAACCCTACATGAAACAGAACACAACACTGCTCAGTCCTGCACCATCCTCACAATCCTTGCTCTGCTTGAGCCCACCGTGGCAGCTACTGTGTCAATCCGTCTCATTGAGGGTCTTCCTCTTTTTTGCTGACTCTCCACTGTGTATAGATAGAAAATACCAAATGAGAGACAATGAGGAAAATGAAATGGATGGAAAGATAAACAATAAAATAATATAGATGGTAGATATAATTCTTTGGAGGAAAAAGCAAAAATCTATTTTATTGGAATTTATAGCAAAATGTGATTGAAGCAGGTCCATGCAGTTTGGGGTTATATACCAAAGAAATTTTAGTTTCTAGACTGTAAGCTCAACAAGGTAAGGGCAGAGACCATTTTTTGCTTGTCATATTATACTTACTATCCACTACAATGCCTGGCACATAGTAGGTGTCTAACAAATATTTGATAAATGAATAAGTGATTTGTAATGTTAAAAGCCTTACTCTTAAACTCTGCTTAGTGTTGACACTGAGTTATTACATTTATGAAGTCAGAGAAGCATCCAGAGTAACTCAGCTTTGGGAGGAAACTTATTACCTGTATTCCTGTCTTCTGTTACACTTTGTCACCTGTATTCCTGTCCTTTTTGAAGTTTCTCTCATTTATAATGTTTTCCATCTTCTCAAAATTCTTATTTCTTTTTACATAAAGAAAGATGTAAAAGTATTTCTTAATGAGAGCAACTTTCCTTTCCAGATCCATATAGGCTTCTGGTAGTATGAAAAATGTAATAATAATTATTGTGTG
>NW_006921662.1:2764549-2766899 GCF_000298275.1 Orycteropus afer afer
AAAAAAAAAAAAATTCTCCTTTGTGGCAAGGACTTGAAAAAATAATTATTCCCAAATAAGTCTCATTAAGACAACAGACTCAGTTTATCTCACAAGAGCTTCTCTCTCTGCACCATCTGGCAGCTATCCTATCTGTTTCTAACTGTCGGTGTAACAGTTAAAATAATCTTTTAAGTTAATGCACGTCAGTAAACTAATTTAGCAGACATGTTAAAACAGTATGTTTTTATAAAAGTTCACTTGTCAAATTTCATGGCATTTGACTAAGAAAAATGTGAAAGGGAGATGTAGTTGTTAAAATTAATGTTTACCTTTACAATTAGTATCTCTAAAAGTAAAGGAAAAAGCTATCATAAACAGATGATTTAAAATGAGCAACATTTTCCTAACTGCTCCCTTCATGTGAAATGGTCTAGCACTTAAATTTATTATCAGTCACATAATAAGACCAGGCTCACTCGTGCTCCTGGTACTATGTTAGATTTAAAGAGTAATGTTTTGAACTTCCCCTCTTTCTTTGACCTCTTCGCATAAAGCACAGGAGTTACTAAGCACCAAGAGAATCTACCAGCATTTTTCAACCAGACCGACCATTTAATATAAACAAACCTTGCAATTCTTTGCTTGTCTATCAGCAAAACTTTGCCAGCTTTTGGCTAGCATTTGACCATAATCATTATTTTCTGCCTGCAAAGTTATCTTAGTGAATGGTATCAATTTAAGATATGCAGATATGCAGTGAATAGGTACTATCTGCAATACAAAGTGGGATATGAAAAACAGAATAAGGTTTATAATTTATATAGTTTTTAATTTCACAAAAGGATTTACAGCAGCAGTTTCATTTATCTCATTTAAAAATGGAAAAAATAATACCTAAATGTCTATTTCTGAAAGATAAAGATCAAATGACATAATTATTTGTTAAAGTGTGTGTCAAGTACCATACACATGCAAGACATTGTTATATTATCTGTAATTAAATAATGTCTTATTCATGCTGGACAATGAATAAGGAAGACCAAAGAAGATTTGATGCTGTTGAATTGTAGTGTTGGTGAAGAATACCGAAATTACCATGGACTGTCAGAAGAAAGAACAACTCTGTCCTGGATGAAGTGCAGCCAGAATGCTCCTTGGAAGCAAGAATTAGCCAGACTTCATCTCACCTACCTTGGTCATGTTGTCAGAAGGGACCATTCCCTGAAGAAGGATATGATGCTTGGTAAGGTAGAGGGTCAGGGAAGAAGCGGAATACCGTCAATGAGATGGATTGACACAGTGGCTGCAATGATGGGCTCAAGCATAGCAATGAATGTCAGGGTGGCACAGGACTGGGCTGTGTTTTGTCCTGTTGTACACAGGGTCACTGTGAGTCAGAGATGACTCAGTGGCACCTAACAACAACAACAAATGTTGTACAAAGTTTGTAAATTGGATTATTTTTGTTTTAATTGTATGATTTTAACTTTTATTCCCAAGTCAAAGTTTATTTGTATCCTGGGAATTTTGGAGTTTTGGGATATGAGCAGGGCTTGCATTTAGGTAAGATGTTTTTAACTCAAAGTATCAGAAAACCACAACTCAATCTGGTTTAAACAAGAGCATATTTATTATTTCACAAAACAAGCCCTGGAGTAAGGGCTGTATTTCAGATTTTCTTGCCATTTTTCTTCTCTGTCCACTCCCAGATCCTCAGATTTGATAATGTGCAAAAGACCCCTAGTGGTACAACTGTTAAGCACTGGGCTGCTGATCCACTTGTGTAAAAATTATAGACTGTGACGCAGTTTTACTCTGTCACATGGGGTCACTGAGTCAGAATCAACTTGATGATACCCAACAACACTACCACAAAGGAAAGAAAAAACAATTTTTCCTTGCCTCTTTCATGGGTATAGGGAAATCTTTCATAAAAGTTCCTAGCTGACTTTCTCTTGTCTCCTGGTAGGAAAGATGTTCATACACAGTTAGTGACAATGGAAATGGGACTCCCATGACTGGCTTAAACAACCAACAAAAAAAAAACAAACCCATTGGGCTTGAGTTGATTCTGAATTAGGGTGACCATGTGTGTTATGGATCAGAAGTGCTGCATAGGGTTTTCTTGTCTATAATATTTATGGAATTAAGTTACCAGGCCTTTCTTCTGTGGTGCCTCTGGGTGGGTTCCCACTGCCACCTTTCAGTTACTAGTCAAGTGCAAAATATTTGCACCCCCTAAAGACTTGGCTTAAAAAAGATTCTGCTGGATATAAATTTAATATTTATAAAACAAAACTCATCTAAATACTTAAGCCTATGTATTTTTGATCTTGGTTACTCTTTTGGGAAAAAAAAAAAAAAAAAA
>NW_006921662.1:2766999-2784962 GCF_000298275.1 Orycteropus afer afer
GTTCAAAAAACTGGTATCTCCTTTTCTTAAAAAAAAAAAAAAAAAAACCAAACTCCTTGGTGGAGGTTATTTTTGAAAACGATTTGAAAATTCTAGGAAAAAAAAAAAAAAAAAAACCAAACTCACTGCCATCAAGTTGGATCTGACTCATTAAGTTCCCGAGGCAGTATCACTATGGAAATAGATTGCCCAACCTTCCTTCCGAGGAGTAGCTGGTAGGTTTGAACCACCAGCCTTCTGGTTAGCAGTCAAATGCCTTAGGCACTATTCTTTGACACTGTCGGTGGGGACTATGTCCCTACCTCTTGAACCTAGGGGGGCTTATGCACTGGAGTACAGATAAGATGATGCTATGTGACTTCTGTGGCAAGGTTATAAACTGCCAAGCAGCTGCAGCCTTAATCTCTTGGAATGCTTACTCTCAGGATGCTCCCTTTTGGGAAACGTCCTCTCAGAACCAGTTGGCATGCTGACAGGAGCCCAAGCCACATGGCAAGGCCACATGTAGGTGCTCTGGTCAATCACCCTAGCTGAGTGCACTCATTGAGTCATCATAGCCACCCAGATGGCTAATGTGTGAATAAATAAGCCTTCAGATAGTTGCAGGCTTAGCTATTTAAGTCACAGACTTTGGGATTACCCAGGTAGGGTCCCAGACATCATGAGACAGAGACAAGCCATACCCACTGTGCCCTGTCTGAATTTCTGACTCACAGAATCAATGAATACAATAAAATGATTTAGTTTTATGGCATTAATTCTGAGGTGGTTTTTTTTTTTTTTTTTTAAACCTGCAGTAGCTATCCAGAATAGTGAGCATAATTCAATAAACAATCATTGTTTATTGTTTTGAACCACTAAGGCTTGGGATGATTTGTTACACAGCAATAGATGATAACACCCAGCTACTCAGGTTTGGAAGCTTGCTTCTTTCTTTCTTTCATTCCATATGCATTCAGAATTCTTACTCTGTGGAATCTATCTCTGAATTTTTTTTTCCTTTTATTTCCACAACCACTGCCTTAGGTTTACTAGACAATTGCCATAGTCTCTTAACTGATCTCCCTGCTTCCCAGCTTTCCTGCCTGCTGTTTTTTTGTGCCCTCTGTCTAATCTATGCCACATACTGCCACCAAAGTTGTCATCATACACTGAGAACTAAACGACTATATTGTGCTCTGTTCAAAAAACTTTCTATGGCTCCCAGTAGCACACAGTACAAAGTCTAGTTTCTACATGAGTGGAGATGATAAAGAAGAAGAATGTTTGAAATGTCTTGCTATAAGAGCCAAAAACCAATTTCTGCCTTAGAATTTAAACTGATTTTCTTATTATAAAGTTAGCATTCTATGCCCCATACATCAGAGATAGAATTGGTCTTAATTTTTCAGTCTCATATAAGGTCCCTGGACGGCAAAAAGGAGTCCTAGTGTGCAGCGGTTAAAGCATTTGGCTGTTAACCAAAAGGTCGGTGATTCAAACGCTCCAGCTGCTCCACTGGAGAAAGATCTGGCAGTCTGCTTCTGTAAAGACTACAGCCTTAGAAACTGTCTGGGACAGTTCTACTTTGTACTATAGGGTAACTATGAGTCAGAATCACCTTGACAGCAGTGAGTATGGTTGGCACAAATGGTTTGAACTCGACTAATACATGAAAGGGGATCTCTGGTGGCATAATGCCTAAGGCATTTGACTGCTAACCAGAAGGCTGGTGGTTCAAACCCACCAGCCACTCCTCAGAAGGAAGGTTGGGCAATCTATTTCTGTAGTGATACCTCCTCGGAAACCCAAGGAGGAATCGCTATGATGTGGATCTGACTCGATGGCAGTGAGTTTTTTTTTTTTTTCTTGGAATACATTAAAGGTTGGCTATTTGACCCCACTTAGAGACACCACAGAAGAAAGGGCTGGAGATCTGCTTTTGTAAAGGTTATAGCCAAGAAAACCCTATGAAGCAGTTATACTCTACAGCATGTGGGACTACCATGAGTAAGAATAGACTCCAAGGCAACAGGTTTAGCATTTTTTTGGGGGGGATAAATATTTACCACAGAAAATACTTGTCAAACTTTGGCATTTAGCCTTGATAACCTAAGACACTTTCCAAATCATCTCCCTTCTCTCTTGCAAATGACAGAATCATCACAGCATGATGTTCATGAGAGTTTGACTACTGTAAGTCAAGAACTATAAGGATTTTAAGTTGTACCCTACTGAAAAGCTAACAGGTAAGTCTGCCACTTCCATGGATGCAGGTAGAAGACACAAAACATCTGGTTCAGAGACTAAGGGCTCTATAACTCACAGCAATAACAGTAGCTGGAATATCAGCATTTTCTTGAACCAGTTCTTGAGCCTCAATTCCCACAGGGTAATAAGAAGAGGATCATATGAAACTTGCATACTCATTGGGTTAGAAGAGGTACCTAAATATTTTATACTGGGCAATAGTACTTCTGTCCTCTGGTGGGACGGAAAAGCTATCTCTGTCTTCCAAGGATACTTGTTAATCCGGACAAAGGCCAAGCAGTTATCATTCATTAACTCTTTAATTAATTCCTTAAATCTCTGCTGGCAAGACATGCAGAAATGTGAGAGGCTGGTAAAGAGTTGCTTCTAACACTCCAATCCCCTACACACACTTGTCTGCTTACCTCACTTTAATGGGACATCACTACCACCATAATAAGAATCAACAGGATTGGCTGGCATAAGGCACATCAATTTTGGAGGCTTGCTAAATTTTGTCCTAATGCATCCCATGATGGCCATGTAATTCAATGTCCAACCCTATCATTTCCCAACTCATCTAAGGATTCTATTCCATGGCTTTCACCATGTCCATAAGCACTTTCACCAGCACTGAGAAAATGTATTACTTTCAAATATGTATACAAAGTAAGTTATTTGGCTCAAGATTTTCCTTACTTTGCATTTCTCAGTATTGTGATTGCAATTTACTTCATTATTAGCCTTCATTTGCTTTTTTTATTATTTCTATAGTTACTTCTATTTCTTTTTTATCTCCGCCACAACAAAGTCACAGTGTCTCTTTACAATGCCAGGCACTGAATGTTTAAAAATCTTTTCTTGCTAAACGAATGCCTCTTAAATCCATCAAGAACCAGGAGGGGAAAAGAAAAGCAGTAAAAATCTGTTTCATCACTCTGAGATCAACAGAGCAGTTGAAGAGATTCTCAGATTTGTGTGAGTTATGTTCCCTGCAATATGCTGCTGCTGGAAGCTTTGATGCAGAGGAGAATGGAAAAGAAGTGTTGAGGTTTGAGCAGTTTATTTTACATATTCTTAACCCAAATCCAATCAACCTCTTTGCCTCAAAGCAAACATACAGGACAGAGTAGACCCTTCAGGGTCTATAAGGCTGTCAATCTTTTGAGAAGCTGAGTGCCACATTTCAGTTTGGATAGGCTGGTGGGTTTGAACTGCTCACTGTTTGGTTAGCAGCCAAGTGCTTAACTACGAGGCACCAGGGCTTCTTTTATATGTTCTTGTTGTCATTAAGTGCCACTAAGTTCTGACTCATGTATAACAGACCCTATGTGTAACAGAACAAAATACTGTCTGGTCTTGCATCATCCTCACAATTGTTGCTATATTTGAGACCATAGTTGCATTGACTGTGTTCAATCCATCTCACTGAAGATCTTCCTCTTTTTCACTAACCCTCCACTTTACCAAGCATGGTGTCATACTTCAGGGACTGGTCTCTGCTGATCACGTGTCAAAATACTTGAGGTGAAGTCTTGCCGTTGTCCCTTCTAAGGAGCATTCTGGATATATTTCTTCTAAGACAGATTTGTTTTTCTGGCAGTCCATGGTATATTCAATATTCTTCACCAACATCACAATTCAAAGACATCAATTCTTCTTTGATCTTTATTCATTGTCCAGTTTTCACATGCATATGAGGCAATCAAGAATACCTTGGGTTGGGTCAGGTGCACCTTGTCTTCAAAGTGACATCTTTGCTTTTCTTTTTTTTAATTTATTGTGATTTGGATGAAAGTTTACAGAGCAAAATCATTTCCATACAGCAGTTCATATACCTTTTGTTTCAGGACATTGACAGCAATTCCCCACCATGTAGCAGCTCTCTTCTCACTTCCTCCCTGCAGTTACCTCTTCCCTGTGTCCTTTCCTCTCTAACACTCTTGCCCTCCCCCCTCCCCCCTCCCCCACTATGTCCTTGGGCAAACACTGCCCTTCTGTTTTCCCACAATTGATTGATCGCTCCAAAGAGGGTATCTACTTGATGAAAATGTTCACCTCATATTCCTGTCTATTGTTCTGCTGGAAGCCACAATAGTGAGTTCAGTTTCAGACCTGAAGGGTAACTAGGGATCATAGTCTCAGGGGTCTCTCCAGGCTCTATCAGAACAACAAACCTGGTCTTTTTTTTTTTTTTATGATTTTGAGTTTTGTTCCACATTGTTCTCCCACTCTATCCAGGATCTCCTGCACCAATCCCCTTCTGAGTAGTTGACAGTGGTAGCCAGGCATCATCTAGTTCTTCTGGTATCATGGTCATATAAGCTGAGGATCACATGGTCTACTAGTCCCCTGGAATAATTATTTCCATGCAATTTTGGTTTTCTTCATTCTTTGCCCTGGACAAGGAGAAACCCAACATTGAATCTAGATGGCCACTTGCAAGTTTTTAAGACCCAATCACGACTCACCAAAGTAGGATGTAGAACAGTGTTTTGTGTAGTATCAAAGCCAAGGAGAATCAAAATCAAGCCTGCATCCTTGGTTGGAGGCAGATAAGTAAATATGATAACTCAGTTCCTTAAGAACCAAATAGAATGAAAGCTCAACTCTCACCCCCACCCTGGTTAAGATAGATAGGCAACAGGATACCTCACGAATCAAAGCTCAGTCTCCATTCTGTCTGTTATCTTGGTTGGAAGGAGATAAGTAAACATAATAACTCAGTTCCTCAAGAATTGAATAGAATGAAAGGTCAATTCACACATCATCTCTCTGTGATAAGTATGTTAATGTGTGTCAGGAACAACTTGAAAATTAACTTTGGTCCATGGACATGCTCAGTGAGACAAACGGGGAACAAAGTTGCTGGGAACTAACTTTCTCCCTTCTGCCCAGCCCCAATCAGCTGATGACAGGAAGCAGATGTGACTCATCCTGTGTGCAAGTGCATTAAAAATTGGCTATCTCTTTAAACCAAGGTGAAGGAAGCTTCAGCCAATCCTCAGTTAATTCATGCCCAAATTCCTGAAGTTTTTATGAATATGTATAATTCCCTTCTCCTGAAGTTTACAAAACTGTATATCCCGACCTCCATTCTGGGAGTCAGATTTGGGTACTGGACTCCTGTCTCCTTGCATTGTCGTTTTGCAATAAATAATTTTCTCTCCTTTTAATCACTCGGTGTGTAAACTGTTTTGGCCTGATTGTGCACTGGGCAGGGCCCCACGTTTGGTCAGACTTCAGTATGTTATACCAATTGAGCTTGATGTCTCCTGTGACCATGGTCCTGGTGAGCCCACAGGTCCAACTACTTGCTCCCTCAGGGTAGCTGGCTGTGGCCACGAAGCCACCACATATTTGCTTTTTTAAAAAGCATTTTAAGAGGTGTTCTGCAGCAGATTTGCTTAATGCAATGCATTTGCTTTCTTGCTGCTTCCATTAGTGTTGACTGCGATTCCAAAGAAAATGAAATCCTTGACATCTTCAACGGTTTCTCCATTTATCATGATGTTGCTTATCAGTCCAGTTGTCAGGAGTTTTGTTTTCTTTATGTTGAGGTGTAATTCATATTGAAGGCTATAGTCTTTGTCTTTACCAGTAAGTGCTTTAAGTACTCTTTGCTTTCAGCAAGCAAGGTTGCATCATCTGCACATTCCGGGTTGTTACTGACTCTTCCTCCAACGCTGATGCCCCATTCTTCTTCATATAGTCCATCTCCTTGGATTATTTTCCTAGCATACAGATTGAATATAAATATGGTGAAAAGATACAATCCTGATGCGTACCTTTCCTGATTTGAACCATGCAATATCCTCTTGTTCTTTTTGAACCAGTGCCTCTTGGTTGATGTGCAGGTTCTGCATGAGCACAATTAAGTGTTCTGAAATTCCTGTTCCATGAAATGTTATCTTTAATTTGTTATGATCCATACTGTTGAATGCCTTTACATAGTTAGTAAAGCATAGGTAAACATCTTTCTTGTGCTCTCTGCTTTTACCAAGTTCCATCTGACATCAGCAACATTACCCCTTGTTCCATGTCCCCTTCTGAATCTGGTTTGAATTTCTAGTAATTCCCTATTGATGGACTGTTGCAATTGTTTTTGAATTATCTTCAGTAAAATTTTACTTGCATGTGATATTAATGATGTTGTTCAATAATTTCTGAATCTTGCTGGATCACTTTTTTTGGAATGGGCACAAATAGGGATCTCTTCTAGTAGGTTGGTCAGGTAGCTGTATTACAAATTTCTTGGCATAAACTAGTGAGTGCTTCCAGCATTGCATCTGTTGGTTGAAATATCTCAGTTAGTATTGTTTTGGCAATTCCTGGAGCCTTGTTTTTCACCAGTGCCTTCAGAGCAGCTTGGACTTATTCCTTCATTGTCATCAGCTCTTGGTCATATGCTACCTCCTGAAGTGGTTGAATGTTGACTAATTCATTTTGGTACAGTAACTTTGTATATTCCTTCCATCCTCTTTTGATGTTCCCTGCGTCGTTCAATATTTTACCCATAAAATCCTTCAATAATGTATCTCAAGGCTTGATTTTTCCTTCAGTTCTTTCAGCTTGAAAAATGCTAAGTGTATTCTTCTCTTTTGTTTTTCTAATTCCAGGTCTTTGCATATTTCATTATAATACTTTACTTTGTCTTATAGAGGTTCCCTTTGATAGTCTTCTGATATCTTTCTTCCATTCACTTTAGCTACTCCATGTTTAAGTTTCAAAGTCTCTTGTGGCTTCCACTTTGGTCTTTTCCTTCTTTCCTGACTTTTTAATGACATTTTTCTTTCTTCATGTATTATGTCTGGTCTTCAGTCATTAGTGATCAATGTGTCAAATCTACTTTTGCAGTGGAGTCTGAATTCAGACAGGATATACTTAAGGTCATAATTTGGCTCTTGTGGATTTGTTTTCATTTTCTTCTGTTCAGTGTGGCCTTGCCATATGAGCACTTGATGCTGTGTTCCACAGCTGGCCCCTGGCCTTATTCTGAGTGATGATACTGAGCTTCTCCATTGTTCTTCCCAGAGATGTAGTCAATTTGACTCCTGTGTATTCCTTCTGGTGAGGTTCCCATGTGTAGCTGCAGCTTGTGTTGTGGGGAAAAGGTATTTGCAACGAATTAGTCATTGGTCTTGCAATATTCTATTATGAGTTCTCCTGCATCACTTCTATCACCAAGGCCATGCTTTCTAGCTACTAATCTTTCTGTTTTGTTTCCCACCTCTGCATTCTAACCACCAGTAATTACAATGCATCTTAATTACGTGTTTGATCAATGTCAAATTGCAGAAAATTTTCATCTTTGGCATTAGTGTTTGGTGCATAAATCTGAACATGTTCTTAGGAAGCATTAATTGTTTCTTTTTTTCTCATTTTTCATGATTGAAATTTTGGTGCTGGGTTAATGCCACCTGTTTTATGGTTGTGCTGTACACTAGGACAATGAACTGCTGCAGTTTTTCCTGGAGCAATATTCGCATATGATCAAAAAGGAATGCTTGCACCTCAGCTGCTTCTTTGTGAAGGGAGTGATGGGATATATGTATGCAAGTCAACATGGATAAAAGCGGAGAAGGCGCAAGAAGACAGGAGCAGTCAGAAGGCATTTGTCTATGAAAACAAGAACGTAAGGGAGAAAGGGTGGTGTAAAACTGTGGTTCTCTGACTTCAGTTACAGAAGACTCATAGGTGGAGTTTACAAAAAAAAGGAGATTCTTGGGCCTTAGCCCAGATCAACTATATCAGCAAGGGGAACAGGAATCTACATTTTTTAAGGAAAACCAGGAGATTCTTATCCAAAAAGTCTGAAGATGACATTTGAAGAAATAGTGTGATCTTTGGAGACAAACCTAATATAATAATATTCTAGCAGAATGGACTTAACCACTCTAAATATCAATTTTCTGTCAAAGGGAAGTAATATCAACTTGTATCATGAGGCTGTTGGAAAGTTTAAAGTGATAAAACCTATATGGTGCTTGGCACAGAGTATATTTGGAAATATTTACAGTTTTGACATTTTAGAAAAGGTGATAGCTGTATGTGGCTGAAATAATCCTCCATTTGAAGTGATATGCTGTGGAATCTTTCACATGGAACTGCTTGTGTAGTAAATAGCTGAATCATCTATTCTTTTTGTTTTTGTAATGATGCAAAATAATTGTAGGTTACAAAATTAACTGGGGAGAAGTTGATCTGTTTATTATAAGTATCACTGTTAACTGTTTTTGTTTGGTTTTGTTCTTCCATTTTTAAAACTTAATTTTCAAAAAAATAATAGAGCTGAGAATTAGTTTCAAACTAACTCACTGCCCTCGATTTGATCCCTACTCATAGTGACCCCTCCTCGGGTTTATGAGGCTGTATCTCTATAGAAGTAGATTGCCCAATCTTCCTTCTGAGGAGTGGCTGGTGGGTTTGAACCGCCAGCCTTTTGGTTAGCAATCAAATGCCTTAGGCACTATGCCACCAGAGCTTCTAGTTTCAAACTGGATAGTAAAATATTTAAATACCATACTAGTTCAGGATAATAATCTCTTTAATAATATAAAACCAAGAAGATATTCTAGAAGAGCATAATAATCTTCTAAAAAAATCAAATCCAACAGTTAAAACAAAACAAAACAAAACAAAACAAAAAAACCCAAGCTACTCTTTTTCTTTATAACCTATTCAGAACCAATTGTTACATGTTTTCATTTAAGTCAAAATGACTCATGAGGAGAAGCTAATATACAAAATCACACACTTGGAAAACTGGTAATTGTGGAAAAAGAAAATGAAATCCTTTGGAAAAATAAGATGAGTTTAACTTCAAACAGTTAGTTTTCTCAGTACATTTAATATGGTAATATTTTCCAAAATTCAATTTTTAGCAATTTTTCATGAATATTGCTTTCATAAAATATGGCATATCCATATTTAAATTGTTAACTAATACAGTCTTTAAATAACAAATTGTATTTTTATTCCCTGTCAGATAAAGCACTATTTTCTTTTCTTTTTTGTCTCTTGCTATATCCTTTAAATTTTAAATATTTGCCATGTGTCTTTATTCAGTTTTTAGCTTCAGCCTTAATCATCTCAGGCTGAGAAACCATAATCTTTTAAATCCATCATCATAGGAAGGCACTGAATCCCTAGGGTCATTTTAGTTACTTTCCTGGACTATTTCCATTACATTTTTATTTTTTAATGAAGTGACAGAATGTAATACCTTCATTTTGTTTTTCAATGCATTTCAAAATCTTTATCTGACTGATTACATCTAAAATGTTAAAAATAATAATTAAATATATTTGACAAGTTAAAATATAAGTAACATAAATAAATAATGGCATTTAATTGCATATTTCCTGGATGATGTGCTTCTTTGTAAGAATATCTAGCCTTTAAAATAAAATTTTATTTGTCTCAGAATATTAGATTTGAAAAGCACCTTAGGGGTTCATCTGAGCCCATTTTTCACAAGAAAATCTATTTTTAAATCCCAGTGTATCATTGTTACCATTTTATTTTTTTGAGCCTCATTGTTTACAGATGTGTTAGTTGACCCAGCTATTAATAGTTAACCCGCATCAAGACTGCTAGGACAGATTTTGGATATCCCAAAACTGTCACATCCTTTGCATTATTTCAGACTGCTAATCCTCAGGAATCCATTTTCTCTGTTTGGTGACTGTATGTGATATTTAGATATTCTGACAGCAGATGTCATTCACCTTCACCATTATTTACATAAGTATTTAAATAAGTTAAATACAATTAAAGTAACAAATATCAAGATGGATGGCTTAGAGATGACAAATGAAATATAATTTAAGAATGTTTAAAAAAGTCTTTTTCTGATTATAAAAATAGTATTTAGAAAATAAGGCGCTCTGGTGGTGCATTGATTAAAGCATTCAGCTGCTAACCAAAAGGTCAGCGGTTTGAACCCAACAGCTTCCTCACAGGAGAAAGATGAAGCAGCCTGCTTCTTAAAGATTTACAGCCTTGGCAACACTGAGGCTGATCTACTCTGTTCTGTAGGGTTGCTAGGAACTCAGAATAGACTCAATGGTAGTGGGAGTGGGAAAATGATTTGGAAAATTAGCATAATGCGCAAAAGCAAAATGAAGAAAATAAATTTCCAGGATTCCACCATGTAGGAAAAAAAAAACTTTTATAGTTTGATATATATAAGTATGTAGACTGAGGTAGACATATACAGAGATGTATCTATCCAGTATTTTTTGTGTACTTATGCACACATTAAGAAACACTTTAACTTTAAAAAGTTGATGTGAATCTTTAGTTATTGACAAATATTTTTTTGAATTACAAGAGACCACACTTTTAGATACTACATCTAAAGCTAAACAATGAAGACCAGATCTGATTTTTCCACAGGGAATGACATCCTTAACTAAGAGCCAAGTGTCCATTTTGCTATATAAATAATTACAAACAGCATATTAAGACAAACGAGAAAATGAATGAATCCATACACTGATTATCATAAAATTTTGTAGTGCATCTATCCCCACCCACTGCCATTGAGTCTATTCCGACTAATAGCGATCCTTCGGGGCAGAGCGGAGCTACCTTGTAGGGTTGCCAAAGCTGTAAGTCTTTAAGAAGCAAACTGCCTCATTCTCCTCTTGCAGGGTGGCTGGTAGGTTCAAATTGCCAACCTCTTAGTAGCCAAGCACTTAGCCACTGTGCCACCAGGACTCCTTAATGCATCTATATTCAATGTAATAATATATTACCATCAACTACTAGATCAAGTTCTTAGCTATGCAATTGTTTTTATGGCCACAAATGAGCAGTGAAATGAAGGTGAGCACTTTCATTAGGAAAATAGTATTCAAGAAGAATTTGTTAGATGTTAGAAAGATTTAATGGACGTTGGAAACTTAGGGTCCCTTGTTGTTTTAAATAAACTTCCTCCTGAAGCTTGTTTTATTGCCTTATTTTTTTCATTGAAAATATTTTATTTTCATACTAAACTTAAGGAGCTCTGGTGGCATAGTGCCTAAGGCATTTGACTGCTAACCAGAAGGGTGGTGGTTCAACCCCACCAGCCATTCCTTGGAAGGAAGATTGGACAATCTACTTCCGCAATGATAATACTGCTTTAGAAACCCAAGGAGGGGTCACTAAGAGTCTGATCCGACTCCACGGCAATGGGTTTGGTTTGGTTTACTAAGCTTAAACATTAAAAAATAATTTTTCCTTGTATTGCTAGGACAATGCATATTATTTTTGTCTCAGGTATTGGAAGAGAATTGGAAGTGAGAACTATCTACAATTTCTATGCTTCTCTCCTTACCCTTGTCTTCTTCAAAATCTTCTATCATCTTCAGAAAGAATTTCACTGCACATTGCTAATGTTGTTGTTGTTGTTATTTGCCGTCGAGTCGGCCCCGACGCATAGCGACCCCTCCTTGGGTTTCCAAGGCAGTATCACTACGGAAGTAGGATTGCCCAACCTTCTTTCCGAGGAGTGGCTGGTGGGTTTGAACTGCCAGCCGTCTGGTTAGCAGGCAAGTGTCTTAGCCACTATGCTACCAGAGCTCCCAGACATTGCTAATAGCTTATTGTTTATGTTCTCCTCTCTATGGTTTCCTGATTAGTCTCCATCTTGTTTTCTCATATTATCTCCCAGTTATTTCCTCAGCTCTCTTCTAATTTTTTTTTTTTTTTGCCAAAAAGTAATTTAGAATAAGGAAGTCTCTGAAGATACCTACTTAGGAGTTCAAAATGAGAAGAGCCTGTTCTCGTAATCTCATCAGGGACACCTCTCTGACCCAATATGGTCATTATATACTTAGTAGTAAATTAACCTGGGGCTGGTGAATGGTGAAAAATGATACCTAATTGCAGGGGTACTTAGGTGCTGGGAGATCAAACACCATACATGCCTATTTCTTTTTATCCCAAAGTTTCTTTTCTTGAGAGAAGTCTTTAGGAAAAAAACTGAAAACTATCTCTGAAAGTAGAAAGCATGTAAGACAATTTCCAGCATAGTTAGAACAGATATGGTGATTCAGAATGTGACATTCAGAATATAGTACTAAGTACAAACATGTTGACTTAGTTTGCTAGCACTGCTATAACAGAAATATCATAAGCAGCTGGCTTTAATGAACAGAAATTTATTTTCTCACAGTTTAGGAGGCTAGAAGTAAGAATTCAGTGCCTTAGGCACTACCCTACCAGAGATTGGGCAATCTGCTTCCATAGTGATACTGCCTCGGAAACCCAAGGAGGGATCGCTGTGAGTCGGGTCAGACTTGAAAGCAAATAGCAACAACATATAAGCTTGCTTGATTCTGTCCCTAATCTGCTCATTTTAAATCTCAAAAATGATCAGTTTAAGATGCACTGATATACAGTGCATTGAAAAGGAATTTCCAGAAATGAAAGCTGGATTCAGAAAGAGGACATGGAATGAGGAATATCATTGCTGATGTAAGTTGCATCTTGGATGAAAGCAAAGAATACGGAAAGATGTCTGCTTGTGTTTTATTGACTATGAAAAGGCATTTGACTGTGTGGATCATAACAAATTATGGATAACATGGCAAAGAAGGAGAATTCAGAACACTTAATTGTTCTCTTGATGAACCTGCACATGGGCTAAGAGGATCTTGTTTGAACAGAACAAGGGGATAAAATCAGGAAGTGTGTGCATCAGAGTCATATCTTTTCACCATATTTATTCAAACAGTACACTAAGAAAATAATCCAAGAAGCTGGACTATATGAAGAAAAACACAGCATCAGGATTGGAGGAAGACTTGTTAACAACCTGCAATAACCTTGCTGAAAATGAAGATGACTTGAAGCATTTACTGATGAAGATTAAAGATTATACTCTGCAGTATGGATTACACCTCAATATAAAGAAAACAAAAAGCCTCAGAACTGGACCAATAAGCAATATCATGATGAATGGAAAAAAGATGGAAATTGTCAGGGATTTCATTTTACTTGTTCCCCAGTCAACACCCATGGAAGGAGCAGCCAGGAAATCAGATGTCATATTGCACCGGACAAATCTGCAAAAGACCTCTTTAAAGTGTTAAGAAGCAAAGATGTCACTTTGAAGACTAAGGTGTGCCTGACCCAAGCCATAGTATTTTCATTTGGCTCATATGCTTGTGAAAGCTGGACAAGGAATAAGGAAGACTGAAGAACAACTGATGCCTTTGAATTGTGGTATTGGCAAACAATATTGAAGATACCATGGACTATCAGAAGAAAGAACAGATCTGTCCTGGAAGAAGTGTAGCCAGAATACTCCTTCAAAGCACAAATGGCCAGACATCATGTCACCTACTTTGCTCATGTAAGAAGGGACCATTCCCTGGAGAAATATATCATGGTTAGTAAAGTAGAGGGTCAGGCAGGAAGGAGAAGACCATTAACGAGATGGAATGACACAGTGGCTGCAATGATGGGCTCAAGCATAGCAAGGATTGTGAGAATGGTGAAGGTCCAGGCAGTGTTTCATTCTGTTGTTCGTAGGGTCACTATGAGTCAGAGATGACTGGACAGCACTTACCAACAGCAACTACATTGATATGGTCTCATTAACATAACAAAGAAAATTCTATTCCCTAGTAACATTACATCCACATATATACGGGTTAGGATTTACAGCACATATTTCTGGGTGAAACAATTCAATCCATAAGACATGGAAAGGATGCTGTAAGTAAATTTAGGAAGTAGAGGATCTAGAGAACATCTGTAAAGAATCTAAGAATATTTACATAAAATGACCTTTGCACATGTCCTTTTTTAACAGAACACTATCACAATAGTAATAGGTAGGCCTTGGATTCCTTGAAACCTAAGTTTAGGGGAGAATTGAAGCTCATTTAATGAGGAGTCCCAAGCCTGAGAGAACCAAAGCAATTTTTCCAACATCACATAAGAAGAAATGTTGTATGGTAGTGTTAAGATTGGAATCTGTCTCCAGGCTCTTAAATATGTTGCTTTTCTCAATCTATTTTTATATGTATTGGAAAGAGTGCAGAATTTACTTGTTTTCTCCTTGATTTTCCTTATTACATTTATGCATATTCTCAGATGGTTTACCCACTATTGATCCAGCATAATGCAAATTGATGAAGTAGATTACCCAATCTTTCTTCTGAGGTATATAACAGTGGTGATAAATCATGACCTTCAAATAAGATAGACCTGGGTTTTAATTCTGACTGTTCCAAGTCATAGTTAGTTATGTGATGCTGAGTGAGTTAATTTTCCTCTCTATACCTCAATTTCTACATTTGTGAAATGCAGCTATTAAGAGCTATTTATCCTATAGAATTGCCACCTATAAGATGCATAGTTGTAGGCATTGTGTGTCATAATGCATATAAAGTGCCTAGCACATTTTCTAGCTCTTGCTTCTTAACTCTTAACATTGTTGTGGTGGTTGTGTTTCATGGCACATTGCAACATGAATTATTTCTTAAATAGGATTTAAAAGCAGGGCTTTGGATGGGATTATCTTGGTTCAGTCATTGCTGAAGAAATGACACTGGAATGAACCCAAATTTTTAAAATTTAGGTGAACTGGCATACAAACTGGAACAGGAAAGACGACAGGTCTGTTTTGGTCATCTAATGCCAGTCTAACAGAAAAGTACCACAAATAGGTGGCTTCAAGAAACAGAGGTTTATTCTCTTACAGTTTTGGAGGCTAGAAGCCTGAGTTCAAAGTGTCAGCTCTAGGGGCTGGGTGAAAGCACCTTGACCTTGGGCTTCAGCTGCCTTGCTCTCAGCCCACTGAAGCTGAAGGCTTTTCTTAACTCAGGCAACTGCTGGCTGCTGAGGCTGACAAACCCAAGATCGACAAATAAAATGGCATAGACCCAAGAGTATCAAGCAACACAGTAGGCCACTAATTCAAGTCCAGAAAAAGTCCCAAGATCAGCATGAAACGTGGCAGGCTGCTGAATGAAGACTTGCAGGGTCCAAACATAACAAAAAGCTCAGCGACCTTTCTCAAAGCTGTCTACGTATATACTAGAAGCAGACCACATCCCTAAGGCAGCGACTCAGGTGCTCCAGTACATTCCACCATGGAGTTGGTTACAAGGCTTGTCTGGGGGAATAACTATATCCAGCTGCCTGGCACTCAAAACCAGGCCCAACCAAGCTGACATATAACCTATAGCATAACACAAGGTCAAAGCTCTGATAGAAATGTAATCTCCCTCTTAGAAAACAAAGGCAGCATGTATCTTGCATAGCAACCAAAACTCTTGACCAGCTGAGTCAAAATACGGGTGCCCGCTAGCTAAAAGACGGCAGCCAACTGCACTACTCTGGATGTGTATTACTCTCCACAGTCCTGGCATGATCCAGTATCATGCATTAGGCTCGTGAAAGGGCTTCCTATACCTCTTGTCAGTCTCCCCTTCCAGGGCTCCAACCACATTTTTTCTCCTTTTGGTTAGTGCTCTGCATCACTAAAATTTAAAAAATTCAGGTCTGTTCCAGTTTTTCTTTGTCAATCATGACTTATTCTGTGTGAACTGGTTTGAAGCCCTGGTTAAAAGGAAAAATATCAAGAGTTTGATCAAGATTTTAAAATCTGCTGTGAAATCTAAAATTGCCAGTGGAAATCAGTTCCAACGCATTTGAATGTAAGGAGAACTACTGCTGAGGAAGCACTGGATCAAAAATCTCATGAAGAGTCCCTCAACCCATGGTGTGCCCAAGGGGTTAATTGAAAGAGGACTCCTATAAGTATCTTGGAGAACCAGAGTCAAATAATAAATTCCTGTATAACTACAAAATCTTACACAAAGTGGCATTTCATGCATAGAGTAGAGAATATGATGTAAAGAGCCATCAAACATGAGATCCCTCCCCTGCAGCACATAAACAAAGTGAAGTGGAAAACCAAACAGAAAGTTGCATGATAATCCTTGGCAATACACCCTTCATGAAAGGGCATTTTAGTTCAAATGTGAGAAGCTGTGCCAAAAAAGCTGAAGGCAGGCAGGCCAAACCAAATTAGAACAGAGTAAAAAATTTGTCATACCTTTGTAATTCACACAGCAGCGTATTCAGCCTGACCACAAGCTGTCCAGATGTTGGCCATCTGACTCTTTATAGCTGTGGTCTGTTTTTCCTTTAAAGCCCCCTTTCTTCCTTTGAGTTCCCAGACACTTGGCAGGTCTCTTGAAGTAGAACCTAAGTTGAATAAAGAAGAAATAAACTTCTCCTTAATTTTCAGGACAACTTATCTTTTTAAGAGAAATATTTTTCTAATCTGTAAAGACCTTGATTAAATTTACACCATAGTAAGGACATTTAGGCAAGTGATTGATAATGTTGGCATCAAAGGAGCCTAGAGTAGTACCTTGGTTATGTCACTTACAGGTTGTTTGAACTTGGGCAACCAATTTAATTTGTCTATGCCTTGGTTTCTTCCTCAGTGAAATGGAGATAGTACCTATTCCAGGGGATTAAATGAGATAATGTATTTAAACATTGGCCACAGTGCTTGGTGCATAGTGAGTAGTTAATAATGTTAGTTGTTTTTGTTATGGTTACTGTTATGGATTGAATTGTATCCACCAAAAATATGTGTTGTAAATACCAACCCGTATGCCCAAATGGTTACAATCCCATGTGGAAATGAGTTTTCTTTGCTCTGTTAAGGAGATAAGTTGAGTAAATCTCTTATGAGATATAAAAGGAGAAGATTCAGCTTGGAAGAAAAGAAGCAGAGAGGGGAATGACAGCTGGTGTTCCATGTGAAGATCACCAAAGAGCCAAGAAACAGAAGCTGAAAAGACAAGCCTACCCCTAAACCTGGTATCCTGATTTTGGACTTGTAGCCTCCTAAACTGTGAGAAAATAAATTTCAGCTTGCTTAAGCAACCCATGTATTGTGGTATTTCTGCTATTGTAGCACTAGGTAACTACGACAGTTACTATTATATCTTTAAGTATTTTATTCATTTTCCATATAGCAGTTCATACACATTTAGGTTCATGATCTTGACTGCAATTCCCCACAATGTAACAGCCCTCTTCCTACTTCCTCTCTGTGGTTACTCTTCCCCATGTACTTCCCTTCCATGCACTCCCACACCTCAAGCTATCTCCCTGTGCAAACACTGCCCCTCTGTTCTCCCACAATTGATCACTCCAAGGAGTGTATCAACCTGATCTAAATGTTCACCCAATATGCCTTTCTAATAAGCCACAGGAATGAGTTCAGTTCCAGACCTGAAGGGTAACTAGAGGCCATAGTCTCAGGGGTCTCAGCAGGTTTCATCAGACTGTTGTTGTTGTTAGGTGCCATTGAGTGGTTTCCGACTCATAGTGACCCCATGCACAGCAGAACGAAACACTGCCCAATCCCATGTCAGCTCCACGATCCCTGCTATATTTGAGCCCATCACTGCAGCCACCGTGTCAATTCATCTCGTTGAAGGCCTCCCCCTCTTTCGTTGACCCTTCACCCTACCAAGCATCCTTCTCCAGGGAATGGTCCTTTCTGACAACATGACCAAAATAGGTGAGACAAAATCTGGCCATTCTCGCTTCCAAGGAACATTTCGGGTGCACTTCCTCTAGGACAGATCTATTAGTTCCTTTAGCAGTCCATGGTCCTTTCAGCATTCTTTGCCAGCACCACAACTCAAAAGCATCAACTCTTCTTCGGTCTTACTTATTCATTGTCCAGCTCTCACATGCATATG
>NW_006921662.1:2785107-2791499 GCF_000298275.1 Orycteropus afer afer
AAGCAACGTGAATTCTTTGACAACCTCAATCTTCTCTCCATTTATTGTGATGCTGCTTATTGGTCCAGTTGTGAGGACTTTTGTTTTCTTTATATTGAGATGTAATCCATACTGCAGACTGTATTCTTCAACCTTCATCAGTAAGTGCCTCAAATCATCCTCACTTTCAGCAAAGTTGTGTCGTCTGCGTATCTCAGGTTGTTAATAATTCTTCCTCCAATTCTGATGCCACATTTTTCTTCATATAGTCCAGCTTCTCAGATTATTTGCTCAGCATTTAGATTGAATAAGTGTGGGGAAAGGATACAACCCTGACACACTACCTTCTTGATTTTAAACCATGTAGTGTCTCCTTGTTCCATTTGAATGACAGCCTCCTTCTGGTCAAGGTAGAGGTTCCTCATGAGTACAATCAAGTGCTCGGGAATTCCCATTCTTCTCAATGTCATCCATAATTTGTCATGATCCACACAATGAAACGCCTTTGCATAGTCAATAAAACACAAGTAAATGTCTTTCTGGTATTCTTTGCCCTAGCCAAGATCCATCTGACGACAGCTATGATATCCTTTGTTCCATGTCCTCTTCTGACTAGCATCATCAGACTAGCAAACCTGATTTTTTTAAAAATTTATTTTGAGTTCTGTTCCACATTATTCTCCCACTCTATCAAGGATCTCCTGCACTGACTCCCCTCCAAGTGGTTGACCATGGCAGCCGGGCACCATTTAGTTCTTCTGGTCTCAGGGTTATATTGGTTGAGGATCGCATGGTCCACAAGTCGTTTGGACTAATTATTTCCATGCATCTTTGTTTTTCTTCATTATTCTTTGCTTTGAAAGAGGAGAGATCCATTGTTGCATCTAGATGGCTGCTTAAAAACTTTTAAGACCGCAGTCACTACTCACCAAAGTAGGTTGTAGAACAATGTTTTTGTGTAGTAACTGAGCTTGATGTCCCCTGTGACCATGGTCTCAAACCCACAGGTCCAACTACTCACTCTCTCAAGGCAGCTGGCTGTGGCCAAGAGGCTACCACAAACTTGCCCCTTGTCAGCTCTACTGAAAACCCAGACATTCTTACAGCAAATACAAATACCCATGTAGAAACAACATTTTCCAACCCTATACATGGTCATGGGCACGTTCCCCCCTGCCTAGATATACCTCATCATTCAGCCTGTCCACCTATCCATCCACCCTCAGATCAATGCTTGTCATCACTGACAATGCAGTACTATACACACAAAAGTGTTCATATCTGTTGTCAGTACCTCCCGTGTACCTCTCTATGTCTTCCTCTTCCTCAGTGCCACCATGTTGATCACACACTTTTGGTACATTGTCCTTCCCTTTACCCAAATCAATACTTGTTTCTACATATCTAGCAGTATTCCCTCCCCTCTCTTCCCATCCCTGGTAAACAACAGAAAATTGCCTTCCATATATCAACCTTTTCTTGACTCTTTAAAATAGTGAACTAATACTATATTTGTCCTTCTGATTGACTTATTACACTCAACATAATGTCATCCAAGTTCATCCATGTCATGCAGTGTTTCACAGATTCAACATTGTTCTTTAGTGTTGCATAGTATTCCATTGTGTATATGTACCATAGTTTGGTTATTCATTCTTCTGTTGATGGGCATTTCGGTTGTCTCCATCTTTTTGCTACTGTGAATAGTGCTGTGGTGAACATGGGTGTACATATATTTGTTCTTGTCCTGGCTCTCACTCCTTTAGGATATATACCTACTAATGGAATTGCTTGATCAAATGGCATTTCTAATTCTGACTTTTTAAGGACACACCATACCAATTTCCATGGTGCTTATATCACTTTACAGTCCCACCAGCAGTATATGAGAGTCCCAGTCTCTCCACATCCTCACTAGCATTTGTTATTTTCTGCTTTGTTGAACTTTGCTTTTAGTGTTGGGGTGAGATGTTTTGATTTGCATGTCTGTAATGGCTAATGATCATGAGCATTTCTTCATGTGTTTGTTGGACACCTGAATATCTTCTTTGGTAAAGTGTCTATTCATGTTTTCTTCCCATTTTTAAATTGGATAGTTTGTCTTTTTTGCTGCAGTTTTCTGTACATTTTAGAGATAAGTCCCTTGTCAGGGATATGGTTGCTGAATATTTTTTCCCAATCTGTGAGTTCTCTTTTTACTCTTTTGGAGAAGTCTTTTGAAGCACATAAAAATTTAATTTTTAAAAGGTCATAATCATCCAGTTTATCTTCAGCTATTTGTGCATTTTGGGTTATGCTTGATAGTCTGTTGATGCCATAAATCAGGGCCCCTAAATTTGCCTCTATTTTTTCCTTGAGGAACTTTATATTTTCAGTTTCATATTCAAGTCTTTGATCCAGCTGGAGTTAGTTTTTGTGTATGGTGAAGTATGGATTTTGTTTCCTTTTTCTGCAAATGGATAACCAGTTTTGCTAGCACCATTTGTTAAAGAGACTATCTCATCCCCATTTAATAGACTTTGGCCCTTTGTCAAAGATCAGCTGACTATAGGTCAGTGGATCTATTTCTGGGTTCTCAATTATATTTCACGGGTCTATGGTCTATTATTGTACCAGTACCAGGCTCTTTTGATTACTGTGGCTGTACAGTAGGTCTTGAGATCTGGGAGTGTGAGATCTCTTTCTTTGTTCTTTTTCATTAGTGCTTTGCTTATCTGAGGTCTCTTTCTTTTCCATATAAAATTAGCGATTGGTTTTTCTATCTCCTTAAAGAAAGTTGATGGGATCTAGATTGGGATTGCATTGAATGCATAGATTCCTTTGGGTTGTAGCTCTATTCTTGAAATTAAAAGAGTATATATGTGCATATGTATGTATCTCAACGCTGGGATTAGGCACTATCTTACTTCATCATATTTATTACTGACTTTTTCATTTCCAGTCTCTTTAATAAACAACTCCATACAAAGGTAGGAAAAGAGTTTAAGAAACCTTGTAAGGGAGGGGTTAGCAAACGTTTCCTGTAATGGATCAAAACCAGAAAACTCACTCCAAGGAGTCAGTTCCAACTCATAATGACCCCCATTGGGTATCCAAGGCTGTAAATCTTTATTGAAGCAGATTATCTCATCTTTCTTCCACAGAGCACCTGGTGGGCTTGAACTACAATCTTTTGGTTAGCAGCCAAATGCCTTAACCAGAGCTCCTTTGTAAAGGACCAGATAGTATGTATTATGGACTTTGCCTTGATCAGTTTTTGTTGAAACTACTCCAGTTTTTGTTGCAACTCTGTGATTGTAGTGTGAAAGTGGCAATATGTTGATACATAAACAAGTGGATGTGACTGTGTTCCGTTAAAATTTATTTGTGGAAACTGAAATTAGAATATCGTAATTTTCAACTGTCACAGAAATATATTTTTAATTTTTTTTTCAATCATTTAAAAACGTAAAAGCTATTCTTAGTTTTTCTATTTCTAGTTTGGTGAGAATTTTTTAAAAGAATAGGTGTTACATTTTGTCAAGAGTTTTTCTGTGTTTATTGGGACAATTTAGCATTTATCTATGTATTTGAGTTTGACATTATGGTGAATTAGACTGATTATATTTGATTGTTTAACTGACCTTGCATTCCTGGTGCTGAATAGAAAAAGTTTGATCAACTGGAGTTAACACGGTTTGTTTGAGTGAGGAGCTATTTGCAAACAGGCTCTGAAGTGGCAGGGCTTTGTTCATGTAACGTTAGCAGAGTTTTCAAAGACAGTTAGGTAGTTAAAACAGAAAACAAACAAACAAACAATCAAACAAACAAAAAAACCAAACCCACTGCCATCGAGTTGATTCTGACTCATAACGACCCTCATTGGTTTCCAAGGCAGTATATCTTTATAGAAGTAGATTGCCCAGTCTTGCTTCTGTGGAGTGGGTGGTAGGTTTCAACCACCAACCTTCTGGTTAGTAGTCATATGCCTTAGGCACTGGGCTACCAGAGCTTCTCAGTTAGGTAGTTAAGGAAATTACAATGATTGGGTTTTAGGTATGTCCTTAATAGAAAGGAGGGTTTACAAAGCAGGGGGATCTTTCAGTTGTTGGTTCCATATACTTATCTGGTGGGAATTGGTTGGGACTGATATGGCAAGTCAGAAACATGTTTAACGTTCAAGTTGTTCTTTTCGAAAAATTTCTAGGGTTAGAACAGTGAAATTTTTCTTTTTGTTTTGTTAAGGCACAAATGGTCATTGTGAATTATGTGTTTTTGGAAAGATTTTTGCAACTAGCATAAATGGTCATTAATTTTTAGTTACTATTTAAAATTGGGATAAACCCCAATAGGCCATGATCTATTATAAATTATTGAATTAGATTTTAATTTTTTTTTTTTTTTTAGAGTTTTTGAATCTATATTCATGAAGGATGTTGGTTTGTAATTCCTTTTTCTTGTAAATGTCATTGTTAGTTTTGGTATCTGGATATCAATATGTTCTTATTGCCACCAAGTTTGTTCTAACTCATAATGACTTTATGTGACAGAACAGAACTACTCCATGGAGTTTTCTATGCTGTAATATTTATGCAAGCAGATCACCAATTCTTTAACCTGCTGAGGCACTGGGTAGACTCGAACTGCTAACCTTTTGGATAGCAACTGATCACTTAACTATTGCACCACCAGGATTCCCTGTATGTCAATATGCATACAGCTAGTTATACATATTATGTATACATACCTGTAACCTAGACGTATAGGTAATTATACATATTATGCTCATTTATCCTTAAGCCTTCCTTATTATTTAGTGCTATTATAGATGACATTGTTTTTTAAATTTCATGTTCTGATTGATCATTTAGAGAATCCTATGGAAACTACAAAAAATTATTAGAACTAATAAGTGAGTTTTACAAGTTTGTAGGATACAAAAATATACAAAAACTAATTATGTTTCTATATACCAGCAATGAGCAATCAAAGATTGAAATTGCAAAACCCATTTATAACAATGTCAAATAATAGGCATGCTTAGGGATAAATTCATATACTATGCAACATATCAATAATATTAATGTACTCATAATCACATTTTTATAGTAATTTTAGGATTTTAAAATAGCACTATTTAGGCTTCATATAAGTAGTGCTATTTTTAAATTCCTAAAATTACTATCAAAATATGTGATTATGAAAAATAGTATTACTTATGCTTCATATAAGAGCTCTGGTGGCATAGTGCCTAAGACATTTGACTGCTAACCAGAAGCCTGGCAGTTCAAATTCACCAGCCACTCCTTGAAAGGAAGATTGGGCAATCTACTTCCATAGAGATACTGCCTCAGAAACCCAAGGAGGGATCACAAAGAATCAGATCCAACTCGATGGCAGTGAGTTATGTTTCATATATAACATTTTTTTAACTTCAGATATCATAATCATTGACCATATATCTTAATACTACTTAAAGCCATAATTTAAGTGTTTGTATCATATTCTATTGATTGGATATATTATGAGCGCACATTTCCCCTAATATTCACCTAATATTCCCCTAATATTAATATATTTATTTAATATATTAATATGGTAGATATTTCCATGAGGAACATCTTTGAGCACATCATTTTCTTACACTTTAGATATTTCCTATACTAAGGAAATAGCCAGAAGTAGAGTTACAATACAAAATTTATGAATTTTTATGTTCCTGTGGTATTTTCAAAAATAGTGTGCCAGAACCCTTGCGTTATGGTGTCTGGGGGGCAAGTGCATTAAAATATGTAGGACTTAAGGTGTCATTAAATGTTCTATTGTAGTAAATTGAGGCAAATGTCAACAACCCCCCCATCAAATACCCCGTGCATATTTACTGAATGATTTAACTTTGGTGTGTTTTATATAGATAGATAGATAGATAGATAGATAGATAGATAGCTATACGTATTATGTATACATACCTGTAATCTAGACATACAGGTAATTATACATATTTTATACATATAAAATAAACCACTTAATATTTATAATTTTCAAAAATCTGAGAACATTTTTGGAGACAAAATAACCCAAATCCATAATGGTCACCATGATTTGGCTCATGTAAATCAATGTTGTTGTTGTTGTTAGGTGCCATCAAGTTGTCTTCGGCTGATAGAGACACTATACACAGCAGAACGAAACACCGGCCAGTCCTGTGCCAGCCTCATGATCCTTGCTATACCTGAGCCCATAGTTGCAGCCAATGTGTCAATCCATCTCATTGAGGGCCTTCCCCCTCTTTCATTGATCCTCCAATTTACCAAGCATGATATCCTTCTCCAGGGAATGGTTCTGTTCTGGTTACCTAGTGCCACTCTGACAAGAAATATACCACAAATGGGATGGCTCAAACAAACAGGAGTTTATTCTTACAATTTGGAGGC
>NW_006921662.1:2791659-2805150 GCF_000298275.1 Orycteropus afer afer
TCAAACCACACAGCAGGCCATTAACTTTAAGTCCATTATAAGTCCCAAGGTCAGCAGAGCATAGCAGGCTGCTAAGCAACGACACAGCCACATGCAGAGTCCAACCGTGCCATAGGCTACAGACCATTCCCAAGGCTTGTCCTTATATACAGTAAGCAGACCACATTCCAAAGGCAGCTACTCAGCTGCTTGTGGTAGATCCTACCATGGAGTTGATTGCCATTCTCATCATGGGGAATAACTACCACCAGCTGCCCAGCCACTCAACAAGGCCTAGTCAAGTTGACACACAAACGTAACTACCACAGGTTCCTTCTGACAACATGATCAAAGTAGGTGAGATGAAGTCTGGCCATTCTCTCTTCCAAGGAGCATTCCTGCAGCACTTATTCCGGGATAGATTTGTTAGTCCATTTAGCAGACCATGATACTCTTAGCATTCTCTCTGACACCACAACTCAAAAGAATCAACTCTTCTTTGGTCTTCCTTATTCGTTGTCCAGCTCTCACATGCATACGAAAAGCCAAACCAAACTCACTGCCGTTGAGTCAGATAAGAGGCAATTGAAAAATATTATGGCTTGGATTAGCTGCACCTTAGTCTTCAAGGAGATATCTTTGCTCTTCAGCACTTGAAAGAGGTCTTTTGCAGCAGATTTGCCCAATGCAATGCTCCTTCCATTGGTGTTGATTGTAAAACCAAGTAATATGAAGTCTTGACAATGTCAATCTTTTCTCCATTTATATGAAACTTGTTTATTGGACCAGTTGTGAGGATTTTTGTCTTCTTTATATTGAGCTGTAATCCATACTAAAGGCTGTAGTCTTTAATCTTCATCAGTAAGTGCTTCAAGTCATCCTCACTTTCAGCAAGTAAAGTTGTGTCATCTGCATATCTCAGGTTGTTAAAGAGTCTTCCTCCAAACCTGATGCCACATTCTTCTTCATATAGTCCAGCTTCTCAGATTATTTGCTCAGCATACAAGTTGAGTAAGTATGGTGAAAGGATACAACCTTGACACATTCCCTTCTTGATTTTGAACCATGCAGTATCCCCTTGTTCTGTTTGAATGACAGCCTCCTGATCTATGTACAGGTTCCTCATGAGTACAACCAAGTGTTCTGGAATTCTCATTCTTCTCAATGTAATCCATAATTTGCTATGATCCACATAATTGAATGATTTTGCATAGTCAATAAAACATAAGCAAACATCTTTCTGGTATTGGCTTTCAACTAAGATCCATCTGACATCAGCAATGATATCCCTTGTTCCATGTCCTCTTCTGAATCCAGCTTGCATTTCTGGAAGCTCTCTGTCAATATACTGCTGTATATTGTATGTAAATCAATAGATGCACAATATTAAATATATCTAGAAAGTATATCAAGGTTTCTTCCATTACATATGGAAGACTTGTTGATCAGTCTTTTAGTTATTCTCTAGATAGTACTCTCAATGAAATTCTGAAAGCAGATTAGTTATCATTAAGGTGTCAGATAAGATGTCTTATACTGTTACTCCTTTTCTGTTTTTCAGGAATGTCACATATTTCTATGCTATTTAAGGAAGTGTATTTTGTTTTTAGATAAACATCCATGAGTTTCTGGAAAAGCAAATGGAAATAAAAAAAGTAACTGATTAAAATAATAGATTTTAAAGAAGATGATGTGTGATTTTGATACCATATGATCACAAATGATCACACTGCATCATTTATCTTCTTACTGGCTTTTACAAAGCCATCTTTAATCCTTAACATTTTATATTTATACCTCTCTATCATTTTGTTTTTGGGTTATGCTTGATAGTCTATTTATGCCATATATTAGGGCCCCTAAATTTGCCCTTAGTGTTTCCTTGAGGAACTTTATAGTTTGAGGTTTCACATTTAAGTCTTTGATCCATCTGGAGTTAGTTTTTGTGTATGGTGTGAGGTACAGATCTTGTTTCATTTTTCTGCAAATGGATCTCCAGTTTTGCCAGCACCATTTATTAAACAAACATTCTCTTCCCCATTTAATGGACTTTGGCCTTTTGTCAAAACTCAGCTGATGATAGGTTGATGGATCTATTTCTGGGTTCTCAATTCTATTCCATTGGTCTATGTGTCTGTCATTATACCAATACCAGGCAGTTTTGACTACTGTGGCTGTATAGTCAGTTTTAAGATCTGGTAGTGTGAGACCTCCTACTTTGTTGTTCTTCTTCAATAGTGCTTTGCTTATCCAAGATCTCTTCCTTTCCACATAAAGTTAGTGATTGATTTTTTCCATATTCTTACAGAATGTTGATGGAATCTGGATTGGGATTGCATTGAATGTATAGATTGCTTTGGGTAGAATTGACATTTTCACAATGTTCACTCTTCCTATCCAGGAGCATGGTATGTTCTTCCATTTATCTCTTATGGTTTCTTGAGGTAGTCTTTTATAGCTTTCTTTGTACAGGTTTTTTGTATCCCTGTCTTTAAAATCACTATGATAATATTTGGAGTAAAAATATGTTATTTTTGTATTATTTGATAACATAATTCATCTTACATAGCAATAACACTAATAGGTTAACAATGGCCTCTATTAGAATCTTTGTGAGATTTAAAAATATCTGGCATTACATGCTTTAGTCCTAACAAAAGGGAAAAATGCTTTGAAAGGCTATTGTAATGATACCTTTTGTTAAAATTATACACTTCATAACTATGGAAAAACATTTTTCTAAAGGTTTAATGATAGGCAGTTGCAAGCAATGAGAATGCACCTTGCTGACCTCCAACTCCCCACTCACTGCCTTCAAGTTGGATCCGACTCATAGAAACACCTCCTTGGGTTTCTGAGGTGGTATCACTATTGAAGCAGATTGCCCAGTCTTCTTTCCAAGGAGTGGCTGGTGGGTTTCAACTGCCAGCCTTCTGGTTCACAGTGAAATGCCTTAAGCACTGTGCCACCAGAGCTCCCTGACTTCCAACTATAGGGATATACCTGACTAAGAGCTCCAGCTGCTGCCTTCAGTAATCCGTTGCTGAATTTGTACTTAGGCCACACCTCCTTTAGTTGCTTCCAGCCAATGACTGAGCATGGAAGGGAATATGAAGGCAGGCTTCTTACTAAGAGGGAGTCCTTGGTTAGTAAAAAAATTTAATGCACTAGGCAGCTAACCCAAAGGTTGGAGAGGCAATTTCACCCAGAGGTGCCTTAAAAGATAGACCTGGATATCTACTTTACAGAAAAATCAGCCATTGAAAACCTTATGCAGCACAGTTCTATTAAAATTGACTCCACAGCAACTGGTTTGATTACCAGGAGGTGTAGCTGTGGATGTGGACGGTCTATTTTGGCTCAAGATTCTGCAAAAGCCTTACTGCAGTCTAGGACGCTTCCATAAACCCAATTATTCCTTTTTCTTGCCTGCAGTTGAAGTCAGACTTCCTTTATGGTCTCATAGGTCTTCTGTTTTTCTTTCTCTCTCATTTTCTCTTATTTAGGCATTTTCCCTTAATAAAACCCTTGCATGTTTTATCCTGTTTTAACATCTGCTTCTCAGAGAACAAAGACTAACACATCAATATAGGAAAATCTGAATTTAAACCATAAATAAATATAATTGCCATTTGTTTACTAAAAGATTAAAATGCTAGCTTTTAATTTTAAATCTATACTAAATTACAAATGCATAATGTATGATCCTAAGTCTTGCCTGTGATCTTGGCATGACTGATACATGCATCAAATCTGTCTAGATGGTTTGTGTTTCTCTGATTGGAAGCACACACTGCATGTCAAGACCCATTGTAAGCCTGGCCTTTTTTTTAATTAAATTTTTATTGTGATTTGGGTGAAAGTTTACAGAGCAAATTCATTTTCCATACAGCAGTTCACATACACTTTGTCTCAAGACATTGATTGCAATTTCCCAAAATGCAACAGCTCCCCTCCCACTTCCTCCCCATAGTTACCTCTTCCCTGTGTCCTTCCCTCCCATGCACTCCTGCCCCTCCAGCTGTGTCCCTGTGCATACACAGCCCTTCTATTCTCCCATGACTGTTCTCTCCAAGGAGTGTATCTACCTACTGTAAATATTCAGCTGATATGCCTGTCTTTTATTTGGCTGGAAGCCACAGGTATGGGTTCAATTCCAGACCTGAAGGGCAGCTTAGAGCCATAGTTTCAAGGGTTCCACCAGGCTCAATCAGATCAGCAAACCTGGTCCTTTTTTTTTTTTTTTTTTTGAGTTTTGTTCCACATTGTTCTCCCACTCTACCCAGGATCTCCTATATAGATCCCCCTCCTAGTGGTAGCCAGGCACCATCTAGTTCTTCTGGTCTCTTAGTCATATAGGCTGAGGATTGCATGGTATACCAGTCCCTTGGACTAATTGTTTCCATGTGTCTTTGGTTTTCTTCATTCTTCTTTCCTCTGGACAGAGAGAAACCCATTGTTGCATCTAGATGGTTGCTTGCAAGCTTTTAAGATCCCAGTCACTACTCACCAAAGTAGTATGTAGAACAATGTTTTTACATAATATGTTATACCAATTGAGCATGATGTCCCCTGAGACCATGGTAAGCCTGGATTTTTTTTGTTTTGGTTTGAGTTTTGTTTCACAGTTTTTTCCCACTCTATAGGAATCAATGAGACCTTCTATTGTGATCCTTCCACAGTGGTTGATAGTGGTAGCTGGGCACTTACTCTAGTTCTTCTGGTCTCAGGGTTATGGAAGCTGGGGTTCACATGGTCCATTAGGCCAACAAATATTTTTAAAGCATGTTTTTGTTTCCTGAGGCCAAAAAACGCAGGATGCAGATAAATATATTCAACTTTTTAAAACAAAAGAATAATTATCATGGTGCCATTTAAACATAAGGAGATCACAAACAAGGAAATAGTATAAGTAACTTGGGAATCAATAACAGGTATAATGAGGTGAGATATTCTTTCTAATGTAGTGAGATTGTGAACTCACAGGGAGCTGGGTGTGTGCTCTAAATTGTTTCTCTGAACATGATGATGGTTTGCACTGAACCATCTGCAGACAGCTCCCTGGTCTTTCTTGTTAACAGCAATATTGGTTTAAAAGATGGCTTGATAGGGTTTAGGTACAGTCTGTGGTCATGGATCTTTTCTCTTTACACTTCTGTCTTGCTCAATGAGTGCTCAAACTATGACTTCATTGTCATTAATGCTGTGCTCTAAGTAGCTAATTAAAAAGCTCACACAAAAGAACTGCAATATTAAGACCATAGCATTTGTCTGGATAGTGGGATTTTTAATGGACCTGCTATACCTCCCCTTAGCCTTTCCAGGAAAGATTCCTCCTGCTCTACCCATCAGAATGGCCCTGCATTTGCCTGTAGGCTATGCAAGCCTTTCATAAAGAAGAATATGTTCAAGGTGGTTGTAAAATTAAAATTTAAAAGATTTTTTAAAGAGAACAAAGAGTGATTTGGAGTATATAGATCATTATATTTTTAGAGCCAGCCTTCTGGTTAGCAGTCAAATGCTTTAGTCATAAAAATTAATTAAACCTTCTGGTTTTTACTGAAAAGTTTAAAATACAGTGTTAGTTTGATTTTTAAGCAGTTTGCGTAAATAAACTTTAAAGGCAATGGAAGATTTCATACTAGAAACTAACTTATCACTTATGATTTTATTCTAGAACTAACATTAATTAACATACCTAAAAGGAGTGTCTGACATTTTCCTTAAAATATAAAATAGAAAAGAATAGGTAAAATAGGAGGTATGTTATATAGGAGAGCAACAAAGATTTTTTTTTATTTTTTAAAATCTTTTATACTAAAAATAAAGGAGTATAATTTATCACTCTAGAGATAACTCTGAAAATGAAAGTGAATTAAGCATTAAAAGCATTATTTTTAGAAAGAAATAGACTAAATATGCATCAGTAATGAGACTGATCAAATAAATAATAGTAAAGCCATACAATGGAGAATTCTATAGGTATGAAAAAAAATGACTGCTCTGTATGTGCCAATACAGAATGATCTCTTTTTAAAACTAAGTTAAAAGCAAAGTGCAGAATAATGTGTGCACCGTTATTAATTTTAAATCTATACTGAAGATTAAAAATACATAGTGTATGATCCTAAATATTTCTGTGAGAACTGTGTAGAATACTTCTTGAAATATATCTAAGAGAGTGATGTCAGTGGTTGTTTTGGGATGGGGACTGGGAAATGAGTTTCTAAGACACGAGATTCTTTTCAGTGTACCCTCTTGTATTTTCTTAAATGTTTTATTGTGTACATGTTTTTCATGGAATTTGCTTTGTTTAAACCAGCTTTTGTTTTTTCTAAGGAAAAAAAAAAGAATAAAATAAAATACAAATCAATAATAATAGTAATAAAGCATTGTTTTTAGCACCTCTGTTAAAACTTCTCTCACTTTTCCAGTTGTACCTGCACCCCTCCCCCACTTGTCTCTTAAAATTATGTTTCTTCCTTCCCCAGTACCTAGTGTTCAGAACTGAGAGTGGCACGGGAAGGTGTCTCCAAAGTATTAAGGTAGTTTGTTGTAAGCTTTGGTGTCCTCAGTGCCTGCTCTGCCAGCTGCTTAATTGGGTTGGCTAGAATCACTCAAGGTGAAATCTTCTAGAGTCAAGATTCATGTTACATTAGTCTTTGTGACACCTTTTAATGCTCATGGTATTCTTCTCCTGGTATTTCAAAAGTGCTTAAGGATTTGTGAGTAGAACTCATTTCCAACTGTATTCATAAGCTTTTGTTTCAAGACAATGAAAAGCATTTTAAGCGCTGCTAACTTCATTCTGTATTTGATTTTTTATTTTTAAATTTATATATGTGCTATGGTGCTGAATAAGTTTCAGGGGCACTTTAAGACTAAGAAACATCTGGTGATCTGCTTCTGAAAAACTCAGCTGATGAAAATACTATGGATCACAATGGTTTGATCCTGTAGTGTATGGGTTGCTGTGACTTGGCGCAGAACTCAATGACAGCTAAAAAACAAAAACAAGACAACAACAACAAAGCACCAGGCATGCTTGATATCCTGTAACGCATAAAAAAACAAGAAAAAATTACCCTGTGTCATATATGACTTTTGATTGTCCCACCAAACATTCATGTAGGGGAAAAACCTGTTTATAGCTATAACAACTAAACACAGAATTGTCAAGCATGCAACTACTGTAAAAGTGAAGGAAAAATTTAACTTAGTTTTATTTGATACTTTATCAAAAGTAGAACGCATCTCTACTAGCAAAGCTGCTATGGAATTTGTGTTCACAAGATGACAAGAATCAAGGTATCAAAGACAAGGCATTTGCAGTTGTTACATTTGTAGTGTTCTATGTATAAGGACACACACACACACCCTTATACATAGTGTAAGGATAGGAGCTCTGGTAGCATAGTGGCTAAAAGCACTTGACTGCTAACCAGAAGGCTGGCGGTTCAAACCCACCAGCCACTCCTCGGAAGGAAGGTTGGGCAATCCTACTTCCGTAGTGATACTGCCTCGGAAACCCAAGGAGGGGTCGCTATGAGTAGGGGCCGACTCGAAGGCAAACAACAACAACATGTATAAGGATGGGAGCTCTGGTAGTGTAGTGCCTAAGGCACTTGACTGCTAACCAGAAGGCTGGTGGTTCAAACCCACCAGCCACTCCTTGCAAGGAAGGTTGGGCAATCTACTTCCTTAGTGGTACCACCATGGAAACCCAAGAAGGGGTCGCTGTGAGTTGGGTCTGACTCAACGGCACATAACAACAACAACAACAATATGTATAAGGACAAGCATCTGACTAACTTTATGTCTTGTAATGCACTCATACACAAGCATTTACATGCTGGATTGCATATTATTTTATTATAAATTATTTTCTTTTAAAACATTACACCAAGGGCATGTTGTGGATTACATTATGCCCCACCTCCCAAATACCTATTTAAGTAGTCCTGGCCCCTGGACCTATGGATGTGATCCTGTTTATAAATAGTTTTCTTTAGTTATGTCATACCAGAGTAGTGTGGATCTTCAATCTAATTATTTCTGAGTTATTAAGAAAGCAAAATAGACACAGAGACACACATGGAAAGAAGACACCATATGAAGACAGACACACACAGCAGATATATCCACAATCCCAGTAATGCTAATGATTGCTGGCTATTAGAAGTTGAAATGGATTAAAAAATAACCTCTCCCTAGAATTACATCCTGAATTTGGAATTCTAAGCCCCTAAACTGTGAGAAAATAAATTTCAGTTCTTTGAAGCCACCTACTTGTGATATGTTTGTTACATCAGCATAGGGTCACACTGATGTGGCGTTATGTTAATTTTTTTCTTTTTAGGTTATATGTTTCTCTTGTGTTTTGGCAGGTCTTATTAGCAGGGAGGGAGCTCTGGTGGCCTAGTGCCTAAGGCATTTGATGCTAACCAGAAGGTGGGTGGTTCAAATCCACCAGCCACTCCTCCGACAAAGATGGGGCAATCTACTTCCATAGTGATGCTGTGTCCGAAATTTAAGGAGAGGTCATTATAATTCGAATCTGACTTAATGGCAGTCAGTTTGGCTTTGGGATTAGCAGAGGAACTGACAGCTTTTGTTCCAGACCAACTTTTCAAAGATGATTGTACAGAGATAATATCTTCCTTGAGAGGAGAAAGAATGTTTACTGTCCAGATTAGCAAAGATAATGTCTTTCTCTGAGGAAAATTTTGGACAGATTTGCTTGACAAAAGTTTTGGGTTTCTTAAACTCAGGGTTCTTCAGCTACAACACAAACCCACTGTATACACAGAATTCCACTGCAGGTCTGGAGTGGGGCAAGAGAAACTGATGTGACCAAGAAGTTCATACTCCTTGCTGTGCCATGAATAATAAAGTCCTTTAACCCTGACCCAGGAGTCTCAAGCCTTCTGCCAGTATCAATGAAACAGTGGCAGGCTAACTTGTTAGTTTGCTAATAAAGTAAATCTTGGCTCTTTCACAGTTCTTGACAATGTGTTGCTAGGTTAGATTACACATTTCATTTTAAGACAGTGAAGAGGCACCTCAAATTTTGTTTTGAAAAATGGTGTTGGGTTTGAGAGAGTTGAGATAGAAGGATTCCCAATTCTATCATTAGGTCTCAACTCATTCCTCCATATCAAGTCAGCTCCATGCTGTAACTAATGTGTCTTTAGGGGGCTACTTAGCCCATAACTATCACACATGCCTGGAATTATTGTATTAAGAACAGTTCAGTCCTTTGAACAAAAGAAAGCTTTTTTGGGGAGGGTTTTTTTTTTTTTTTTAAATACAAACTGCCATATAAATCAAGGAAAAATCATATTTGGTTTTGTTAAATAATTTATTGAAACTATTTTACCGATGGCAAGGAAATAAAATCATTTTAAAGCTTATAGTCTTCTGGCTAGAGGGATTAGAAACACTATTACCTTAGTTTCTTAGGACAAAATATCATAACATGGGTGGCTTTAAACAAGAGATATTTATTTTCTCATAGTTCTGGGGCTAAACCAAAAAAACTACCAAATTCAATGCTGTCAAGTCCATCTCAACTCATAGAGACCCCTCCTTGGGTTTCCAAGGCAGTATCTGTATGGAAGTAGATTGCCCAGTCTTCCTTCCAAGGAGTGGCTGGGGGGTTTGAACCACCAACCTTCTGATTAGCAGTCAAATGCCCTAGGCACTACACCACCAGAGCTAGAAATCAAAAATTGAAGGTGTTGGGGGACATGCTCTCAGCCAACTTTAGAGGAAGATCCTTTCTTGTTTCCTCCAGTTTCTGGTAATCTTTGATGTTTCTTGGCATTCTTTGGCTTATAGATAATATCTTCACATGGTGTTTCTCTTCCCTTATGTATGAGTCTGTTTCTTGTCTGTTCTTCCTTCTTCTAAGATACAGCTCAGAAGGGGTTAGGATCAGGACCCACCCTACTCTGATGAAACCTTGCCTAATTTAAATGATAGCAAAAGGAAAACCTTATTTCCAAAGAAGATGTCAATCACAGGTTCAGGATTTCAATACATTCTTTTAAGAGACACAGTTCAATCCAAAATAACCATAAAACAGTTAGTTTGAGGAAAGAGTAGTCACTGAATTGGAGAAAAGGAGATCTACCCTCTGAGCTGATCTGAAGGAGAAATTTAGGAGAAGAGAATTTGCTTTGTAATGTTCCTTAGAGGAAGCTCTAGGAGTTGAAGCACAATGGGAAAATACAGAACGTTCAGTGAATGGTGTCTAGTATGATTATTTCTTTCTAGTTTGTCTTTAAAATTTGCTCTTCAAGGCTGCTTATGCACAGGGAGTCAGCTCAGGGCGCAGAAGAGTATGGAGGGATGGACACTGGGAAGAGGTAACTATGGGGAGGAAGTGGGAGGGGAGCTGTTGCATTGTAAATTTTGGTCAATGACATGAGACAAAGTATATGTGAACTGCTGTATGAAAAGTGAATTTACTCTGTAAATCTTCACCCAAATCAAAATAAAATTAAAAAAAAAAACAAAAAAAAAAAAAATTTGCTCTTCAAAAGAGTGGCTTTTTGTGATTTTTAATGCCATGCTTGTATGTAAAATAAATGTCTCTGCAGATTGTATGAATTTGATGCCAGAGATCATTAATTTTATTTCATGATATATAAAAGCAGGATTTCACAGAAGAAGAAAAATATTTTTTTATGGCTCTTCACTTCATTATGCCCTATTGTGCCTTTACACAGCAATTATTTGTGTGTGTGTGTTTTAATTATACTAGAATAATTAAATTAGAGTAATCCATCGTGAAAATAATTGTAGGAGAATATACTATATGCTGTCCTTTCTTCAGAATCCTACAAATGACTCCTCTTTCCCCATGTAATTTATATAATATGTTTCTCTTATGTTTATTATGCACTCACTAACACATGTCTATCAACCAAGCTTTGTTGTTATTGTTGTTATGTGCCATCGAGTCAGACCCGACTCATAGCGACCCCTCCTTGGGTTGCCAAGGCAGTATCACTACGGAAGTAGATTGCCCAACCTTCCTTCCAAGGAGTGACTGGTAGATTTGAATCGCCAGGCATCTGGTTAGCAGTCAAGTGCCTTAGGCATTATGCTACCAGAGCTTTAGGCATGTTATAATCTATCTAGAATGTATAAGAAAAATGAAATGTAAAATTTTCTTTAAATAATCTTCATACTTATCTATTCACACCAAAGAAGTTGAACATAAATATATGTGTTCACATCAATAAGCAAAAAAAAAAAAAAGATAAAATAAATAAAAAATTAACATCTGAATGCCTACGATGTGATAGATACTGGATAGAGTGCTGAGAAGATATAAAGGCTATTGTCTACTCTAAATTATTTCAACTCTTTAATCCTCACTACAACCAAATTAAGTATATTTCATCATCTCGATTTTTACAGGTAAGGAAACTGAGACTTGGAACCCTAGAAACTGGAGAAACTTGGCCTCTTTTCCTTAAGAGTCACTACTCTTCATTTACTAATGCTGACTTGTCACAGAATTACAAAAATGCATCCCAGAAGGCATTTCTTTTTCTCTTTCCTTTCCCCTCCCCTTTGCCTTCTTCTAAAGAAATGATTACATAAAGTTTGAACATGGTAAGTCATGTATGTTTTCAAAACTTAAAAGAGTTCCAATTGTGGAGACATTGGTAAGGAATATCTTTGAATGAGTGGTATTACTTGAAGTATTTTGAAATGCTGTCATATATTTCTTGTTCATTGTTACATAAAACAAAGACCATCATTTTATCAAAGATTTCCAGTGGAGAGTTCAGTAGTTTCTGTTGCAGTATTTTACCAACAAATGGCTTTTAAAAATTCTAAACATATGGAAGGATCTAAAATAAAAAATTAAATCTCTCTTCTCCCACACAGGGAGCTTTGGTGGCGTAGTGCCTAGGCATGTGACTGCTAACTAGAAGGCTGGCGGTTCAAACCCACCAGCCATTCCTCTGAAGAAAGATTGAGCAATCTACTTCCATAGTGATACTGCCTCAGAAACACAAGGAGGGGTTGCTACAAGTTTGATCTGACTTCACCGCAGTGAGTTTGGTTTGGTTTGTTCTCCCACACATCTTCCTGGTCCCATTCTAAAAGTAACCCCTCCCCCTTCTTTAAAAAAAAAAAAAAACAGTTCCTGTTTTTTAGATCTTTTTGTGATTGTAATTATCATTTAACATAAAATAAGATTTTTTTTTTTTTTTTTTCTAGGAACAAATGGTAGGCCTATACCAAAACCAGGAGCTCTGGTAGCATAGTGCTCAAGGCACTTGACTGCTAAGCAGAAGGCTGGAGGTTCAAACCCACCAGCCATTCCTCGGAAGGAAGGACAATCTACTTCTGCAGTGATACTGCCTTGGAAACCCAAGGAGGGGTCGCTATGAGTCGGGTCTGACTCGATGGCATGTAACAACAACAACATACCAAAACTAAATCTGCTGTCCTTGTGTCATTTCCAACTCCCAGTGACCCTATAGGACAGAGTAGAACTGCCCCATAGGGCTTCCAAGGCTGTAATCTTTTTATTTTTTATTGTGATTTGAGTGAAAATTTATAGAGCAAATTCATTTTCCATACAGCAGTTCATATATATTTTGTTTCATGACATTGACGCAATCCCCACAATGTAACAGCTCTCTTCCCACTTCCTCTATACTTACCTCTTCCTCTGCACTCTTTCCTATCCATTCCTCCTCACTGAGCTATCCCCTTGTCCAAATACTGCCCTGCTGTTCTTCCATGAACAATCGTTCTAAGGAGTGTATCTACCTGGTGTAAATGTTCCCCCTATATGCGAGTCTATTGATTGGCTGGAAGCTGTGAGAGTGAGTTCAATTCCAGGCCTGAAGGGTAACTAGGGACCATAGTCTGGGAGTTTCACCAGATTCTATCAGACCAGTAAGGCTTGTCTTTTTTTTTACGATTTTGACTTTTGTTCCACATTGTTTTCACACTCTATCCAGGATCTCCTGCACTGATGCCTTTCCGTGTGGTTGACAGTGGTAGCTGGGCACCATTCAGTTCTAGTCTCATGGTCATGAAATCTGAGGTTCTCATGGTCACTAGTCCCTTAGACTAATTGTTTCCATGCATTTTTAATTTTCTTCATTCTTCTTTGCTCTGGATGAGGAGAGAGAAATTGTTGCCTCTAGATGGCTGCTTGTAAGCTGTTAAGATCCTTGTTGCTACCTACCAAAGTAGGATGTAGAACAATGTTTTCGCTTAGTATGTTGTGCCAATTGAGTTTGATGTGCCCCGCAAGCATGGTCCCAACCCCACAGGTCCAACAACTCACTCCATCAGGATGGTTGACTGTGCCTAAGAAGTTATCATAGCTTTGCCCCCTATTAGTTTTAGTTATATGGGCATTCTTACAACACATACAAATACATATGTAGCAATATTATCTGCCAATGTTGTATAAAGTTATAGGTATATTCCCTTTTGCTTAGACACACCTGATCATTCAGCCTGTCTACC
>NW_006921662.1:2810218-2811917 GCF_000298275.1 Orycteropus afer afer
TTTTTTTTTTTTTTTTTAATTTTTTATTGTGATTGGGTGAAAGTTTACAGAGCAAATTCAGTTTCCATACAGCAGTTCATATACACTTTGTCTCATGACATCGACTGCAATTTCCCACAATGTTAACAGCTATCTTCCCACTTCCTGCCCATAGTCACCTCTTCCCTGTTACCTTCCATCCCATGCACTCCTGTCCCCCTCCATCTCCCTATGCATATGCTACCCTTCTGTTCTCCCATGATTGATCTCTCTAAGGAGTGTATCTATCTGATGTAGAAGCTCAGCCCATATGCCTGTCTTTTATTTGGCTGGAAGCCACAGGAGTGAGTTCAATTATCTTTTGGAGAAGACTTTTAATGCACATAAAATTTCAATTTTCAGAAGCTCTCAATCATCTAGTTTATCTTTTGCTATTTGTGCATTTTGGGTTATGCTTGATAGTCTATTTATGCCATATGTTGTAATAATGTAATGAACTGCTGTCGAGTAGGATCCGAGTCATAGCGACCCCTCCTTGAGTTTCCGAGGCAGTATCTCTATGGAAGTAGATTGTCCAACCGTCCTTCTGAGGAGTGGCTGGTGGGTTTGAACCACCAGCCTTCTGTCTAGTAGTCAAATGCCTTAGGCACTAAGCCACCAGAGCTCCTATGGCATACGTTAGGGCCACTAAATTTGTCCCCATTTTTTCTTTGATGAACTTTATAGTTTTAGGTTGCACATTTATATCTTTGATCCATCTGGAGTTAGTTTTTGGTTATGGTATGAGGTATGGATCTTGTTTCATTTTTCTACAAATGGATATCCAGTTGTGCCAACAGCATTTGTTGAGGAGACTATTTCTTCCCCATTTAATGGATTTCAGCCCTTTGTCAAAGATTAGCTGACCTGATGTCAATGAATTGATTTCTGGGTTCTCAATTCTGTTCCACTGCTTTATGAGTCTGTCATTGTACCAATACCATCAAGTTGTTTTGACTACTGTGGCTGTATAGTAGGTTTTGAGATCCAGGAGTGTTAGTCCTCCTACTTTGTTCTTCTTTTTCAGTAGTGATTTATCCAAGGTTGTAAACTTTATGGAAGCCAACTGCCATATCTTTCTCCTGGGAGCAGCTGGTAGATTCAAACCTCCGACCTTTCAGTCAGCAACCGAACACTTAACCACTGTGCCATAAGAGTTCCTCCGGTAGGTCGATATAATTCTGTATTTTACATATTCCATGATTTTGTTTTCTAGTTTGAGAACTGTCCTTTCTATGATTTATACTATTCATTGAATTTTTATTTCAACAATCATGTTTTTTAATTCCCAAGAACTCTTTCTCATTTTCTGATTGCTATTTTTTTGTAGTAGCTTTTAAATGGATCACACACATACACATAGATATATTTAACAAGTTTACATTTATTTTTATTCTTGGAATAGATGGCTTTAATACAATTTAATAATAATACTTTAAAAGGCACCCTGTAGGTGCAGTGGTTAAGCTCTTGTCTGCTAACTGAAAGTTTGGTGATTCAAACCCATCAGCTGCTCTGCATGGGAGAAAAATGTGGCAGTCTGCTTCCATAAAGATTGTTATTGTGTTGTTGTTATGTGCCATCGAGTCAGACCTGACTCATAGCAACCCCTCCTTGGGTTTCTGAGGCAGTATCACTACAGAAATAGATTGCCCCATCTTCCTTCCAAGGAGTGGCTGGT
>NW_006921662.1:2812017-2814071 GCF_000298275.1 Orycteropus afer afer
AGGTTTGAACCACCAGCCTTCTGGTTAGCAGTCAAGTGTCTTAGCCACTATGTTACCAGAGCTCCTAAAGATTCCAGCCTTAGAAACTTTAGGGGAAAGTTATACTCTTTCCCATAGGATTGCTATGAGTCTGAATCAACTCGATGGCACACAACAATACTTTCAAAATGAATTATGATGTTCAATTCACCAATGCTCTAATTTAGCTTTTTATTCCTCCTCCATCTTTCCTTATTTCTATTGGATTGAATTACCTTATTCCTCTCTACTGATTTGAAGTGACAGATTCTAGACCATGTGTGTGTGTGTGTGTGATGTGGGTGAAAATTTACAGTGCAAATTGGTTTTCCTTTCAACAATTCACACAAATTTTGTTTTGTGACATTCATTGCAATCCCCACAATGTAACACCACTCTTCCCACTTCCTCCCTGTGCTGATCAACTCCCTTCATCCCTCTTTCCTATTCCTTACTGTCTTCTGAGCTTTATCCCTGGGCAAATGCTGCCCTTTTGATCTCATATGGTTGATTGTTCTGAGTACTTATCTACCCAGTATTGTTTTTCACCTTATAGGCCTGTCTATTATTTGGCTGAAAGTTAAGCCACAGTGGTGACTTCAGTTCCAGGCTTGAAGGGTGTCTAAGAGGAGTCGGTATCAGATCAGTAAGCTTGGTCTTTCTATATCTAGTCTTGTAGTTGTTACTATGGAATTTTAACACACATACTTGACATAAAATTTAAAGTGATTTAGTGTATTTTTTCCAAATAGAATAATAATCTTACACAACAAACTCTTTATTATCCCTTTCAACTTAAATGCTATTTTTGTATAATTTTATTTCCATTTTATTTTTTGATTACTCATGTGTTTACTAATTTCTTTGCTTAATATTGCTTTTTACAGGGAACTCCTTTCTTCTGGCTGTAATTCTCTTCTTCTCAAAGTATATTGTTCAGCAGTCCTTTCGCTGAGAATCCGTTGACACTAAACTTAATGTTTGATGGCTGACAAATGTCTACTCTCTTGAAAAATAATTGAGCACTTTGAAGTTATTCTATTGTTTTTGAACGTCTCCTGATACTCGTTTATTTTTGTCATTCTTGATTGTCTCAAAATTTTTCTCTCTGTCTTTGATGTTGTGCAGTTTATGTACAATCGATCTAGAGGTGAATTCCTTTTTATTTATTTTTTCCTTAAGACTTGATGTGATTTTAAGATCCATAAACTTTCAAAAATTCTCAGCCATGGTCTTTTTGACTATTGACTCTCCAGATTTTTTTTTTTTTGGGGGGGGTGGTGTTTTCTTTTTTTAAATTTTTATTGTGATTTGGGTGAAAGTTTACAGAGCAAATTCATTTTCCATACAGCAGTCCATACACATTTTGTTTCATGGCATTGACTGCAATTATTCACAATGTAACAGTTCTCCCTCCTTCCCTGTGTCCTTCTTTCCTATGCATTCTTGCATTTTTTTTGTTTGTATCATCATACTTAAATTTCTCTTAGATATATGTTGGATCTTCCCATTTACTCTCCATGCTTTATATTCTCTCTCTTTATCCCTCTCTACTATATTTGGATATCTTTCTTAGGTGTAATTATGCTTTTAACTGTGGTTTGAACACACCCAGTGGCTCCATAGGAGAAAAGACCTGATGACCTGCTCCCATAAAGGTTATAGCCAAACCTGGGAAGCAGCTCTACTTTGTCCTATAGGGTTAACTATGAGTTGGAATTGACTTAATGGCACACAACAGCAACAACCAAGTGTTTAGCCCAGCTATTTGGTTTTAAGTTTCAATTGCTATATTTTTAAATATAAAAATAACTGAAAAATCAAACTCACTGCCGTCAAGTTGATTCTGATTCACAGCAATCCCTCCTTGGGTTTCTGAGGCAGTATCTCTATGGAAGTAGATTGCCCAGTCTGCTTTCTGAGTGGGTGGTGGGTTTGAACCACCAGGCTTCTAGTTAGCAGTCAAATCCTTAGGCCCTATGCCACTAGAGCTTATATATATATATATTTATATATTTATATTTATATTTATATAG
>NW_006921662.1:2814171-2819451 GCF_000298275.1 Orycteropus afer afer
ATATTTCTGTTACATGTAGTTCTTCTTCAAATCTGTATATTCCTTTTTGTAGGGTCAAATTTTTCTTAAAATGTCTACTTCTTTTGATATTTTATTTATTTTAAGTATAATTATGTTATGATTTATTTAAGATTATTATATTCCCTTAAGTTCTTGAGATGCTAATCCTTTGTTGTATCTTCTTTCATTTACACTGAATAATTTTTGCATGTGTTTTAAAATTTTTATCATAAGCTCATCTTTAGTGGATCTTGTTTTTGCTATGACAATTCTAGGGTCCTACTCATGGAAGGGTTAATACAGGACAGTTTTGGATTTGCTTCTGCCAGACACCTAACTGTGGCGGGACCAGACTGAAAACACTTTTCATGTTATTTCTTGGTTTTGAGAATCTCTCATCAAATCAATAGATTAAATTCTGACTCCACATTCTCTAATGGCTCAGACTTTTATTTATTTATTTTCCCTAACCCTGACCTCAGGGAACAGACAAATCCTTTGCTCCATACATGAACTATTGAGCAGTACTTCCCTAGTCTTTTTCCATTGAAGAGCTAGCCTTCTGAGAAGCTTGATTTTATGTAGGGATCTGAGTTGCAATTACCACACACTCATCCACCAAAGATCTCTTCTATTCCTTTATGGACATTAATATCCAAGTCTCTTGTTTTTAAGACCCACTTCTTGGTGCGACACCCCCGCCCTATCCTTTCAGCACTACCTTGCTATTGCTCTATTTTCCAGTTTCCTCTTTTGCTCTGTCACTTGAAATTTTCCCTTTATTTCTTCCAAGCCCACTTATGTAATAATATTTTGTTGTTTCATTCAATCTATTGTTAGATGTTTTAGCTTCTTATTAGCACTGTCTACTAATTTCCTGGAACAGAAATTCTAGTCGTTTATGTACGTATTTTAAAGTTTTCTTCTTTTCCTTAAATTATCTGTATTCTTTGATATTAGTTTTCCACAATTGATTGGGATCTTTGTTTTTTGTTCATAGATAGTGATTTGGTTGGTTACTATAGTATTTGATGTGCATTTCTTTTACAGTTGTATTGTTTTATTTTCCTGATAGGTTAACCTCCCTAGATACAAGGGCTAGCTGTAGACTCTGTGCTACTTTGCAAGACCTCCTGGAAATTCATTATTATTAAAGTAAAGAGAGCTTTACTTTGGAGATAGAATGCTTTCATGTGTTTCACTAATGGATGAAGTTCCTTCTCTTTTTATTAATTTCTTCTGTCATTGACGTAATGGTCCAGTGTTTCTTTTGCTCCCACTCGTCTTCGTCTCAGGCTTCAACACTGCTGAATACTTCTCCAGGTAGGAACACAGGATTGGATTATATCCTTAAGGGTCAAAATTCTACTTCATGAAAAAATATATGAAAAGCTTGGGAGAGAAGGAAAACTACCTAATGGATCCAGCTATTCCAAAAGCAACTATTTAATTCATTGTCACCACAATGTGCTCCTTCCGTTCATGGTGGCTGACTCTTACAGTTCCCCTGGTTCCCTTTGGAAAAGGTTATTCTTAATTCTGATGTTTTAGGGTAAAACTTTTCCTGACTTACTTTCTCCACAAAACAGAAATTTTCTAGTCCATTGCTGGCTTTTTTCTAATTTTCTAGAACTCTATGGTTTCATCCCTCTAAAGTACTTTGTCTTTTCAGTGGGACCACCTGAAGAGGAGAGAGAGATTCATCTTAAACCAGAAGTTATTGACAATACATTAGAAGCCAAGCATTTAATAAAGGAGTGAATGTATTTTTAAGTCTCTCAAATAATTTAAGTAGAGCATACAAACTTAAAATGTACAAACATCAATGTACAGCTAAATTAATTTTTATGAAGTTAACATTTTGGTTACCTAGTGCTGCTCTGGCAAGAATATAGCACAAATGGGATAGCTTTAACAAACAGGAGTTTATTCTTACAATTTGGAAGCTTTAAGTCCAAGTTCAAAGTGCCAGGCTCTAGGGGCTGGGTGAAAGCCCCTCAACCTTGGGCTTCAGCTCTGCCTCCTGCTCCTGGCCCACTGAAGCTGGAGGCTTTTCTTCACTCAGCTGCTGGCTGCTGAGGCTGACAAACCCAAGGTCGACAAGTAACAAGGCACAGTCCCGATATTACCAAGCCACAAGGCAGGCCATTAATTCAAGTCCATTAAAAATCCCAAGATAGGCAGAGCATGGCAGGCTGCTGAACAACAACTCAGCTACGTGCAGATTTCAAGCATGCCATAAGATGGAGGCCATTCCCAAAGCTGTTTCTTATATACAGGAAGCAAATCACATCTCTAAAACAGCTACTCAGCTGTTTGTGGTAGATCCTACCATGGAGTTGATTGTCAGTCCTATCATGGAGAATAACTACCACCAGCTGCCCAGCCACTCTACAAGGCCCAGCCAAGTCGACATACAACCTCAACTACCACACATACACATACCCATGTGACTAGATCAAGAAACACAATATTGCCAGGATCCCAGACACATGTGGCCATTTATCACTTAAAATGTGACTTATACATCAAATACTAAATTTTAAATTTTATTTATTTTTAATATTATCAATATGTGGCTAGTGGCAATTGTATTAGACAGCACAGGGCTAGATGATACAGGGCTGTGGTTCATGTTACAAATTTTGTTCTAGTCTAAGAACAATGAGGAGCCATTGAAGTGTTTTTCAATGTGAGACAGAAGATTTTCCTTAAAAAATAAAGAGGAAAAAAAAAAAAAAAAAGGAATGAGACTGGTTGCGAGTGAAAAGGGCCTCTCACTCAGTCATCTTTTGGCAATAGTTTTGGTCTTTCTCTGGTGAATAAAGGAATATTTTGGATGTTTTTCCTAGTTTTATCAAAGACTGGGATCGGGAGTGGTTGCAGGTTGTCTCTGGCCATATCTTCCCTTGAGCTGCTAAACCATACTTGTATGGAGATTTTGAGCTATTTCATAAGATTATTATCATTATTATTATTTTATAGTGTGCTGCCTTTACACCCCCAGAAAGACCACCAGAAAGACCAGTTGTTCTTATACTAATCACTACCACTAGAATGAGTCTGTCACTTGCAGGTGGCTTGGCATGTTTAGTAGTTTAAGCTTTCTAGCATAAAAATTCAAGAAATTTGGAGTTGTACTGGGGTTTTATATAAAGAAAGATGATGAGTAATAAAACACAATTTTAAATAGGAAACTGGAGACATTATGGTGCTCTACACATGGTTGCAGTTACATGTGGGAATTTTCTTTTAGGTTTTGTTTCAAAATGTTTAGTTGATCTTAATAAGTAGACATTTCTTCAGGTTTTCCCCATCTGTTGGGCCTCATCTTTAGTATTTAAACCATTAAATGCTCATAAGATCTTGTTTATACCTCACTAGATCAATAGCTAATGGGCCTCGGTGGCACAGTGATTAAGCACTTGGCTGCTAACCAAAATGTGATCAGTTTAAACCCACCTGCTGCTCCATGGGAGAAAAATGTGACTGTCTGGTGATGTAAAGATTGTCGCTTGTTGTTAGGTGCTGTCAAGTGGGTTCCTACTCATAGCAACCTCATGTACAAGAGAATGAAACACTGCCTAGTCCTGCGCCATTCTCACAATCATTGTATGCTTGAGCCCATTGTCACAACCACTGTGTCAATCCATCTCATTGAAGATCTTCCACTTTTTCATTGATCCTTTACTTTTCCAGGTATGATGTCCTTCTCCATGGACTGGTCCCTTCTGATAACATGGCCACAGTATGCAAGATGTAGTCTTACCATCCTCACTTCTAAGGAGCATTCTGGCTGTATTTCTCCCAAGGCAGATTTGTTCATTCTTCTGGCAATCCACAATGTATTCAATATTCTTCCCCAACACTGTAAATATTACAGACATGGAAATCCTATGGAACAGTTCTACTCTGTTCTATAGGGTCCCTGTGAGTCAGAATCTACTCAATGGCCCACAACAACAAACCAATAGTTTATCAATGGTATTCAAGTTCACTCAGATTATTTCCCATCTTTCAGAAGAATAGCCTTATATACAGATTATGACTCCAGATTTTGTTTTCTTCTGGGAAGCAATTGTCTGCTCTGGGGTTCTCCTTCTCTGTCACCTATGAACCTTTTTTTTCCTGGAAGTATACTGAAATCAAGGACCTATCAACAAGTCCATGTAGCAAAAGTAAAGGACATGGAGTAAAGGGGAAAGGACAGCAGCAAGTTGCAATAAAAAAGATGTAAAGGTAGGCTGATGCAAAACCATCATGCAACTGGAGCCAGTGGGACACTACTTGTGGTAGTTCAGTTTGTGTGTCAACTTGTCTGGGCCTGGTTGAGTGGCTGGGCAGCTGGTGGTAGTTATTCCCCATGATGAGACTGGCAATCAACTCCATGGTGGGATCTACCACAAGCAGCTGAGTAGCTGCCTTTGGGCTGTGGTCTACTTCCTGCATATAAGGAGAAGCCTTGGGAATTGTCTCTAGCCTGTGGCACGCTTGGACCCTGCACGTAGCTGTGTCATTGCTCAGCAGCCTGCTATGCTCTGCCAACCTTGGGACTTACAATGGACTTAAGTTAATGGCCTGCCATGTGATATGATAACATCGGGATTGTGCCTTTTTACTTGTCAAACTTGGGGCTTCTCAGCCTCAGCAGCCAGCAGCTGTCTGAGTGAAGAAACGCCTCTAGCTCCAGTGGGCTGGGAGCAGGAGGCAGAGCTGGACCCCAAGGTTGAGGGGCTTTCACCTAGCCCCTAGAGCCTGGCACTTTGAACTTGGACTTAAAGCCTCCAAACTGTAAGAGGATAAACTCCTGTTTGTTAAGGTCATTCCATTTGTGGTATATTTCTTGTCAGAGCGGCACCAGAACACTACTGAAGGGCTTTTAGCAGGGGAATGCATGGTGTCTGAATTTTTCTCTATCCTAAGAAGAGAAAAGAGAGCTTAAAAATTGTTGCTCCCATCACATTACACTCTAGTTCCAAAACTTTGAATGCCTTGCCTTAACCTACTCGAGTAGAATTGGAATTGTCTCCAGACTGCTCAGAATGTGAGGCCTCAAATAACTCCAATTAATATGGAAATGTTTGAAACATTTCAAATTATAAGTAAAAAATGAAATGAACAAGTACCATGACAAGTTAGTGAGAATAAGTATTAGATCACTATTGGCATGCACCTTCATTACCCACTAAACTCACTGCCATCAAGTAGGTTCTGACTCATAGCAACCCTATAGGACAGAGTAGAATTGCCCCATGTTGTTGTTGTTGTTGTGTGCTGTCG
>NW_006921662.1:2819941-2829085 GCF_000298275.1 Orycteropus afer afer
AACCTTCCTTCCGAGGAGTGGCTGGTGGGTTTGAACCGCCAGCCGTCTGGTTAGCAGGCAAAGTGTCTTAGCCACTATGCTACCAGAGCTCCCTAGTAAATACATATATATGTGTATATATTTATATTGATATGATTATGTGTTGATTAGATGCTTGATGTGACTCAGCAGGGGAATGTGTCAGGAAGAGAGAATTACACAGACGAAGGGTGGGTGTGTACATCACATACATGAGAAACACTCAAACAGCCTGGCCTGACTAGATAGAATTGAACCAGTCAAGGTCTGGTGATAGACTAAATAGGCAAAGGCAGGATCAGTTGATAAAGGTTTTGATCTAAGTAAATGCAGATTTTTTTTAACATAAATGTCATGTAAGGAAATTCTGAAAAAAGTTTTCTTTAGTTTGAAGTCTGGTGAGGTTAAAAAAAGACTTTAAAGGAGAAATCTTGGAGAAAAAGAAGTGTTAGCCCCTGTTGGTTATATTCTGAAAAAGGCATACTAAGCTAAAATGTTGAATTTGTTTATCAGAACATAGTGTTCTGAAGAAATGAGAGGGTGGAAGGAGAATTTTGATGAGGTCTGTGTTGGAGCTCTGGTGGTGCAGTGTCTAAGGCATTTGACTGCTAACCAGAAGGTTGCTGGTTCAAACCTACCAGCCACTCTGTGGAACCAAGACCGGGCAATCCACTGCCTTATTTCAGAAACGAAATGAGGGTCACTTTCAGTAGGACAGTGGGGTTGATTTTGGGGTGTTTTTTTTGTGTGTGTGTGTGGTTGCTAACAAGCTGCAAGGAATGCAGTGCTGATGGAAAAGTTAACTCCTGATGAGGAGTGAGTGCTGGGCAGTTGAGGCTACTAGGAAGTCAGAGAGGTGGAAATAAAAAAGTTCTAACTAATTGCCATGGAGATGATTCTGACTCATGATGACGTCATGTGTGTCAGAGTAGAATTATGCTCCATAGGGTTTTCAATGGCTGTTTTTATGGAAGTAGACTGCCAGGGGTTTCTTCCCAGGCATGTCTGGGTGGACTTGAACCTCTAACCTTTTGGTTAGCAGCCAAGTGTGTTAACCATTTGCATTACCCATGGTCTCCTAAAAAAAAAAAAAAAAAAGTGCACAGACTTCAGTTTTATAGTTTTGCCAAGGACCTTTCCTAACAGTATTCAACAATGTAAATCATGACTCTTTATTTCTCAGCATGTTATTATTCCCCTGCACCAGTGTCTACTTTAAAGTCTTTGCTAAAGTTGTAAAATGATAAAGTTCAATATACTCAAAACAAAACAAAAAATAAAACAATTTTACTACAATTATCTGTAAGTCACACTTGATACTTATAATTCCACACAGATTTGGTGAGATTTTTATTCTTTGTCAGATATAAAAGTCTATCATTACTTTAGAATTATTACGGTCTATTGCTGGTATAAAAGGACCCAAACATATATTAGACATCATTTATCCTCTATGGAATGTAATAGCCATTGTGTTAGTGATTTTTTATTCAAATTTTATTGTTATTTTCCCCCCTCCTTCTTCTCTCCCTCCGTTCATCTCTTTATTCCTTCTGTCTTTCCTTCCAGGATAAAATAGACAGTTTTCATCAATGTAAACTGCTTTATCTCACCCAGAATGAAGAGGAAAACCTAAAGTAGACTTAAAATTACTCATAGGACACAGAAAGGACTGAACAGAATCCCTTGGAGGACATTATTCATCCATAAGTCTTGATAATTTGATGTTTTTTGTGAGTATGATTTGTGTATGAGTGGTGGTAATAATATATCATGTTTAGAAAAATATTTTTTGTTGAACAATGTAAATGTCAGTCTCATTAGCCATCATTATTACCTGTCAGGAAGAAGATGTTTTCGATGAGTGATAATTTCTTCTCAGCTTTCCGTGGATGTATTCAAATATAAACTTTTTTTCTGTTCATCTCATTTGCAGTGCTAATAACCCTTCCTTTTTCTTTCAAAGTATTTTCAAATCAACCTGTAAACTTGAAAAGAGAATAGTGAACTGATTATAAACCACTTGTTGGAACTAATTCAGATTTGATTCATGGGCAAAATATAGCAGACTTGTTGAATTAAATTCCAATAATGTTATCAAGGTCATTTGAAAGGTGGGGATGGAAGGTATAATCCCTGATTTGCTGTGATTATCTGAAATGTTCAATTTGAGCCTGACCAATACAAATGACTTCATCTTTGCCCCACATCCAAGTGTATAGTTATAGTCCCTGTTGAGATCCAGTTGGAAGCATGTGTTTCATGAGATAGTTATTTTTAAAGTAGCTTGACAACCAACATGGCATTATCACTGAAACAGGACCATGCAAGATCTTATGCTTTTCAAATAATTTTCATGTCCATTGTCTATTCATTTTGACCCTCACAATAACACACTGTGATATCATCAGAGAATCCTAGAGACTGCCTACCTACCCTTATTTTATAGTTACACAGGAAACCAAAGGAGAAAAATGGTCAGTCCAGCCAACAAAGCACAATTATCATTCTGGGCTTTTAATACTGGGCACATAAGAGGCACTCAAATAAATATTTGCTAAGTCCTATTTTTTTTCCTTAGCAAATATTTATTCGAGCAAATATTTATTTATTTGCTAAGTCCTACTGCAAAAACGACATGGAGGACACATATTCTGACCTCCTCTAATCCCGCAGGAGGAAGACAGGATTACCAGCAGTAACCCAAGGCCTATTACTGCAAGGCCAGACATGCTGCCTCCCTCCAGCCCTTTCACCAACCATTCCTCCCAAAGCACCCACCACCTCTCTCCTGGGTTTGATAATTCACTGCAGTGGCCACACAGAACTCACAGATTATGGGGTTTATTAGGGAAGCACCACAGGCTACAATTCAAATTCAGGAAGAACGCTCAGTCTCTCTCCCAGCCCACCATCCCTCAGCCAACAGTCTCTCGCAGTCTCTTTCCCAGGAGTGCTGGTCCCTTGGTGTCTCACTCAGTGATGCATGTCTCTTGCGTCTCTTTCCCAGCAACTCGTGTCTCTTTTGGCAGCACGTCTTCCTCAACGAGCAATCAGAGAGAGTTTTGCTTCCAGGAGGCCTCCTTTTGAGCCCTGTAGAGTGGCCAAATAGCCAATCATAGCATCAGAACTCTAAGCACCTGAGAGAGAGTGGGCACCTCTTAGAACATTGTTTTGTTCCACTCCCAACAGAAATACTCCAGGTGGACAACTTCAGCAATCAGGAGCTCCTCAGTTGCTCATAGAAAATCCCACCTTGGAGTTTACAAAGACTTATGGGTAGAAAAGCCACATTAAGTAATTTACTACACCGCACCTACTGTTATTCTGAGGAGCTCTGGTGGAACGGTGGTTAAAGCATCCTGCTGCTAACCAAAAGTTCCGTGGTTCAAACCCACCAGCTGCTCCTTGGGAGTAAGATGTGGAAGTCTGCTCCCATAAAGATTACAGCCTTGGATATGCTATGGGGTAGATCTAGTCTGTCCTAAAGTTTCATTGTGAGTCAGAATCACTTCGATGGCAGTGGGTTTGTTTTCTTGGTTTATTATTATCATTCCCTTTTAAATATGAGGAAAGTACACTGACTTAGACTTGGTAACTTAACCAAGGCTTTGTAAGTTAATGGGAAAACTGGTGCTGGAAATTTGAATCATTTTCTTTTCCTACTCTATCTCTGGACCTGCTATACAATTGGAAATCTAGATTCAGAATATTTTAGAGGCTAAGCTTCTAGAAAGTTATTTAACAAGATAACTGAGAAGATAAAGATGAAAGAACAGAATATTGAAAATCTGTTTTCAAAGAGGAATATGACACACACAGACAAGAACAGGCATTATTTAGCAACTGTTCTGAAAAGACCGCTGATTCCTGGTCTGGGAACCACAATCTAAATGTAATTCATTTAGATTGTGCATCTCCTTAAAAGGTGAAGAAGTTCTTCTCAGGATTTTGCCAATAAAGCAAACATTTTCATTACGAATGACTGAAATCACAGTATACAATAGATGACAAAAATATTCACTAAACAAATGTGAATAGTCATGCTCAAAAAAAAACCAAACTCACTGCCATCAAGTCAATTCTAACTCATAGCGACTCCCATTGGGTTCCCAAGGCAGTAAATCTTTATGGAAGCAGACCACTCCATCTTTCTTCCATGGAGCGGCTAGTGGGTTTGAACCATTGACCTTATGTTAGCAGCCAAATGCCTTAACCACTACACCACCAGAGCTCCTTCTAGTCATACTACAAACTTCAAAAAGATGCAGAAATGAAAACAACAGGTTTTGAGGGCTATTCTCCCTTATGTGTGGTCAAAGCACTTAGCCTGATATAGTTAAGACAACTGTCTTTCTCCCAATGTTATTTGCAAACTTTTCTGTATTTATTATTTCATTCTATGTTCCTCCTACATACCAGTGCTTGTCTCATGTTGATCCAAAACACGCTAGTCATTTCCCTGAATACTGGCCAATACAGTATTAATTGCTGGCTGTTTTCAACTTCTGCTGGAAATTTTCCAAAGATCACATTGCAGATAAAAATGTTAAGCAACAGTGATGGAAGGTAGTGGTTGCGGTACAGTCAGCTGAATGGTTTCTCTTCTTCTTTTGGTTGTTAGTACTCCTGACCCCTTCCTTTTGAGAGTTTCCTCCCTCCTCTCACTCTTTGTAGCTCAGTTAAGACTGCCAACCATCAAAACTTGGCCACTACCTTCGAGCCACACAACAGATATGTGAGTTGGACTAGGGCAATTAAAGTATCTCATCTCACTGGATAATGGTTCAGAGATGGGTATATGAGTCAGAAGTGCTACTTATGGAACTTTTCTGCTACAGGGTAGAAGAACAATGTTCTGCTTGCCTTTAGGGTGATGTAACAAGGAAGTTGTAAGTTTGGATCTGCTTGCAACTATCTTCCCAAACCCACTAACTTTTTAAGACATCTTTGTATATATTTGAACAAGGTGCCCTTTCTCTTAAAACAATTTTTTACATTAGTGTATTATTTCTCAATAATAGCAATTACATCAAAGGTAATGCTATTTTGTTTAAATAATATTAATCAAATTATTGAACATAAAATAACAAAATTTGAGTAGTCACAAAATTACCATGATTGAATCAATTAAAAATAGTTACACATTTGCTTTTTTTGAAAATAAAATTATTTTTGACATTTATTTACTCCAAAATATTGTTTGTCTTAGGATATTATAGACATTAAATTGTTTTTAATATATTTTAATTTTAAAAAGCTAGATTGTCCACTGGTGTCTGATTTGAGAAAACAGTTTAAGGTTCTTAGTTCTTTTATTGTTATAGTCTGTGTTTTTGTTTATTTGATTGATTTGTTTTTAGTATCATAAACCTTTCCTTTAACAGTGGTATTGTTATATCCAGTCTAAAAAGAAAAAAATCAACCCCACTGCAATCGAGTTGATTCTGACTCATAGTGACCTCCATTGTGTTCCAAAGTGGTAAATCTTTACAGAAGTAGATTGCCCCATTTTACTTCTGCAGAGTCACTAGGGGTTTGAACAGCCCACCTCCTGGTTAGCAGTTAGCATTGCCTTACACAATGCGCCACCAAACCAAAAAACCAAATTTACTGCCGTGGAGTCAATTCGACTCATAGCGACCTCTCCTTAGGTTTCTGAGGTGGTATCTCTACGAAAGTAGATTGCCCATCTGCTTTCTGAGGAGTGGCTGGTGGATTTGAACTGCCAGCCTTCTGGTTAGCAGTCAAATGTCTTAGGTATAAGATGTGAAAAGATACACTTAGTTTAACAGCAAATTCCCTGATCAGTGAGTTCAGTTTCTAAAATTAAATTTCAAAATCAATTCATTTTTCTTTTACTATACTGGATTATAATGTGCCACCAGAGTCCCTTATATCCAGTAATCAGGGAGTTTGCTGTCAAATAAGTGTATCTTTTCATATCTTACTCATTTTAGGTAAGTTGTTATCAATGTCAAGAGGCTATAACTTGTTTATCAATAATAATTGTGTTTTTTTTTTATTATTAGGATTTGGGTGAAGATTTACAGAGTAAATTCACTTTTCATACAGCAGTTCACATATAATTGTTTTCTTTTTTGTAAACATCGTTCCTTCATTTTTTCAGAGAATTTATTAATCCCTTTGATACTTTCAAGAAATGTGAATGTGGTGCTTGCATAATTTTGCTCATAGCATTAATTTGCTTCAAATGTCATTTCAAATGAATACTGACCAAATTTTAAAAAGTAATATTTTCAAAAGTGAAAAGTTGACTTGTGTTCCAGAATTAATATGTTTACTAATATCTTAAGTAATTGCAGAGAATAGAACATCCGCCTCCACTTGAGTTTTTGGTGGCATGGTAACATCCAATTAACTATCCCATAGAATAATAGTCAATAAAGATTTCAGGATGTTTAAGGAGGGGTCACTATGAGTCTGGGCCGACTCGACTGCAAATAACAACAACAACAACAAAATGTTTCTTTGAAGTTGAAAAGTAGTAAATGTATTATTATCAAAAGGAAAATTTGCTTAATTTTCTTATAACACAAGTTACAGAATGCACATCTTTTTTTGAGGATCTTCTTTGGCAATCTAGTATGTTTTCCACATATATTTGTGACACTGTTGTATGCTTGGCATCTCAAATTATTTTTATCTAGATGAATTTTTTTTTAAATAGTATAGTAAAAATGTATATAATTCTTTTGAAATCATGTGCTTTATTGGGCCAAATATTTACATTTTGAAAGCCTCAAAAATGTAACAACAATTATTATTTTTAAAATTCTACATGGCTTACATCAAGAGTGGAAGGTATAATAATTGAGAAATAACTAACACTACTTTGTGTCACTCAAAAAAATTTCACCTGTTGCATCTGCTATAATTTTAATCATTTGGTTTTTATCTCATTTCCTAAGAGGAATAACATCATTTGATATTAATATTTATATTCAATATAAATACTCTGCCATATTATTATCAAAGATTGCTATAACAAAACGAATGAACGCACTGCTGATGAGTTGGACCCGACTCATGGTGACTCCTCCTTGGGTTTCCGAGGCAGTATCACTACAGAAGTAGATTGCCCAACCTTCCTTCCGAGGAGTGCCTGGTGGCTTTGAACCACCAGCCTTCTGGTTAGCCGTCAAATGCCTTAGGCATTCTGCCAAATGAAGAAAATTCCCATTCCAGGCTTAGAAGTCTCTTGGATGATTCTCTGAACACCATGGATTATATTGTCAAAACTTAATCATACATATTTTAAGCTCAACAATAGCATGCCAATATCATCCTTCATTTTTCACATTGTCTCCTTCTGCAGCATTATTAATTACATATTGTTAATATCACTTTTGAATACTTAACACTTGGTATAGCTGTGCATTTCTACTCCTTCACATTTATTAAAATCTGTAGTAAATACTGTTGCACCCATTATCATTCTTCAAATGATTTTTTTCATACTCCCAATGCAGTCTTCTGAAGTAAAGTAACTAGAATCAGGAATTATTTCTTACCAGTTGAATGGTTTTGTGTGTAATAGATTTCCCCCAGACTTCCTACTTTTAGTGTGTTTTGTAATGTTTACATTTCTTACTTGAGGTATAATTGTTAGCAAGTTTCCTACTATGCACTATTAAATTTTATGGCCACGTATCTTAGTTGACAGGAAGTACATTCAGTTTAATGAATTATTTTAAAAATTCTGTTTTGTTTTCTATTTTTTTTTGTTGTTGTTGTTGTTTGTTTTAAATCTTTGGTTTTGGTTAACATAGAAGTAGAAGGGAAATTCATATCCTCTATTTTCTGCAGACAGCATGTGTCTCTGCTACTTAGACATACTGCTCAAAGTAGTAATTCTGAAATCTTTTCCTTTTATTGTGGATTTACATTAATTTTTGCCATATGTTATTCTGCTTTGATTTACAGAGAAGGAATTCAGTGAACAATAAAACCATCTAGTTAATCTAAAACAATCTGTGCTCCTAAATAAAATGCTACTTTTTGGACTGATGTGTTAAAAAAAATCTCAAATTTTAAAACATCTCTTATTGGGATTCAGTATCCCCAATGTTTTTTCTTTTCTAATGATTTTCCAGTTTCTATTCTCAGATCCCAGTCATAAAAAAAAGAAATTCTGACAACTGGAGAAAAATAATTTAAGGCTTAGCATTTGGCCTAAAAATGTGCAGTATTTTAAAATAATTATGTGTGTAACAAGCTGTTTAATTTTAACAGAAGTTAAATTTTGTATTGATAAATTTAACATTACAACAAATTACAGCTGCTCTAATTTAATTATTAGATTATTATAGAATAATATCTGATTTATATCTAAATACTACTTTGTTAGTTATTATTGGTAGGTGACTATAGGTTATTACATGGAGATTTGGATCATAAGGGCCTAATTTAAATTTGGAAATACTACTCTAATATAGTAAACAACTGACATTATATAAACCACAACTTGAAACATCCAAATTACCCAGTGCACTCATATCCCAAAATGATACTTTTTTTTTTTTTTTTTAATTGTGATTTGGGTGAAAGTTTACAGAGGAAATTCACTTTCCATACATCAACATTGACAGAAATTTCCCATAATGCAACAGCTTCCCTCCCACTTCCTCCCCATAGTTACCTCTTCCTTGTGTCTTTCCCTCCCATGCACTCCTGCCCCTTAAGATGTCTCTCTGTGCATAAACAGCCCTTCTATTCTCCCGTGATTGATCTCTCCAAGGAGTGTAACCTAATGTAAATGTTCAGCTCATATGCCTGTCTTTTGTTTGACTGGAAGCCACAGGAGTGGGTTCATTTCCAGATCTGAAGGGCAGCTAGAGGCCATAGTTTCAGTGGTTCCATCAGGCTCTATCAGACTAGCAAACCTGGTCCCCCCCCTTTTATTTTTTTATGATTTTGAGTTTTGTTCCACATTGTTCTCCCACTCTATCCAGGATCTCCTACATAGATCCTCCTCCAAGTGGTTGACAGTGGTAGCTGAGCACCATCTAGTTCTTCTGGTTTCATAGTCATATAGGCTGAGGACTGCATGGTGTACCAGTTGCTTGGACTAATTGTTTCCATGAGTCTTTGGTTTTCTTCATT
>NW_006921662.1:2829981-2834554 GCF_000298275.1 Orycteropus afer afer
GGGTGTGCATATATCTGTTCTTGTCCTGGCTCTCACTTGTTTAGGATATATACCTAGCAAAGGAACATCTGGGTCAAATGGTATTTCTAGTTCTAACTTTTTAAGGAATTGCCATACTGCTTTCCACAGTGGTTGGATCATTTGACAGTCCCATCACCAATGTATGAGAGTTCCAATCTCTCTGCATCCTAGCCAGCATTTGATATTTTCTGTCTTATTGAACTTTGCTACTAGTGCTGGGGCAAAATGGTGTCTCAGCGTTGTTTTGATTTGCATCTCTCTGATGGCTAATGATTGTGATCATAAATTCATATGTTTGTTGGCCACCTGAATAGCCTCTTTAGTGAAGTGTCTATTCATGTCTTCTGCTCATTTTTTAATTGGATTATTTGTCTTTTTGTTGTTGAGGTGTTGGAGTTTTCTGTATTCTAGAGATAAGTCCCTTGTCAGATATGTCATTGCCAAATATTTTTTCCCAATCTGTTGGTTCTCTTTTGACTCTTTTGGAGAAGTTTTTGGAAGCACATACAAATTTAATTTTTAGAAAGTCCCATTCATCTAGTTTCTCTTCTGTTGTTTGTGCATTTTGGGTTACGCTTGATAGTCTATTTATGCCACATATTAGGGCCCCTAAATTTATCTCTAGTTTTTCCTTGAGGAACTTTATAGTTTTAGGTTTCACATTTAAGTCTTTGATCCATCTAGAGTTAGTTTTTTGGTCTAGTTTAAACTCTAGTTTAGAGTTAGTATGGTCTGAGGTACACATCTTGTTTCATTTTTCTGCAAATGGACATCTAGTTTTGCCAACGCCATTTATTAAACACAATCTCTTACCCATTTAATGGATTTTGGCCCTTTGTCAAAGATCAGCTGATCATAGGTCAATGGATCTATTTCTGGGTTCTTGTTTCTATTCCATTGTTCTATGTGTTTGTCATTATACCAAAACCAGGTAGTTTTAACTACTGTGGCTATATAGTAGATTTTGAGATCTGGCATACTTTGTTCTTCCTCTTCAATAGTGCTTTGCTTAGCTGAGGTCTCTTTCCTTTCCATATATAGTTAGTGATTGGTTTTTCCATATCCTTAAAGAATGTTGATGGGATCTGGATTGGTATGGCATTGAATATATAGATTGCTTTGGGTAGAATTGACATTTTAACAATGTTCTGTCTTCCTATGCATGAGCATGGTATATTCTTCCATTTATGCAGATCTCTTATGGTTTCTTGAAGTAGTCTTTTATAGTTTTCTTCGTACAGGTCTTTTGGGTCCTTGGTAAGATTTATTCCCAAGTGTTTTATTTTTTTGGTAGCTATTGTAAATGGTATTGATTTTTTTTATTTCTTTTTCAACAGTCTTTTTGCTGGGGTAGAGGAATTCAACTGAATTTTAGATGTTGATCTTGTATCCTGCCACCATGCTAAATCCCTCAATTAGTTCCAGTAGATTTTGTACTGAGTCTCTTGAGTTTCTAGGTATAGGATCATATCATCAGCAAATATGGATAGTTAGACTTCTTCCTTACCAATTTGGATGCCTTTGATTTCCCTTTCTTGCCTTATTGTCCTGGGTAGGACTTCCAATACAGTGTTGAATAGAAGTGGTGAGACAGGGCATTCTTGTCTGGTTCCTGTTTGTGAGAGTAATGGTTTCAGTCTCTCTCCATTGAGAATAATGTTGACTGTTGGTTTTGCCTAGATGCCCTTTATTATGTTGAGAAATGTCCCTTCTATTCCTATTTTGCTGAGAGTTTTGATCAAGAATGGGTGTTGGATTTTATCAAACGTCTTTTCTGCATCAATTGATATGATCATGTGGTCCTTTTCCTTTGCTTTATTTATGTGGCAGATGACGTTGATTGTTTTTCTAATGTTAAACCATCCTTGTATACCTGATACCAAACTCACTTGGTCATAATGAATGATTTTCTTGATATGTTGTTGGAGGCTATTGGCTAGGATTTTGTTGAAGATTTTTGCATCTATATGCATGAGGGATATTGGTCTGTAGTTTTCCTTTAGAGTGATGTCTTTTCCTGGTTTTGGTATTAAGGTTAAGCTTGCTTCATAAAATGAATTTGGGAGGATTCCATCCTTTTGTATGTTTTGGAATAGTTTGAGTTGGATTAGTGTCACTTCTTCTCTGGATGTTTGGTAGAACTTTCTGGTGAAACAATCTGGATCAGGACATTTTTTTATTGGTAATTTTTTTATTACCTGTTCAATTTCTTCTATTGTTATGGATCTGTTCAAGTTTTCGACATCAGTGTGTATTAGTTTATGTAGGTAGTGTGTTTTTAGAAATCTGTCCATTTCTTCCAGATTTTCAAATTTGTTGGAGTACAGTTCTTCATAGTATCCTGATATTACCCTTTTCATTTCTGTAGTTTCTGTTATAATGTCACTCATTTTGTTTCTTATTCATGTTATTTGTATTCTCTCCCACTTTTCCTTTCTTAAATTTGCCAGTGGTTTGTCAATTTGATTAATCTTTTCAAAAAACCAACTTCCAGTCTTGTTGATTTTTTCTGTTGTCTATTTTCCGTTTCATTGATTTCTGCTCAAATCTTTATTATTTCTTTTCTTCTGGTGACTGTAGGTTTCTCTTGCTGTTTTTTTCCTAATTGTTGGAGATATTGGTTTAAAGTGTTGATTTTGGCTCTTCTTTTTTGATGTGTGTATTTATTACTATAAATTGGCCTCTGATCAGTGCTTTTGCTGTGTCTTAAGTTTTTGGTGTGTTCTGTTGTCATTCTCCTTTGATTCAAGTAATTTTTTTCATTTCATTTTTTATTTCTTCTCTTACCCAGTCTTTCCAGAGGAAGATGTTGTTCAGTTTCCATGTATTTGCTCTTTTTCTGTTGATCTTCCTATTGTTGATTTCTAATTAGATAGCATTGTGATCTGTGAAGATGCTTTGCAGTATTTCAATGTTTTTAAATTTATTAAGGCTTACATTATGGCCTAAAATATGGTGTATCATGGAGAATGTTCCATGTACACTGGCAAAGAATGTATATTGTGCTGTTGTTGGGTGAAGTGCTCTGTAGATGTCTGTAAGGTTAAGTTGTTTAGCTCTTCTGTTCTTTCTTGAGTTTTTTTCAGTTGTTCTATCTTTCATTGAAAGTGGTACAGTAAAGTCTCCCATTATGACTGTGGAGTCACCTATTTACCTTGTCAACTCTTTTAAAGTCTGATGTATATATTTTGGGGCTCTTTCATTGTGTCCATAGGTATTTATTATGGTTATATTTTCTTGTTCAGTTCAGTTGATACTTCAATCATTTTATAATGTCCTTCCTTGTCTTGTATGGTAGTTTTTGTCTTAAAGTCAATTTGATCAGATATCAATATTGCCACTCCTGCTCTCTTTTTTTTGGTTGCCATTTACTTGATAAATCTTGTTACAACCTTTGATTTTTAGTCTGTTTGTGTCATTGTCACTAAGGTTTGTCTCTTGTAGCCAGCATATTGATGGGTTTTGTTTTCTTATCCAGTCTGCAACTCTCCATCTTTTGAGTGGTGCATTTAATCCATTGACATTCAGTTTAATTATTGACAAGTATGAATTGGTTACTGTCATTTTGGTATGTGTTTTTTCATGGTGTTCCTGGTTTCTTTGTTCCATATAATTTTCTGTACAGAGATCATTATGTTTATGAATCATGTTATCATTTCCTTTACTGCTTTTGTTTTAGTATTTGCTAAATATTTGTGCTTGTCCTCTTTTTTGTTGTGATGGGAAGGTTTATCATTTTTCTTTGAAGTTAACCTGTTATTTATAATTTTCTCCCCAAGTTTAGAACAGTCCCTTCTATCTTGCAACTCTCTTGACTTCCTCACCATTTAGAAGTTGTGTAACTAGAGATGGAGGGCAAGATGGCGGACTAGGCAAAAAGACTGCACAGACCCTCTTCAACAAAGAAAAGGGAAATCAATTAACATAGACACAGAAGATAATCCTGGGCCCCTGAGCCTTAAGGGGAAGGATATAGAGGTGGATTGAACCCCAACTAGCAGAAGAATTTGGGTGAGAATACCAAAAAAAGAGAAATACGGAGCTGTGGTCTGGCAGCGATCCTGAGCGATCCTGACTGCACAGACAGCTTGGAGATTCCCGAGTGGTGGTAGGACTTAAGAATTAACCTAAAAATCACCCTGCTAGCCAGGGACTGCACAGAGGACTGTGCACAGTGGCTGAGGAACAAACAGAGAAGGTGAAGAGAAAGGTGGGCTAAGCTGTGGGCTTTTGCCAGTCTGGAGGATGCCACCATTTTGAAGGTTTCAAAAGTGGCTTGACCATTTTGGATATTTAAAGAGACAGAGCTCTCACAGATTCCTGGGGCTCAAGAACACATTCTGCTTTCCAGCAACCCCAAGGACACTCGGGACCTGCAAGACAGACAAGTTTTTGAAGGCTATTCTATTGTAATTTGTGTCTAATTGAGTGGGAGACAACAGTCCCCATAAGACACAACTACACCCACACCTCCTGCAACTTCACTTACTGAGCGACAGCCACTACCTCCTTCTCCACCAACAGGCCAATGATAAAATCCACCAAGAAGAGC
>NW_006921662.1:2837459-2838646 GCF_000298275.1 Orycteropus afer afer
GGGAAGAGGTAACTATGGGGAGGAAGTGGGAGGGGAGCTGTTGAATTGTGGTAAACTGTGGTCAATGTCATGAGACAAAGTATATGTAAACTGCTGTATGGAAAGTGAATTTGCTCTGTAAATCTTCACCCAAATCACAATTAAAAAAAAAAAAAGAAAAGAAAAATAAAAAAGTTGTGTAACTACACTACTTGCCCCCTCATTTCGGTTTGTTGTTCTCCTCATTTGCCAATTGATGTCTCTGTTTCCCTGTTTACAATCTTGTAAGCTTATTTTAGTTTGGATATGTCCATAGCTGTGTTGGTTTCTAGGTTATGTTGTTATCTTGTGTATTAATGGTCGGTTGTTGTTTGCTATTATTGGTTCTCTGATCAAAGGATTCCCTTTAGTATTTCTTGTAATGTTTATCAGGTTTTAACAAATTCCCTTAATTTCTGCTTATCTGGAAATCTCCTAATTTCACCATCACATGTGAGGGACTATTTTGCTGGGTATATAATTCTTGGTTGAAAATTTTTCTCTTTCAAGGTTTTATATATACTATCCAATTGCCTTCTCGCTTGCATGGTTTCTGCTGAGAAATCAGAGCTTATTCTTATTGGTTGTCCTTTGTAAGTAACTTTTTGTTTTTCCTGTACTGCTTTTAGAATTCTTTCTTTGTCTTTAGTTTTGATGAGTTTGATGATAATATGTCTCGGTGATTTTCTTTTGGGGTCTATCCTGTTTGGAGTTTTTTGGACTTCCTGAATAGATATATTGTCATCTTTTATCATATCTGGGAATATCTCTTCCAACAAATTGTAGGCAATTTTCTCAGTGCTTTTCTTTTTCTCTTCCTGTTCTGGAATTCTGATTACACATAGGTTGTTCCTTTTGATAATATCTCACATGATCCTTAGGCTTTCTTCATTTTGTTTTGATTTTTTTTTTCTGATTGATCTCTTTCCAATGAAGTATTTGTGTATTTGTCTTCAATCTCATTAATTCTATCTTCCTTTGATTCGATTCTACTCCTTCAATGTGTTATCTATTTCTGAAAATTTAGTATTAATCTTCTGGATTTCTATCTGTAGATTTTGTATCATTTCTAATTTTTCATTTATTTTGTCATTTTATTTTTCTATTTTCTTCCAAAATTGTTCTAGGGTTTTGTCTGTTTTCCTTAATTTTTTCAGTGTTTTCCTTGA
>NW_006921662.1:2838746-2839309 GCF_000298275.1 Orycteropus afer afer
TTGCATTGTGGTAAACTGTGGTCAATGATATGAGACAAAGTATATGTGAACTGCTGTATGGAAAGTGAATTTGCTCTGTAAATCTTCACCCAGATCACAATAAACAAACAAACAAAAAATAATAATTCCTACCTTGTGTTAATATAAATGGAGAGCTATATTTTACAATTTAAGATTCCACTAAGGCTTAATATGCACCCTATTCACTAGTGTTGTAGAGATACTGTCTACACTAATTTTCAAATATAAGTGCTATTTTCTGAGTTGATCTATAATTGTATAAGGGCATCATTGTAATTATAAATAATGTATTATTATTCTGCAGTCATCATGTTAAATGGTAGCATAATGTTTATGATATTTCCTTCCCTGTTTCTCTACAACTGATTTATCACTTGCCTGACCCACCTTCCCTCCGCTCTTTCCATACCTCCCACTTCACAGAGCTATGTTGATAATGGAATATGTTATTCAATTTTTCATTAACATGTTTCTAAGATGCCATTCTCTATAATTAATCCCCATCACAAATATTCTGATGTGAATTTTATATATATATATAT
>NW_006921662.1:2839409-2842947 GCF_000298275.1 Orycteropus afer afer
CTGAAAATTTAGTATTAATCTTCTGGATTTCTATCTGTAGATTTTGTATCATTTCTAATTTTTCATTTATTTTGTCATTTTGTTCTTGTATTTTCTTCTGAAATTGTTCTTGGCTTTTGTCTGTGTTTTCCTTAATTTTGTCAGTCTTTTCTTTGATCTTGCTCTCAATCCTATGAAGATACCTAGGTATAATTCTTTTGAATTCCTTATCAGGGAGGAGTTCCAGTGCTGCTTCTTCCTCAGGGATGTGTTCTGGGTCTGTATCCTGCTCCCTTGTTTTTACCACTTTATCTTGCTTCTTTGTGTGGACCGTGATGATCTGATCGGTTGTCTCTGAGACATTGTGATGTTATTGTATTTAAATCTCTGTTAACTGTTTGTGAAGAGCATTTAAGGGTGAGTCAGGCTCTTCTTGGTGGTCATTTATCTTTGGCCAGTTGGTGGAAAAGGAAATGGGGCTCTCACTCAGTAAATAGAGCTGCAGGAGGTGCAGGTGTAGTTGTGTTGTATGGGTACTGTTGCTGTCTCCCACTCAATTAGACAAAAACAACAATCAAATAACCATCAAAAAAGTAAAAGCAAGTGGACAAATAACACACAGGAACAATAACCAAAAAAAAGAAAAAAGAAAAAACCCTCAATATCTTGGGAGATGGCAATAAGAGATAAAAGGTAGAGTAGAAGAGTGATGAAGAAAAAAATGTGAAAAACGCAAAAAGAAAAACAAGGAATGGGGTTAACCACAGGAAAGAAAAAAATGGGAACCAGGAATAGGAAAGAGAGAAAAAGCTGAAAACTAGAACTTGGGAAAGTAAGAACAAATAATAATAATAATAAGGAAAACAATATAACAATTTTAAAACAGACAAAAACAAACAAACTGAAAAAAGAAAAATATCTGGGCAGGGAAGAGCAGGGGACTCAGGCTCCTTCGGAGCACACAGACTGGAATTGAATTCCTACTGGCCCAGAAAGTGGGTGGAAGTGAGGGATGGCCACACCTCCATTCACCAAGAGGTTGTGGGGTATGAGAGTAACAAGGCGATCTTTCCAGTTGTTGGCGTCCAGAATGTCATTGTGGTTCCCGGTAAGTGGAGCCTGTTCTTAAGTCCCTGGAATCAGAGAATGCTGTCACTCTAAATATCCAAAATGGTCAAACTACTTATAAACATTCAAAATGGCTCTGCCCTCCAGACAGGCAAAAGTCCACAGCTCAGCCAACCTTCCTCTTTGCTGCTTCCTCTTTTATTCACCAGCCACTAGTGCAGTCCTCCGTGTAGCCCCTGACTAGCAGGGCTGATTTTTAGATTCAGTCTTAGGTTCTAACACCACTTGGCAATATCCAAGCTGTCTTTGCCATCAGGATCGCTGCCAGACCATAGCTCCTTTTTTGGTATTTTCATGCAAGTTTTTCTACTAGTTGGAGTTTAGTCTACTTTTATATCTTTCCCCTCAAAGCTCAGGGCTTCAGGATTATCTTCTATATCTGTGTTAATTGGTTCCCCTTTTCTTTGTTGAAGAGGGTCTGTGCAGTCTGTCTGACTATGCCGTCATCTTACCGGAACTTCCCCAACAAGATGTTTTCTTGAGATTTTTACCAATACATGAATCTAAAAAACAGCATTTCATTTAGAAGCACAGGTTATTTTAGGTGTTGTTAGATTAACTAGATGATGTTTTATTATTCATTTAATTCCTTCTTTGTAAGTCCAAGCAGGATGATATAAATTGGCCTTACATCAGAACAAGAAACTTAACTGCCATCTGTCAAAATTGTCATAATACAGAAATTACCCATCTTTGAAGTCAATGAAATTGTAACCAAAGCAATAAAGGAAAGTATGATACAACTGATGTCTTGGATGACCTGCCTTATAAGGCCCATATAAAACTTGAACAACTATGCAGAGCAGTCTCGTCCCAACCTTATGGCTGAAAAGCTGTCAGTGCTTGAATTTGCCAGCATTCCATCACAGGTGAGCTAAATGTGACCTCTGTCTCAAGCCTTTCTTTGTGGTGGCATGATTTTATATGACTGAAAATTGATGTAATTCTTGCCAGAATTATACACTTATAGCTGTATCTCTGCAGGATTACTCTGGGAACGCAAAGTCCATGAAATAGGCAGTTTTATGTTAATAATTTTAACCTGCACATAATTATTAGTGGTCAGAGGTGTGGACAGACAGAATGATATGCAAGAGAACACATGTTTGGTGAAGGCTTTACCTAGAAGGACATGAATTGACTGTGAGGGGAGCTCCCACGTCAGTTTTCCATTGATGTAATAATTTGTTCTATACATATTTGTTAAATATATTCATTGAATGTATATTGCTCAAATGAGATTATATGTAATACATATGTAAACTATATACACATATACATACATATATACGTGTATAGACACACAAACACACACACCCTTATACAAAACTTTTGGAAATAAAAAGCAAGAAGGTGTTATCGCACTAATTTATTGCCACGTCAGACTAGTAAAAGAAAGATTAGATACCAGACCAGTGGTTCTCAGTCTCAGCTGCACATTAAAATTACCTGTGATACACATTAAAGGTAGCTGTTTATAGGCCTTGGCAATCAGCTTCTGAAAAATCATCTACTGAGCAACCTGTGGAACACAGTTCTACTCTGACTCATGTGGGGCCATGCTGAGTTGGGACCGACTCCACAACAACTGATTGACTGGTTGGTTGATGCTTAGGCTTACTCCAGTTGAATCAATAGGTCTAATACTGTACCAAGAAATATGTGTATTTTTTAAACTATAAGGGTGATACTGATATATACCCAGGACACTGGCGTTCTCTTTTCTTTTTTCAGTCTGATACTTCCAACCCTCTGTTTATCTGAAGCACAGAACAGCTCCACATTTAAAAGCAGTCATTTAAAAATTTACAGAAAGTCTACCATATTTATGGCATTGTCGGCAGTTTTATAGGAATAAGATCCAGTTTTAAGGAGCTTAGAATCTGGAAGAGGAGAAAAAGATAACCTGAAAAGGGTAAGGCTGTGGATGAAATCTTGGCCTATTGTATTCACAAGAAACCTGTGGTGCCTTTCTAGATTTTGGTTGTGTAATCTATACTATAATGTCATTAAGAAGCGCTGCTAACCGAAAGGTCAGTGATTCAGACTCACCAGCATCTTTCTGTGGAAGAAAGATGAGGCAGTCTGCTTCTTTAAATATTATAGCCTTGGAAACTGTATGGGGCAGTTCCACTCTGCCATACAGAGTCACTGAGTGGGGACTGACTGACTTGACAGCAGTGGGTTGTTTACAGTGTCGATGACAGGGCTTCCTAGCTGACATTCGGAGTTAAAGAGCAAATATGATTATATGCTAATTAAGGAAATTCAAAACAATGATTCTCTGTCTTATATGAAACATAAGAATAATTCCTACCAACAGGAACCAGATAAGGATGCCCGCTATCACCACTTCTATTCAACATTGTAGGAGCTCTGGTAGCATAGTGGCTAAGGCACTTGACTGCTAACCAGAAGGCTGGTGGTTCAA
>NW_006921662.1:2847057-2853357 GCF_000298275.1 Orycteropus afer afer
ACACACACATACACACACACACACATATATATATACACACACACATATATATATACACACACACACTCTCTTATTGGGTCACTGAACTAATAAAACAGCTTATTCTAAGCACTGCTGCAAATCACCGTCTATATTAACAAAGTAGGTAGTAAAATGTATAAAGTAAGCATAGAGTTGCAGGATGTTTCAGGCAGATGATAATGTTGAAAATCCTTTGTATTGAAATAATGCATGTGCTAATAAGATCAAAAGTATCTGTTTTGTGGTATATTCAATAAATAGTATCATTTTCATGTTTTTAAAATATTTATTAAATAGTTTTGAAATAAAATTGGAGAAAATATATTATTCACCTTTTGCCCTTTTCCTTCCCATAGGGAAGTGGGTAGCATATTATCTCTAAACAGAAAGTTGGAAAATTTCACCTGGCTTCACGTCTTACTGAAGCAAAATAACATTTTGGGTATTACCCCATTAAGCAAGCCGGGTTTTAAAGATTGGAAGTGAGATATCATCCCTTCACCCACATTTTTCTCCATCTGTAGAACAGATAGGTTTCTCAAAAGATGGTTGGCTATAAAGTAAATACAATTTCCTGTAGTTTCTTCAGGGAGAATTGTATCTAGGAAGCAACCCTAGAATTGGGAACCCTCTAATCCTTTTGCTCACTTACTAGATAAATAGCACTGACCATGACATGGGAAAGAGTCCTACCCCCCTCACCCAGTTAAGATGAAAGAGCTACATTAATTATACTTAGCCTAGAAACCAATCCAAAATGCTAACACTAAATCAAGGGTGTAGTCACAAATCAAAATGAATTGCTGTTGAGTCAATTCTGACTGGTGGCAATCCCATGTGTGTCAGAGAAGAACTGTGTTCCATAGGGTTTTTGATGGCTAACTTTCCAGAAGTGGATTGTCAGGCCTTTCTTCTGATGTGCCCCTGGGTGGACTCGAATCTCTAACCTATTGGTCAGCAGCTAAGGACATTAATTATTTGCACGACCTAGGGCCTCCTAGTCAGGAAAGAGAAATCAGATCAAAATCTGAATGTTAAGCTAAGCAAAGGAGATTTTAAAAAAAGTAATGTCAGAAGGACAAGTTGTTTGATCAGTTTTGCTTGTTTAATTGTTCACTCAGTCATTCATTTGTTCATTCAGCAAACATCTATGGTTCACCGACTCTGTGCAAGGTCCTTTCTTTATGAAACTTAAATTGAGAAAGGGGTAGGAAGTAGGGTAGGAGCCCTGGTGCTGTAATGGTTAGCTCCTTGGCTGCTAACTCAAAGGTTAATAGATCAAACCTACCAGTCTGTGTGTGGAAGAAAGGATTTGGCAACCTGTTTCTGTAAGGCTTACAGCCTAGGAAACCTTATGGGACAGATCTACTCTGTTGCTATGAGTCAGAATTGCGTTGAAGACATACAACAATATCAAACGCAACTAGGGGTGATGGCAGATGTTATAAACATCCAATCATACACCTTTTATTTTATTAGAATTGTGATAAGAGTAATAGTACAACTAAAACAACAAACATATTGCCATTGAATTGATTCTAACTCATAGCGATCCCATAAGACAGAGTAGAACTGCCACATAATGTTTCCTAGGTTGCAATCTTTATGGAAGCAGATTGCCACATCTTCCTCCTGCTGAGTGGCGGTTGAATTTGAACTGCAACTTTTCAGTTAGCAGCTAAGCATTTTAGCCACTGCACCACCAAGGATCCTAAGATAGGACATAAACCAAAAAAATGAGACTCACTGCCATTGAGTCAGATCTGACTGATAGGGACCCCTCCTTGGGTTTCCGAGGTGGTATCACTAAGGAAGTAGATTACCCAACCTTCCTTCCAAGGAGTGGCTGGTGGGTTTGAATCTCAAGCCTGCTGGTGAGTAGTCAAATGCCTTAGGCACTATACCACAAGAGCTCCCCCTTAGTACATAGTGCTATATAAAATGGGAATCCAGGGCTAGGGAAGGCTGCTTTGAGGACACAAAGACTGATATGAACACAAAGGATAAATATAATGTTCTGGTTCCCTGGTGCTGCTCTGACAAGAATATACCATAAATGGGATGGCATGAACAAACAGGAGTTTATTCTCTTACGATTTGGGAGGTTAGAAGTCTGAGTTCAAAGTGTCAAGCTGTAGGGGCTGGGTGAAAGCCCCTCGACCTTGGGCTTCAGCTCTGCCACTTGTTCCTGGCCCACTGAAGCTAAAGGTATCTTTTCACTCAGGCAGCTATTGGCTGCTGAGGCTAACAAGCCCAAGGTCAACAAGTGAAGTGGCACAGTCCTGATGTTACCAAAGCACACGGCAGACCACCAATTCAAGTCCATTGAAAGTCCCAAGGTCGGCAGAGCATGGCAGGTTGCTGAACAACGACACGGCTACACGCAGGGTTCAAGCGTGCCATAAGCTAGAGACCATTCCCAAAGCTGTTTCTTATATATGGGAAGCAAACCACATACCCAAAACATCTACTCAGCTGCTCCAACAGATTCCACCATGGAGTTAATTACTAACCACACCATAGGGAATAACTACATTCAGCTGCCCAGCCAGTCAACTAGGCCCAGCCAAGTTGACACACAAACTTAACCACCACATATAATGATCAGAATAGAAATATATTACCAAAGCATGAGATCTGGGTCAAAGTTTCAAGCTGGAATCAGTACACGCACAATGGAAGGCCAGAAGAGCAGGAAGCATTGAATGTTAGGCTGACACAACATAGCACGGAGCTTAAAGACATGAAATTAAATGGGCAAAATTCAAATCCCAGGTTCTCCTGCTATCTTAGCATATCAACCTTTCCGAGCTTCAGTTCCCTTAACTATAATAAATAAATAGATAAGATAGTAAAATAATTTGATAAAGAATTTGATCTAGGTTTGATGTAAAAATGTAAATATCCTGCGTTTTATGAAATAAAAACCAAATATAAAACCAAAGATTATGTATCTCAGAAGACATGAATTGACTTTGTCACTAGAGGGAGACCTAGTCAGATTTTGAAACTTGCCCCAACTGTCACAATGGGAAAGTTTTTTCTTAACCTTCTCAGGACATAATAAGGATCTATAAGAATCACCTGGGGATCTTATTAAACTGTAGATTTTGATTCAGTGTATCTTGAGTGGCAATGCAAATTCTCTGCAGGGGGTCTAACTGGAATGAACTGGTTTGAAACTCTGATTTCTGGAACTGTTGTTCCGGGGCCTAGAAAAAGCAGGCAGAGCCAAGACTTCAGAGGGGAACCATGCAAAGAGGGATTGTGTGTCTCATCATAGCAGTTGTCTGAGAGGCATATGGGCACTTACTAAACACCAGGTTTTCCTAATGGAATTCTCAGTAACAAAACTCAGTCTGTATATATGTTTATTTGTACTTATTTCTATCATACATATTTTTTGTTAATTAAATTTTTCTCTGTAACCTTGAATTGTAAGTGCTTCTGAAGAATTAAGGGTGGCCTATTCTGACTAGTCTGTAGAAGGAAAAAAACTAAAGAGTGCTAGGAGGGGAAATGGCTCTTAAAGGTAATATTCCACAAACTAATTACCTGAGGAAGTCACTCATGGAAGGGTACGCTGACACAGGTGTTAAAGTTATAGTCAGTTAATTATACTTCTTTATTAAAAAGAGATTAACGTTTAGCATTGAATTAATGACAAACTTATTTACTTTAGTTCTTTTCAATCCATCAGTGCATGTATTTTAATTACAGAGGACATTTGGAATAAAATGGTAGGCTTTTATTTAAAAAAAATTAAGAATTAATATAAACATGAAATATAATTGGACATTAATTAGGCTGTTCTTAAAAATGATTTCAGTGGGTATTAAAAGCTTCTAGTTTTACAGTTTATAAATAACAAATTCTAAACCTTTTACCAAGTGCTAATTTATATTTAACAACTTGGCTATTGCCTTACTAAACATCTTTTTTTTTTCACTTAAGTTAATGTGATTCCCATTAATATAAAGTTCAGAAAACAAATTATATTATGTATAGTAAATTAAAGGTCTTTAGAAAAATTAATAGAAATATTTTAAAATTGTATTTTTTCAGACTGTAACAACAAATATATGATCAGTGTAGGAAATTTGACTAATAAAAATTAATGGAGAAATTTAAAAGTATCTGAAATCTCTTCACCCATTGATAATCACTGTTGACATATTCTAGCTCTTGTTCTATTAAATGTTCAACAAAATTGAGATCATTAATGGTGGTTGCACAACATGATTAATGTAACTGATATCTCTAAATTGCTACCTAAATATATATATATATATATATATATATATATATATATATATATATAATTTTGGTAATAGTTATATATATTTTTATAACAGTAATTTAAAAAAAAGTTGAAATCATGCTGTAGGTACAATTATATATATATATCCATGTGTGGAGAAAAAAAGTAGCAGAATATAAAATTACTTTGTTGTTTTCAGAACAAAATCACTATATATATTATATTAAATGGAAATATATTTTATTACATATATTAAAATGAAATACAATCATCTCATTTATAAGACTCATGCATAGGATCTATAGTTCTAGAATATTATAATCTAACCAATAATTTTAATCTAAAAATTATAATCAAGTTTATAACAGTACTGTTGTACAATTCCTAAAGGAATAATAACTAAAAGAGACAACTTTTAAAAAGTCTGATGGAGAGAAACAAAAATGTCTTCCTGTTGTTCTTGGATACTCAGAGTAGACTAATGGAAGGTATATCAGTTCAGAGATGATCTGCCTGTCAGGCCAGGTAACATGGACACCAATGGGAATCTACTGGTTGGTACTGAGGTGTGTTTTGCTGCCAATGGAGAATGGAGCTGGGCCAGGGAAGACCCTTGGTGGATACAACGCTTAAGGAGTTTCTTCCTGGTTCTCTAGAATGGTGGGGAGCACGAGGTGTCCCCTTGTCATGAACTTCCTCCTGGGAGCTCTCTTCAACATGGTGATCAGAGGACCACGGGGAGAAGCAGAGCCTGGCCCTGTGGCTGGATGTCTCTACTGGAGCCACTGCTTCTCGAACTCTAACCAGGTATTCTGTGACTACAGGTCAGTTTTCTTGGTTTCCAGTGTTTTGGTATCATTTTTCAGTGTAACGATGATTTTAACTCCTTCTGCTAATTTCTGGTTCAGCTTCTTTTTTTCTTGGAGAGTTTGTATAAAACTATTTAATGCAGCTGCATAATTTAACACTCTACTGGATCTGTGTACTAAAAGAACTCCCTTGTCCCGTCTTTGTGTATCCATTTCCACATTCCCACCAACCATATTGTTTTGCCCAAGAACAGTAGCCCAGATGCTCACCTTTCAAACATGTGCACCTGGGGCTTTGAGCTGACTTTCTTCAATATGAAGAACTTCCTCCACAGGAAGTTTTGAGATTTTGAAGATGTTATTCTCTTTAATAAGTCTGTCCACTCTTTCCTTCCATATTTGGAATTCCTGTGAGAGCAGTGTGTGCTCTTCTGAAGGTTGGAATTCTGCTCCAAGGCCTCTGTGGGTGCTGTCTGCAGCTACTCGAATGGGTTCTCAGCACTGCTTTTATTGTGGCCACTTGATTTTGGATGTGCCTTCTAAATACTGGATCTTACTTGTAATGTGAGCCATCAGCCATGCTTGTAAATATGCAGAACTCTCCTTTTCCCAAGCTTTTCCATAACTATCTGTATTAAACTCAATAGAGAGTTTGTACTTTATTCATTATCTCCATGCTGATTCTTTCTGGAAGTTTGTTTCCATTTCTCTTCTGAAGTACATAATTTGAGGTCTCCAAACTCTCTTTCAATGTGGTAAACCTTCCTGACAATTAGATATTCCTTCATTATGGCAGAAATTCTAGTAGCCAGTTCTTTGCATATCCTTGCATCATAATAAAAATTTGTAAGTATATTAATTCCCACTGTAAGAATCACCATATCCCACAGCATTCCTTGGGGATCAGGATCATGTGTTACCTCCCAAGGCAGTGCTGCCCCCACCTGGCACACAGTCTTCAGGATCAGCATCATCAACACTGTCACAATTGATAACAGACCCCATGGTGAGCATTCTACTCAGTAACTACCCTTTGCCTGGCAACCAGGGATGACCTCAGTAGAGGTGGGAGGGGACAAGAAAGATTATAACTCTGTGGTAGTTAAATTTGTATGTCAACTTGGCTGGACCTGGTTGAGTGGCTGGGTAGCTGGTGGTAGTTATTCCCCATGATGAGACTGGCAATCAACTCCATGGTGGGATCTACCA
>NW_006921662.1:2854027-2865772 GCF_000298275.1 Orycteropus afer afer
GCCTAAGGCACTTGACTACTAACCAGAAGGCTAGCAGTTCAAACCCACCAGCCACTCCTCAGAAGGAAGGTTGGGCAATCTACTTCTGTAGTGATACAGCCTCGGAAACCCAAGGAGGGGTCACTATGAGTTGGGTCTGACTCGACAGCACATAACGATATATAAAAATTATGTATATAGATATTAAATTTTAAATTGTGGTGTACTTCATTTAAGGAGCTCCAGTGGTGCAGTGGATAAGGCAATCAGCTGCTAACAAAAAGGTCAGTGGTTTGAACTCACCAGCTGCTCTGTGGGAGAAAGATGAGGCAGACTGCTTTGGTAAAGATTTAAAGCCTTAGAAATACTAAGGGGCAGTTCTACTCTGTCCTCTAGGGGCGCTGTGAGTTGGAATCGACTCCGTGGCAGTGGGTTTATTACTTTATTTTTTTTTTCTTTATCTTTCTATTGTGATTTGGGTGAAAGTTTACAGAGTAAATTCATTTTTCATTCAACAGTTCATACACATTTCGTTTTGTGACACTGACTGCAATCCCAACAATATAACATCTCTCTTCCCACTTCCTCGCTGTGATTACTTTTTCCCCTGGATCCTTCTTTCCTATGCATTCCTGCCTTCTGAGCTTTCTCCCTGCACAAATGCTGCTTTTCTGATCTCCCATGGTTAATTATTCTAAGAAGTGCACTTCCCTGGTGTAACTGGTCACCTCATACATCTGTCTATTTGACTGAAGCTTAGGCCACAGGAATGCATCCAATTCTAGGCCCAAAGGGTGACCATAGTCTCAGGGGTGCCACCAGTCTGTATCAGACAAGTAACTTTGGACTTTTTCATGATTTTGAGTTTTGTTCCACATTTTTCTCCCACTCTATCCAGGATCTCTAATTTTGATCCCATTCTGAATGATTGGCACCATCTACTTCTTCTAGTCTTAGGCAGGGTCATGTAGCCTAAGGTTCTCATGGTCCACTTGTCCCTTGGACTAATCGTTCTCATGTATCTTTGATTTTGGTTTTCTTCATTCTTTTTTGCTCAGGATGAAGAGAGACCAATTGTTGCATCTTAGATGGCTATTTCAAAGCTTTTAAGATTCTAGTCACTGCTCACCAAAGTAGAATGTAGAACAATCCTTTTGTGTAGTGTATTATGCCAATTGAGCTTGATGTCCCTGATGACCATGATCCTGAGCCTGCAGGCCAGTGACTCACTCCCATGTGTTTGGTTATGGCTAAGAAGTTATAATTTTTCACCTTGTTTGCTCTAATATATATATGGATAATTTTATAGCACAAATACATATATAGAAATATTGTCTGCCAAACCTTTTTATGTTCCTGAGTATATTCCCATTGGCCTAAACATATCTGATCATCTGGCCTATCTACCTATATATCCTTGCATAAATTAAAGTTTGCTATTATCTGAAGAATAGATTTGATGCTTTGAATCCTAATGACTGAAGACCAGATGCATTATGGGATGACATTAAGAACATCATACATGTTCCCAGGTATATAGTAGAGCTCACAAAGGACAAGGTTGTAGTCACTTCTTGGTCACAGCTAGCTACCCAGAGGGAGTGAGTAGTTGAACCTGTGGGCTCGGGACCATAGTATCAGGGCACATCAAGCTCAATTGGGATAACATACTACACAAAACATTGTTCTACCTCTCACTTTGGCGAGTAGTGACTGGGATCTTAAAAGATTGCAAGCAGCCATCTAGATGCAATGATGGGTCTCTTCTCATCCAGAGTAAAAAAAGAATGAAGAAAACCAAACATTCATGGAAACAATTAGTCCCAGTGACTGGTACACTATGCAATCCACAGCCTACATGACTATGAGACCAGAAGAACTAGATGGTGCCCGGCTACCACTGTCAACCACCAGAGGGGGATCTATGTAGGAAATCCTGAATAGAGAGGGAGAACAGTGTGGAACAAAACTCAAAATCATTTGGAAAAAAAAATGGGGACCAGGTTTGCTGGTCTGATAGAGCCTGGTGGAACCACTGAGACTACGACCCCTAGCTTCCCTTCAGGTCTGGAATTGAACCCATACCTGTGGCTTCCAGCCAAACAAAAGACAGGCATATGAGTTGAATATTTACCTGAGGTAGATACACTCCTTGGAGAGAACAATCATGGAGAAAGAAGGGCTGTGTATGCACAGGGAGACAGCTCAGGGGGTAGGAGTGCATGGAGGGATGGACACAGGGAAGAGGTAATTATTGGGAGGAAGTGGGAGGGGAGCTGTTGCATTGGGGTAAATTTTAGTCAATGTCATGAGACAAAGTGTATGTGAACTGCTGTATGGATAGTGAATTTGCTTTGTAAACTTTCACCCAAATCACAATTAAAAAACAAAATTCAAAAAAAGATCATACATGAAGCAGACAAAAGTTCATTAAAAAGACAGAAAAGGAAAAAAAGACCAGAATGGATGTCAGAAGAGACACTGAAACTTGCTCTTGAACAAAGAGTAGTTAAAGTGAATGGAAGAAATGATGAAATAAAAGAGCTGAACAACTGATGTTAAAGGGTGGCTTTAGAAGACAAAGTAAAGTAGTATAATGAAATGTGCAAAGACCTGGAATTATAAAATCAAAAGAGAAGAATACACTGGACATTTCTGAAGTTGAAAGAACTGAAAAAATATTCAAGCCTTGAGTTGCAACATTGAAGGATTCTAGGGGCAAAATATTGAATGATACAGGAAGCATCAAAAGAAGATGGAAAGAATACACAGAGTGATTGTACCGAAAAGAATTGGTCGATGTTCAACTGTTTTGTGAGGTAGCATATGATCAAGAGTCCATGATATTGAAGGAAGAAGTCCAAACTGCACTGAAGGAATTGGTGAGAAACAAGGCTCCAGGAATTGACGGAATATCCATTGAAATGTTTCAACAAACAGATGCAGCTCTGGAAATGCTTACTTATCTATGCCATGAAATTTGGAAGACAGCTACTTGGCCAACTAATTGGAAGAGAACTATATTTGTGCCCATGCCAAAGAAAGGTGATCCAAAGAATTAGGAAATGATTGAACAATATCATTAATATCACAAGCAAGTAAAATTTTGCTGAAGATAATTCAAAACAGTTGCAACAGCATATTGACAGGAAACTGCCAAAAATTCAAGCTGGATTCAGAAGAAGGCGTGGAAGGAAAGATAACATTGCTAATGTCAGATGGATCTTGGCTGAGAGTAAAGAATACCAGAAAGATGCTTACTCATGTTGTATTGACTCTGAAAAGACATTTGACTGTGTGGATCATAACAAATTATGGACAACATTGCTAAGAATGGAAATTCCAGAACACTTAGTTGTGCTTATTAGGAACCTGTACAAATACCAAGAGAGTCATTCAAACAGAACAAAGGAATACTGAACAGTTTAAAATCAGGAAAGGTGTGTGTCAGGGATATATAATTTCACCATAATTATTCAATTTGTATGCTGAGCAAATAATCTGAGAAGCTGGACTATATGAAGAGAAATGCAGTATCAGGATTGGAAGAAGACTCATAACAACCTATGATATGCAGATGACACAACCTTGCTTCCTGAAAGTGAAGATGACTTAAGACACTTACTGATGAAGATCAAAGACTATAGCCTACAGTATGGGTTACACCTCAACATAAAGAGAACAAAAATCCTTAAACTAGACCAATAAGCAATATGATGATAAATGGAGAAAAGATTGAAGTTGTCTGGGATTTCATTTTATTTGGATCCAAAATCCACACCCATGGAAGAAGCAGTCAACAAATCACATGATGTATTGCACTGAGCTAATGGGCTGCAAAAGACCTCTTTAAAATGTTGAAGAGCAAAGATGTCACTTTGAAGACTAACGTGCACCTGACCCAAGCCATGGTATTTTCAATAGCACCATATGAAAGTGATAACTGGACAATGAATAAGGAAGACCAAAGAAGAATTGATGCATTTAACTTGTGGTGTTGGTAAAGAATATTGAATATACTATGGACTGCCAGAAGAATGAACAAACCTTTCTTGGAGAAGTGCAGCCAAAATGCTCCTTGGAAGCTTGAATGGCCAGACCTTGTCCCATGTACTTTGGTCATGTTGTCAGGAGGGACTGGTCCCTGGAGAAGGATATCATGGTTGGTAAAGTAGATGGTCAACAAAAAAGGGGAAGACCCTCAACAAGATGGATTGACCCAGTGGTGTGGTGATGGGCTCAAGCATAGCAAATTTTGTGATTTGGAGCTGACTAGATGGCATCTAACAACAACAACAGTTACTGATAATGTAGTATTATGTATGTAATAGTATTTGCCCTTGTCTGTACCTTTTGTGTACCTCTCTGTGTCTTCCTTTTCTTTACTGTTATTGTGTTGGTCACTTGCTTTTGGTATATTGCCTTTCCCTTCACCCAAATTAGTACATGTCTCTTGCCTAGCTAGTAATTATCCCTTCTCTCCCCTCCCATCCTTGGTAACCAACAAAGAGTGTTATCTTCCATGTGTAAACCTTTTCTTGACTTTTAAAATAAAGGACTCATACAACATTTGTACTTCTGTGATTGGCTTATTTCACTGAGCATAATGTCTTCCAAGTTCATTCATGTTATAAGGTGTTTTGTGGATTCTTCATTATTTTTTAGTGTTGCGTAGTATTCCATTGTATGTACATACCATGATTTGTTTATCCATTCATCCAGTGATGGGCACGTGGGCTGTTTCCATCTCTTTGGTGTTGTGAATGGTGCTGTACTTAACATGGGTATGCACATATCTACTTGTGTCCCAACTCTCACTTCTTTAGGATACATACCTAGAAGTGTGATTACCGGATCAAATAGTATTTCTATTTTCAACTTTTTAAGGAAATACCATACTGTTTTCCACAATAGCTGTACCATTTTACAGTCCCACCAGCAGTGTATGTAAATTCTAATCTCTCCACACCCTCACCAGCATTTGTTATTTTCTGCCTTGTTGAACTTTGCTCTTATTGCTTTGGTGAGATGGCATCTCATTGTTGTTTTGATTTGTATCTTTCTAATGGCTAATGATTGTGAACATTTCCTTAGGTGTTTGTTGGCTGCCTGTATATCTTCTTTAGTGAATTGTCTGTTCAGGTCCTTTGTCCATTTTTGAATTGTACTCTTTGTTTTTTTGATGTTGAGATGTTGAAGTTTTCTATAAATTCTAGAGATAAGTTCCTTGTCAGATATGTTGTAGCCAAATATTTTTTTTCTCAATCTGTAGGTTCTGTTTTCACTTTTTTTGGAGAAATCTTTCAATGTGCATAAGAATTTAGTTTTTAAAAGGTCTTAGTCATCAATTTTCTCTTCTTCTGCCTATGCATTTAGGGTTATGTTTGGTAGTCTATTTATGTCATAAAGTAAGGCCCCTAAATTTGCCCCTAGTTTTTCTTTGATGAAACTTTATAATTTTAGATTTTACATGTAGGTCTTCTGTCCATCTCCAGTTCATTTTTCTGTATAGTGTGACGTATGGCTCCTGTTTCATTTTTCTGCAAGTGAATATCCAGTTTTGCCAACATAATTTGTTAAAAAGACGACCTCTTCCTTATTTAATGGGTTTCAGCCCTTTGTGAAAGATCAGCTGTCTTTAGGTGTATGCACCTATTTCTGGATACTCAATTATGTTCCACTGGTCTATGTGTTTGTTGTTGTATTAATACCAGGCTGTTTTCACTATCATGGCTGTACAGTAGCTTTTGATATCAGGGACTGCAAAACCTCTTACATTGTTCCTTTTCTTCAGTAGTGCTTTACTTACCTGAGGTATCTTTCCTTTTCATATAAAATTAGTCATTGGTTTTCCATGTCCTTAAAGAATGTTGATGGAATTTTGATTGGAATCACATTGCTTTGGGTAGTAATGACATTTTCATAATGTTCAGTCTTCATATCTATAAGCATGGTACGTTCTTCCATTTGTACAGGTCTCTTATAAAGTTTCTTGAAGTAGTGTTTTGTAGTTTTTTTGTATAGGTCCTTTGTGTCCCTGGTAAGATTTATTCCTAGTATTAGTATTTACAATGTTTTTCTTAAGTAGCCATAAGGCGCTCTGGTGGCATAATGCCTAAGGCATTTGACTACTAACCAGAAGGTTGGTGGTCAAAACCCACCAGCCACTCCATGGAAGGAAGATTGGGCACTCTATTTCAGTAAAGATTTGCTTCCTCAGAAACCCAAAGGGGGTAGCTATGAGTCAGAATATTGACTCGATGGCAGTGAGTTTGGTTTTTTTGGGTTACTGTAAATAGTATTGATTTCCTTATTTCCTTTTCAGAGATCTCTCTGTAGATGTAGAGGAATGTACCTGGTTTTTGTATGTTTATGTTGTATTCTGCCCCTGTGCTGAATCTTTCAATTAGTTTCAGTAGTTTTCTTGCAGAGTCTCTTGGTTTTTCTATGTAAAAGATCCTGTCATCTGCAAATAGGTATAGTTTTACTTCTTTGCCAATTTAGATGCCTTTTATTTTTGTTCTTGCCTATTGCCCTGGCTAGGACTTCCAATAAAATATGAATAGAAGTGGTGATAAAGGGCATCCTTGTCTGGTCCTGTTCACAAGGAGACTGCTTTCAGTCTCTCTCCATTGCAAATAATGTTGGCTGTTGGTTTTGCATATACACTGTTTATTATGTTGAGGAATTTTCCTTCTATTCCCATTTTGCTGAGAACTTTTTATCAGGAATGGGTGTTGGATTTTATCAAATACCTTTTCTGCATCAGTACATGATCTTGTGGTTTTTCCCTTCTGTTTTGTTTATGTGATGATTACCTCGATTGTTTCTCTAATGTTGAACCATCCTTGCATAGTTGGTATGAATCATACTTGGTTATGATGTACTATTTATATGATAGTGTTAGATTCTGTTGGTTAGGATTTTTGCATCTATATTCATAAGGGATATTGGCCTATAATTTTCCTTTTTAGCAGTATCTTTGCTTGGTTTTGGTATCAGGCTTTTGCTTGCTTCATGAAATGAATTTGGGAGGATTCCATCCTTTTCTACGTGTTGTAATATTTGAGGAAGATTGGTGTCTTCTCTTCTCTGAATGCCTGGTAGGGTTCTCCAGTGAAGCCATCTGGCCAGGACTTTTTTGTTGGTAATTTTTTTAATGACCATTTCAATACCTTATTTTTTTATGGTTCTGCTCAAATTTTCTATTTCAGTCTGTGTTATTTTAGGTAAGAAGTGTGTTTCTAGAAATCTATCCATTTCTAGGTTTTCAAATTTGTTGGAGTACAGTTCTTCATAGTATCCTGACATTGTTGTTGTTGTTGTTGTTGTTTGCTGTTGAGTCGACCCCGACTCATAGCGACCCCTCCTTGGGTTTCTGAGGCAGTATCACTATGGAAGTAGGATTGCCCAACCTCCTTGTTATTTAAGTTGGTTCTGTTGTGACCCATTTCATTTCTTATTCATGCTAACTTGCATCTTCTTCTTTTCCTTTGTTAAATTTTCCAGTAATTTGTCAATTTTATTAATCTTTTCAAAGAACCAACTTCTAGTTTTATTGATTCTTTCTATTGTTTTTCTGTTTCATTTCTATTTGCTCAAATCTTTAATATTTCTTTTCTTCTGGTAACTATAGTTTTTTTTTTTTTTTTTGCTGGTCTTTTTCTAATTGTTGATGCTGGCTTGAGGTATTAATTTTGGCTCTTTTTTCTTTTCTGATGTGTTCATTTATTGCTATAAATTGCCCTCTGAGCACTGCTTTTCTTTTGTCCCAAAGGATTTAGTAAGTTGTTGTATGATATAGGCCTTTAAACACTGCCAAATGGCTCCTGGACTCCATCTTCAAAGCAAATTCCATCTTAGAAAGAAAATGCCAAGTAATTCCCACTCCTTCCCTTTCCCCCCTCCTGGGCCACATTCTTTAGTTCTGACCACCAGCCTTGGGGCATTACTATGGCCTCTAGATACTTGGAACCGGGCACCTCAGTGTCCAGACCCCTCCCTCTGCAAAGCCTCCCTTTGGTTGTTCACATTATCATACATAAATCCTGAGGGAAATGGGAGGGGATTGTGGACTTGAAACCTGCCCAGCCAGCCTCCACTGGATGCAGTGCTACTTTTCTTTAAGTTCCCACTGAATAAACTTTTATGTCTCTGAGAGTGACTCTGGATCAGTTTTTCAGTCTCTTTGCTTGAACCTGTCTGGAAGGTTTTGCTTCACTGGGAATGAACCCTAATAGTTGTGCTTTCATTCTCCTTTGATTCAAGGAATATTTTAATTTCATTTTTTATTTCTTGTATTACACAGTAGTTTTTAAGGACAGTGTTATTCAGTGTCCATGTGTTTCCTTTTTTTCAACTTGGTTGTCCTATTGTGGATTTGTAATTTTATAACATTGTGATCTGAGGAGATGCTTTGCAGTATTTTGATGTTTTTAAATTAATTGAGGCTTGCTTTATGGCCTAACATATGGTCTATTCTGGAGAACATTCCATGTGCACTGGAAAAGAATATATAAATGTGCTGTTGTTGCGTGAATCCTCTGTATATGTCTATAAGGTCAAGTTGGTTCATTGAATTGTATAGTTCTTCTGTGTCTTTGTTGAATTTCTTTCTATTCTAACCTTTATCAAAAGTGGTGTATTAGAGTTTCCTACCATTATTATGGAGTTGTTGATTTCTTTCCCCATCAATTCTCTTAATGTTTGATTTGTGTGTTTTGGAGCTCTTTCATTGGATATGTAGATATTTATTATGGTTATGTCCTCTTGTTCAACTGATCCTTTAATCATTAGATAACATCCTTCATTGTCTCTTATGGTGGCTCTTAAAGTCTATTTTATTAGATATTAATATAGCTGCTCACACTCTTTTTTGATTGTCATTTGCTTGATACATATTTTTTACAACCTTTGATTTTTAATCTATTTTTATCTAAGGTGTGTCTCTTGTTGACAGCATATTGATGGGTCGTGGTTTTTTATCCATTCTGCAACTCTCTGTCTCTTGATTGGTGCATTTAGTCCATTTATATTCAGTGTAATTACTGACAAATATGAAAATATTGCTGTAATTTTGTTATGTGTTTTTTGTGGTGTTGCTGATTTCTTTGTTTCATATAATTTTCTTTGCAGAACCACATTTTATTTATGAATTTTTTTAAATCACTTCCTTTGTTGTTATTGTTTTAGTATTTGTGAAATATTTGTGCCTTTCCTCTTTTTCATGTTAACGAGAAAGTTTATTAACTTTCTCTGAGGTTACCCTATGTGGTAGTTAAGTCTGTGTGTCAGCTTGGCTGGGCCCAGTTGAGTGGCTGGTCAGCTGGATGTAGTATTCCCCATGATGAAACTGGTAATCAACTCCATGGTGGAATCTACTGTGAGCAGATGAGTAGCTGCCTTAGGGATGCAGTCTGCTTCCTATATATAAGGAGAATGCTTGGGGGACAAGAGTCTCTAGCTTATGGCATGCTTGAACCCTGCATGTAGCCATGTCGTTGTTCAGCAGCCTGCCATGCTCTGCCCACCTTGGGACTTTCAATGGACTTGAATTAGTGGCCTGCCATGTGGTTTGGTAACATCGGGACTGTGCCTTTTTACTTGTCAACCTTGGGCTTGTCAGTCTCAGCAGCCAGCAGCTGTCTGAGTGAAGAGATGCCTCTAGCTCCAGTGGGCTGGGAGCAGGAGGCAGAGCTGAAGCCCAAGATTGAGAGGCTTTCACCCAGTCCCTAGAGCCTGGCACTTTGAACTCAGACTTAAAGCCTCCAAACTGTAAAAGAATAAACTCCTGTTTGTTCAAGCATCCCATTTGTGGTGTATTTTTGTCAGAGTGACACTAGGTACCCAGAGCACCCTGTAATTTATTATTTCCTTCCCAAATTTAAAACAGTCTGTTCTATCATGAAATTGTCTTGACTTCCTCTCCATTTGGGAGTTCTGTATAGACACTATTTATTCTATTTTTGCTTTGTAGTTGTCCTCATTTATAAATTGATGTCTCTTGTTACCTATTGCAGTCTTGTAAGTTTATTTTCCTTTGGCTACTTCTATATGTGGTTTGATTTCTAGGTTATGTTGTCATGTCTGCTAATCAGAGGTCATTGCTGCTGTTGTTGGTTCTGTTTCTGAAGGACACCCTTTAGCATAACTTGTAAGGTTGTCTGATTTTTACAAATTTCCAATAATCTAGAAATGTTCTAATTTTGCCACATATCTGAGGGACAATTTTGCTGCATACATAATTCTAAGTTACAGTCTTTTTCTTTCAGGGTTTTATACATGTCATTCCATTGCCTTCTCACCTATATGGTTTCTGCCAAGAAATCAGAGTTTAGTCTTATTGGTTGCCCTTTATAGGTAATTTTTTGTTTTTCCTGTGCTGCTTTCAGGATTCTTTCTTTGTCTTTGGTTTTGGAAAGTTTGATTATGATATGCCTTGATGATTTTCTTTTGAAGTCTATCCTGTTTGGTGTTCATTGACCTATGCAAATGCATATCTTCTCATGTTTCATCATATTGGGTACATTCTCTTCCAAGAAAATCTTTGGCAATTTTTTCTGTGGTTTTGTCTCTTCATGCTCTGGAATTCTAATTATGTGTAATTTATTTCTCTTGATGGGGTCTCACATAAATCATAGGCTTCCTTCATTTTTTTTGTTGTTGTTCTTGTTCTGTTTTCTTATTGTTCTCTTGACAAAGTAGTATTAAGACAGTTGTATTCATTAATTTTGTCTTTTATCGATTCAATTCCACTCCTTTGTCTTTTTAATGTGTTATCTATATCTATCTCTGAAATATTAGTATTAGTTTTCTGGATTTCTATTTGCTGTTCTTGGATGGTTTCTAATTTTTGCTTATTTTGTCAACTTGTTCTTGTATTGTTTCCTAAATTCATGTAGCAGATTGTCTGTGTTTTCCTAGATTTTCTCAGTGTTTTCCTTGATCTGTCTCTCAATTCATCGAAGGTACCTAAATATGATTTTTTTAGCTTTCTTCTCAGGTAGTTACAATACCACTTTTTCCTCAGGGAGGTTTTCTGGTTCTATATCCTGGTCCCATGTTTATACTATTTTATTTAGCTTCTTTGTGTAAACTAAGATTATCAGTTGTCTCTGAGGAGCTCTGGTGGTGTACTGCCTAAGGTATTTGGCTGCTAACCAGAAGGTTGGCAGTTCAAACCCACCAGCAACTCCATGGAATGAAGACTGGGCAATCTACTTCTGTAAAGATTTACCATCTTGGAAACCCAAAGGGGGCCACTATGAGTTGGAGTCAACTTGATGGCAGTGAATTTGGTTTTTTTTTTTTTGCTTCTGCGATATTGTGATGTCATTGGATTTATATTTAATTGGTGATTGTATATTGGTATGATTTTCCCAGTTATTATTATTATTATTATTATTATTTTGCTTTATTTTGTTTTGATATATGTGAGGAAGCAAGGCCAATGTGCTACTCTATTTGCTAGTTTGGCAGTCCTTAGGCACTTACCACCTCTCCTGGTGGTGTGATAGAAAATAAGAATGTGTGCACAGATCTTTGTTAGCTGTTCAAGTAGAATAGTTGAGGATGTGTTGGGCTGGTATTGGTCTCCATCTATCATTGATCAATTGGTGCAGAAGTAAGTGGTGTACCTCACTCAATGTGTGGGACTAAAAAAGGTGCAGATGAGGTTGGGTTTTGTTGGCATGGTTGCTCTCTCCCATCAGTGGGACAATAAATAAATACATAAACTACCAAAATAATAATTAAAAAAAAAAAAAA
>NW_006921662.1:2865872-2889869 GCF_000298275.1 Orycteropus afer afer
AAAAAAAAAAGATAACAAAAAACACAAACAGCATAAACAAAAAGCAACAACCACAAAAAGAAAAATTAAAAAAAATGGAAACAAAAAGGAAAGAAAGACAAAGAGAGATAGGAAAAAAGCTAGGCAGGGAGAGCATTAAGTAAAACAATCAAGAGAAAAAGAATAGTAAAGAAAAAATAAGAAAAATGCAAAAGAGTAACAAGGGATGGAAAAAATGAAAAAAGAAAGAGAAGAAAATAATAAGAAAAGAAGGCAACAGGAAAAGGAAAACAACAACAACAAAACAAGAACCAGGGGAAGGAAAGAAAAAAAAAATGAATGAAAGAAAGAAGGATTAAAAGAATATGTAAAAAAAAAAAAAAAAAAAGGGAGAGAGAGAGAGAGAAACTGGTGCAGCAGGGCACCTCTGTGGTGTTCCTACTGGTCAAGCAGATGAGGAGGAGTGACACCTATTCTTGGAACTAGTTCCTGCCTACCCAGAATGTAACTGTGGGAAGGACATCTCATCCTACATGAGTTCCTGCTGTTGGCCCAGAAAATGTCTGGGGGCAGGGTGCCTGGACCTGGAAAAATTCCCGTTAGCCCAAATGGTTGCTGGCAGCAAGGTGCTTGGTTCCAGAAGGAATTCCTATTGGTCCAAAGCTGGTCCAAAGAGCAGCTTTGGACAGGGTATCTAGTCCCAGAAAACTTCTCACTGCCCCAAACAGCAAATGGGTACAGGGCTATTGCTCGCAGAAAATGTTCCTGCCAGCCCAAAAGGCAGCTGGGAACATGGTGAATGATCCTAGATCTAGTTCCTGTCTACCAAAATGGCAACTGGGAGCAGATCCTGGATGAGTTCCTGCTGGCCCAGAAGGTGTCTTGGGTAGGGCACCTGGACCCAGAAAAAGTTCATGCCAGTCCAAAAGGCAACTGGCAGCAAGGTGCTGGTTTCAGAGGGAGTTCATGCTGGCTGAAAAAGCAGCTGTGAGCAGGGTATCTGGTCCCAGACAGAATTTCTGCTGTCCCAAAAGGCAGCTGGATACAGGGCCACAGCTCCCAGAAAAATTTTCTTCTGTCACAAAAGGTGGCTGGGGTAGATTGCCTGGTCCCAGAAAAAGTTCCTGTTATCCCAAATTGAGGCTGAGTATAGGTGCCTGGTCTCAGAAAAATTTCCTCCTGGGCCAAAAGGTAGCTGGGAGCAGGGTACCTAATTCCTGGGACCATTTCCTGTCTGCCAAGAAAACAGCTTGTGGCAGGGCACCCAGTCTGGGATGGAATTCCTGCCAGTCTCGAAGGTGGGTGGAGGTGAGGGATGGCCACATTTCCATTCACTGGGATGGTGTGGGATACAAGGGGAACAAGGGGACTATCGCACCTTTCTGGTTGCCACCCACCAGTGTGATTGCCCATGCAAGTGGAGCTAATTATCGGGCTGCTGCCTGGATAGGAACACCGTTTGTAAATATTCAAAATGGGCACAGTATCACACCAGTCAACAGTCCACATTTCTGTTTGTCTCCTTATTCACTGTTTTCATTCAGTTTCTTCTACTAGTTAGAATGTAGTCCACTTCTTTAGCCTTCCCTTTGAAGCTCAGGGTTCCAGGATTATCCTCTGTATTTCTTTCAGTTGGTTTCTTGTTTCTTTGTTGTAACGAAGAAATAGGTAACCTGGGTAGCCTATTTCTCCATCTTCCCAAAAGTCCCCTATATGTTTGTAAAATTACATATTTACCTAACCTTTTCTTTTGTAATTAGAAGTCTTTGAAAATATCCTTTTGATGAAAATAAGATATTCTATCACATGGATTTATCAATTTATTCTACAAGTCCTTTATTGTTGGATATTTAGTTCTTTCTCAATACATAACAAAAAAGGTCAGTGGCTCTGATTGATTAATATAAACTCTAGTAAACTAGAGGAACTCTGGTGGTTCTGCTAACCAAAAAGTTAATGGTTTGAACCCACCAGCCACTCCACAGGAGAAAGATGAGGTAGTTTGCTTCTGTAAAGATTACAGCTGTGGATGCCCTGTGGGGCAGTCCTACTCTGTCCTAGAGTTACTATGAGTTGGAGTTGACTCCATGGCAATGGATTTGGTTTTTGGTTTGTTGTTGTTTTAGGTACCACCAAGTTGGCTCTGACTCATAGTGACCCCATGTATATCAGAACGAAACACTGCCTGAGCCTGCACTATCCTAACAATCCTTGCTATTTTGGGTTTGGTTCTACTAAAATAAGAATTGATAGATATTTCCTTACCAAGATAAAAATACATATCTCAAACTAAAAGTCAGGGTCACAATTTTCCATAAAACATAAAAGAAGACCCATTAAATTCAGGATGCCTACCAATTGCTAGTAAAGGACATCGTGTCTAAGAGAAACCCTCAATGAGATGGGTTGACACAGCAGCCACAATAATGGACTCAGACACACCAATGATTATGAAGATGCTGCAGGACTAGGCAACGTTTTGTTGTACAGCGTTTGGTTTTGTTATACGTAATGTTGCCATGAGGTAGAGCCTACTGGACAGTGACTAACAACCATCACCAGTATTATATGATAGTTTTTCAGAAATTTTATTCAATGTCATTAGAACACAGAAAGAATACAATTCCAAACAAAAGAGAGAAGAGACAATATTAATGATTACTTGCACCTGACATGATTTCTTATCTAATAAGCCTAAGGTAACTGAACATAATTAGAAACAGTAAGAAAATTCAGTAGATAAGTTTCTTATAATTAACATATAAAATGTAATACCTTTCTAGATATCAGGGTTTGGTAAACATTTCTGTAAAAGGTCAGAGAGTAAATATTTTAGGTTCTGGAATCATATGGTTCTCTTACAATTACCCAGTTCTGTTGTTGCACAGAAATAGTCATAAATAATGAGTAAACAGTTATGCATAGCTATGTGCAAGTAAAACTTTATTTAAGAACAAGAAGCACAATGGATTTGGCTCATGTTTGTAGGTAGTTGACCTCAGCTATAAAAATAATAATTTTTAAAAAATTGATAAATTATAATGGAAGAAGAAATCTCATTCACAACAGCAAATAAAATTACAAAAACTATGAAACTTGATAAAAATTGTACCAGGACCTAGAGAAGAATTTTACTGAGGGATATGAAAAGAATTTCAAGTGAGTACAAAGTAAAACCTTCCTTTGAACAGGAAGATCTTATTGTAAAGATGTCAGATTCCCTTAAATTAATATATACATTTGAGGGAGTCTCAATCTTAAATACTTACACTATTTAAAAAAAAGTCTATCATGTTCTTTTCAATGCTTGTATGTGATTATAAGGAACTCTAGTAGCATAGTGCCTAAGACACTTGACTGCTAACCAGAAGGCTGGCAGTTCAAACCCACCAGCCACTCCTCAGAAGGAAGGTTGGGCAATCAACTTCTGTAGTGATACTGCCTCGGCAACCCAAGGAGGGGTCACTATGAGTCGGGGCCAACTCGATGGCACAGAACAATAACAACATGTGATTATAATATACATATACACTATAGTCAGGCTCCTTTCAATAAATTATTTGTTTGTTGCTAGGTTTTTGTTTTAGTTTTGTTTTTTGCCATAACATTTAATTCTGCAATAAATATCTTTGTGCATGATGGCAAAATTGTGAAAGTAAATCCACTGACTAGATTGCCACTAGTGGGAGTAGTACATCAAATAATATGCATTTTTTCATGAGAAGAACCCGCCTGAGAGTACCCTCTACTCCACAGTTTCTCTAGAACTGGTGGGCATCAGGTTTTCTTTTTGTAATTTTTATATGTGAAAAGTGGTATCTCCTAGGATTTTAACTTATCATTTTTGATATTATGAGAGAAAGTTGGGCAATTTTTTTTTTATGCTTAGTAACCATTGTTGTTGTTGTTGTTATGTGCCATGGAGTTGGACCCCACTCATAGCGACCCCTCCTTGGGTTTCTGAGGCCTCTACAGAAATAGATTGCCCAGTCTTCCTTCTGAGGAGTGACTTGTGGGTAGGTATTTCTTTTTCTAAACTGCTTGTTTATATCCTATTTTTTACTTATTTGGTTATTTTCTTATTGATTTGTGTGAGTTCTTTATTAGTATAAAAGCTCTCTATCATTTCCATTTCAAATTATGTCTTCCCAGTGTATATAAAAAATTATATACATACATAGAGAGAGAGAGAAAGAGAGAATGAGAGGGAGCTCTGGTGGTGTAGTGTTTAAGGCATTTGACTGCTAACCAAAAGGTCAGCAGGGAATCAAACCCACCAGTTGTTCCACGGAAGAAAGATGAGGAAATCTGCTTCCATAAAGATTTACAGCCTTAGAAACCCAATGGGGATCACCATGAGTCGGAATCAGCTCAGTGGCAGTGAGTTTGGTTTGGTATGTATTTCCTTTATGAGTTTGAGGTTTGTGTTCTTAATGTCTTGATATAAATCAAGACTCAGAAAATATCACCTCTTATGAGTCTTTCCCTAACTACTTAACTACAATAATAAGTAGTATTACCATTGCACAGATAAGAAAACTGAGTCTGAGAGAATAAATAACTGGCCCAAGGTCACACAACTAGTGGGAGGTAAAATCTGAAGCAAAGCCAATATTGCTATATTGTCCTGCCCCATCCTGACCTTATCCACCACCTCATACATAGAAATTTCAGGGTTGGAAGAGACTTTCTATGCAGGATCCTAAAACATAAACCAAGAAGGACATACAGATTCCTGGTAGTTGATCTTTTATGCTTATCAGTTTGACCAAAAGAGACTTCTAGACTTCTAGAGATGTTCTGAGATATTTTACTATGATGTATAGAATATCTATTATTTACTATATTTCAGATACATTAATGCACTCTTATTTTCAGTACACACTCTAGATGTTCAACATTGTTATGTGTAATTATTATTATTATTTGCCTTAGGAAAACTGTGATTCCTAGCTGGATTTCGTAATGAATCCCCATAAGTATACTATTTATTATTCAGATCATTATGTAGTAGTGGAGCCATGATTTTCAATAATTAAGAGCGTCTATGAAACTTTTTTGAAACGAATTTTCAGATTTAGGAAAAACAAGAGGCTGATTAATGGCATATTCTTGCTAAATGTCATGAAAACAAAACATATGCTTTCTGTCAGTAAATCAAAATTACTGGTAATCCTGGAGAATGCATAATCAGAAAAGTAGGTAATATAATGTTAACTAATTTTTCATCTTTGAGTTAAGATGTAACATTAATCTTTGCTGACCATTATTTTAGTTGAAAGGGTGAGGCTTAAGAATTCCACTCAGCAGGTCTAATTTGTGTGCCCATAATTTACCAGTTAATTGTTGATTATGGAAGAGCACGTCACAACACTGTGTTCTCTCTTATTTCGAGTAAAATGATGCAAGAATGATTAGTTAGGAAAAGGCAAACTCGATTTACTGCTGTTACTCATCATATGGCAGTCTGTAATGACTTTCCTTCAAATCATCAGTTATACATATAAATTCTTATGATATTTACTGTGTTATTACTCAGCAACTATTTGTTGAATGTCTGTTCGGTGTAAACAATTGGACTTAATATTGAAAGGAACACAGGATGAGGGAAAAGACATAGTCTGTGTCCTTACAGGGAGTTGGAGAGGGCTACCATAACCCCAATGATAGCTGCCACCCTATCTTTTTGCTCCTGTTCCTCTGAATTTAATCTCTGTCTTTGCCCCTACACTACCTGGTGGTACAAACAGTTAATATGCTCAGCTGCTAACCAAAAAGTTGGAGGTTTGCTTCCTTCCAGAGACACCTCAGAAGAAAGGCCTGGTGATCTGCTTCTGAAAAATCAGCCATGGAGAACCCTGTGGAGCACAGGTCTACCCTGACATCCATGGGGTTGCCAGAAGTTGCAGTTGACTTGATGGCAACTGGTTTATCTGGATACAGAACTCCATATAGAATCTTTTATTTTTTTCTTTTTTTGCCTTCTCCATACAGAATAAAATTTTACATGAGCACTGAAAAATGTAGATAGTGCTGATGCATGTAGCAGAAAGCAATGCAGAGTAATCGTTAAGAAGATGGTTTAAATCTGGGACTGTAGCTTCTTTGCTGTGGGCTATTGAACAAGTAATTGAATTTCTCTGTGTCTTAGCTTCCCCAATATATAACTGCCAAGTTACACCATTACATATCTGCTAAATTACATCATTACATAATTTCCAAACCACTGAGAATCATAATCCAGCCAAGCTGACACATAATATTATCCATCATAGTCAGTGTTATTCTCACCTCACATCTTGCTGTTCATTACTGCCCGACATATGTCATTAATGTGCAAAATAGTCAGATAGTAGATTTTTTACTATTGTCATCAGCCCGAAATGTTGGATAACAGTTGATGAGTGAGGAGTAGGTGCATTTATCTCATAGAGGTGTGGTAAACATTAAATAAGTAAATGTGTATAGAGTACCTTCCATAAGTAAACAGTACCCAAAGAAACATTAGCTATTATCATTACAGGGATGGCCGAGGAAGGGGTTTTAATGCATAACAAAAATTTTAGGAAAAAAAAAATCCTCTAAAATTCCAACTGTGCTCTCCCTAATCACCTCTTTACCACCTGGCACTGGCATTGGGCTACTGGTTGGAATGAACGCTCTGATTTATTCTTTCTTGTTAGTCCAGCCTCACAAGAGTGGACAGATAAATTGAAAGTGCCTATAGATCATTGGAGTTCTGCTGGTATAGTGCCTAAGGCATTTGAGTGCTAACCAGAAGGCTGGCAGTTCAAACCCACCAGCCCCCTCCTTGGAAGGAAGATCGAGCAATCTACTTCCATAGGGATATTGGTTTGGAAACCCAAGGAGGGGTTGTTATGAGTCAAATCAACTGGAGGGCAGTGAGTTTGGCTTTTGGTTTATAGATCATTGAGGAGTCCCTGAGTGATGCAAATGGTTAACACGCTTGGCTGATAACTGAAAGGTTGGAGATTCTTGGAAGAAAGACCTGGTGATGATCTGAAAAATCAGCCACTGAAAACTCTATGGAGTTCTACTCTGACACACATGGATTGCCATGAGTTTAGTTGCAACTGTTTTTGTTTTTTCCTTAGAGATCATCTATGTGAAGATACAGGTATGAAGTTCAGATAAGAGGTCAGGGCTACATATACTTATGAAACATTTGTTTGGACAAATAGGAGAAATTTGGACAGTGGCAGTGAAGAGCAGGAATGAACAGAGAGAAGAAAGGGAGGAGACTGGGCAAAATCTCTAAAGAAAACTAAATTGTTAAAACTAAATAAAGTGTGTTTCATTTTAAATTCTTATATTGTGTTCTCTCAGTATGAGATTCCAGTCTGAGCATACATTTTCCTACAGCCTTATTAAAATTATAGTTTTTTTAAAAAATAGATGTGAACATGCAAGAGTGGGAAGAAAGCATTGTGGACATCAGAGGAAAGCTTCTGAAAAGCAGTGAGTAGTGAAGTTGAGCTTAAACATCCCTAGGAAGAGGCTGCTGGAATAACAGAACCTAGCAGAACCCCAAAGAAATTCTGGATTCCTGTCAGGCCAGGGTTGTCAGAGTGTGGGTTGGAGAAGAAGGACTGAAAATCAGGATCCATTACACATCTTTATACGGAACTGTTGACAATGGGTCCTTGAACAGTGGAGCAATTCCTTCAAAGTTGAGGGGAAATGCCATCAACCTAGAATTCTATACCTAAATCACACATTTCTGATAGAGCCTTGTCCTATAGAGATTCTGTTAAAATGTAGATTCTGATTCAGTGTATCTGGGAGTGGAAATGCAAATTCTTAGCAGGGGGTCAAAGCAGAATGAACCCATTTGAAGCCCCGACACAAAGATAAACATTTAAGATTTAAAACAGAAATGACTAAAAATTGTTTTCTTGAGAATGGAGTGAAAGGTAGGTGTTGAATAGGAGAGAAACATTGTTTTTCCTTATGTCTTTCTATACTATTTAATTTTTAAGCTTGTGCAACATTATTTTCATAAACAACTACAATGAAAGTTGGTTATGTTAATGAAAGAAAGAAATAGAACATATACAGAAGTAAAATTCATCATACAGAGATCAAGGAGTAGAGCTGGACATAGAGAATGAGATGAGGTGGGATGAAGAGTAGGCGCTCATGGAATTAAATCTAAGTGAGAAAGGGATTGAAGAAAGAAAAACTGTGAGAAATGCAGTTGACAGGGCAAGTACTATGAGGAATGAGAATTGACTCTTGGATTTGCCATTGTGGAGGTCAGTATGTTGTTGTTACGTGCCATTGAGTCATCTCTGCCTCATAGCGACCTCATGTACAACAGAATGAAACACTGCATGGTCCTGTGCTAGCTTCACCATCCCTACTATACCTGAGCCCATTGCTGCAGCCACTGTGTCAATCCATCTTATTGAGGGCCTTCCCCTCTTTCATTGACCCTTCACTTTACCAAGCATGACATCCTTCTCCAGAGAATAGTCACTTCTAACAACATGACCAAAGTAGGTGAGATGAAGTCTGGCCATTCTTGCTTCCAAGGAAGATTCTGCTGAACTTCTTCCAGGACAGATTTGTTAGTTCTTTTAGCAGTCCACGATACTTTCAGCATTCTTCACCAACAGCACAACTCAAAAGCATCAACTCTTCTTTGGTCTTCCTTGTACATTGTCCGGCTCTAACATGCATATGAGGTGATTAAAAATACCATGGCTTGGGTTGTTGTTGTTTGTTGTTATGTGCCGTCGAGTCAGACCTGACTCATAGCGACCCCTCCTTGGGTTTCCGAGGCAGTATCACTACGGAAGTAGGATTGCCCAACCTTCCTTCCAAGGAGTGGCTGGTGGGTTTGAACCACCAGCCTTCTGGTTAGCAGTCAAGTGCCTTAGGCACTATGCTACCAGAGCTCCTATGGCTTGGGTTAGATGCATCTTAGTCTTCAAGGAGATATCTTTGTTCTTCAGCACTTGAAAGAGGTCTTTTGCAACAGATTTGCTCAATGCAATACATCGTCTCATGTCTTGACTGCTGCTTCCATTGGTGTTGATTGTAGAACCAAGTAATATGAAGTCTTTGACAACTTCATTCTTTTTTCCATTCATTGTGATGCTGCTCATTGGTCTAGTTGTAAGGATTTTTGTTTTCTTTATATTGAGGTGTAATCCATACTATAGACTGCAGTCTTTAATCTTCATCAGTAAGTGATCCAAGTCATCCTCACTTTCAGCAAGCAAAGTTGTGTTGTCAATATGTCGCAGGTTGTCAATGAGCCTTCCTCCAATCCTGACACCATGTTCTTCTTCATAATAGTCCAGCTTCTTGGGTTATTTGCTCAGCATACAGATTGAATAGGTATGGTGAAAGGTTACAACCCTGACGCACTCCTTTCATGATTTTAAACTGTGCAGTATCCCCTTGCTCTGTTTGAACGACAGCCTCCTCGTATATGTAAAGGTTCCTCATGAGTACAATTAAGTGTTCTGGTATTCCCATTCTTCTCAATGTTATTCACAATCTGTTATGATCTACCCAATTGAATGTCTTTGCATAATCAATAAAACACAAGTAAACATCTTTCTGGTATTCTTTGCTCTCAGCCAAGATCCATCTGACATCAGTTATGATATCCCTCACTCCTCGTTCCCTTCTGAATCCAGCTTACATTTTTGGAAGTTCTCTGTCAATATACTGGTGCAACCATTTTTTAATTATCTTCAGTAAAATTTTACTTGTGTGTGATATCAATGATATTATTTGATAGTTTCCACATTCTGTGTGATCATTTTTCTTTGGAATGGGTACAAATATGGATCTCTTCCAGTCAGTTGGCCAGGTAGCTGTCTTCAGTATGAGTGGTAAGTACAGAAACCTGGTCAAAATGGTTTAAAGAAAACGGAGGTTATCTTGAGATGAGGAAGATATAAGAATATTTGTAGTAAGAAGCCAATGGAGGGGGGAAAGTGATGTTTTGAGAGCAAGTTGTACTCTATCTATGACCAGGTGAGGTTTACAATGAATTGGTTCAAAAGTGCAGGTGGAACATTTGCCTTGGTAAGAGGAATAATTCTTCCTCCAAGACCAAAGGAATAGGGGAAATTTGAGGAGAAGAGCGAATTTGATCCTTTTTAGCAATGAAGTAGTTTACAAAGTAATACGCTACAGGAGTGACTTTGTGGACTTAACAATGGAAATGATTTGAAAGGGTTGACCAGGTGAACTATATGGAAGACCAGAAGGTTTGTGAAAGTATATTGTATACTTGAGTAAGGTTATCCATCACGGATGTGTAGTCATTTGGATCATGGAACTTTATCCAGTAAGTCAGCAATGGAATGAGGAGCAGAAAGACTGCTTAGTCCAGGTTATTGTTTTTTAGTAATGTTTCTGTCTAAAAATGTTTAGGATAAAAAAATAGCTTTGATGTTTGTATTATTCAGATAATTTAGATGTACTGAATGATATGTTTACTACTAGGTGAAATAAACTTTTTACCAATCCCTTTTTCCCTTACAGAAATTCAGTCCATTTGTATTAATTGTACTCAAATTCGGCTGTTTTCTGCCTTCAGAAAAAAATATATTCAAGAATTTTCTTGAACTAAATTATATGAAAAATTAATAAAACAATGAAAATGAGAGACACATGTTGACTAAATTAAAATATTTATTAAATCTGTTGAGCAATTTTAATTGGGCTCATTGACTATTTCTGCTTTGATTTATTTTAGACACAAAGGATGGGGCCTGTATTTAGTTCACAAGATATTAGGGAAAGGAATGGATTGTGATGCATTTGTATTTTCCTGTTTTGAACTACAAAATTGACAACTAGTGACCCTTTATAAATGAAAGGAAGTGTTTACCTACAATACTGTGGCAGCCTGGTAGGGACCAGTGAAAGCAGAAAATTTGCATTTTATATTTGTGCTAGAAAACTCTGTCATGTTTTCTCTGTATCTATAGCACGAAGGAGCCATCTCAGAGACATAACCAGGGCAGCTGAAAATGAATTCAGGATCTGATAAAAAACATTTTTTTTCAGGCCTCTCACAAGATTTATTTGTCTTCAGATTCCCTTCCAGCCCAGGGGTTTGTACTGGATTCCCCAACCCATTCAGTCCCTGACCATACCAAGAAACTTAAGAGGAAGTTCAAATAAAGATATGATTCTATCATTTCAAGACCAGTTGCCAGCCTTCTATTATCTTTTTTTCTCCATGCTTTTCCTGCCTCACCTTTTTTAAATATATATGTATTTTTTTAAAAAATAATCAAAAGTATACTAGGTACAGCTACTGCTCAAAAGGTTCCTGCAAAACTTAGAGAAACCAAAGGGTTCTGAAAATACCCATTTGGAGATCACATTATGTACTAATTCAAACCCATGTCAATGTAACCAAGGATATTGTGCCTCTATAAGACAGATCTCCACACCATTTCCTTCCAAGCTGTAATACACTATCACACAGAAACCCCTTCTTGACATCTTTTTGTAAGATAATTACCTAAGTGGTTCCGGATGACACAAGACAAATGACAATCCTCTTCCGTTTTCTTTCTCAAAAGTGTTGTTGTTGTTAGTTGCCATTGAGATAGCTCCAAAACATGGCAAACTTTTATACAACATAACAAAACATTGTCTTTTATGTCATCTTCATGATTGTTGATATGTTTGAGTCCATTGTTGCAGCCATTATGAAGTACCTTCCAACATGGGGAACTCAACTTCCAGCACTATAGTAGAAAACATTCTGTTATGGTCTATAAGGTTTTCACTGACTAATTTTTGGAAATAGATCTTGCTTTTCTTCCTAGTCTGTCTTAGTCTGGAAGCTCTGTTGAAACCTATCTATCATGGGTGACCCTGCTGCTATTTGAAATACCAGTGACATAGCTTCCAACATCATAGGAACATGCAAGCCACCAAAGTATGACAAACTACCCATTCAAATGGTAGTCCACCACATTACAAAGGGAGCCAGAGGTCTCTTTATGTGTGGGAGGTTGGGGGTTGGAGGAGTGAAGGGATTGTTCCTGACTTCATCTTTAGAGGCAATGAGGGGAATCAAAAACCACAGAAAAGCATTGGGTTTCCTTACCACATTGAATTAATCCTAACTGCATTGTATACTATCACAACAACAACAGTATCTAGGATTCTAGGTTTAAGAACAGTAGCACTAGTCCATGAAAGATGAAAAAGGGAGTTTTAGGACTGACTTCTCCACTTCACTGGAAAAACTTGAGTCCAGGGGCCACATGTTTGCAGTTTTCCAGCCCAGGTACAAGCATAAGTAGTGACAAAAGAAATTTTTGTTTCAATAAAAGCTTAAATGAAAATCTGTGAATGTATTGTTGGGGGTAATTAGATCTAGCACATTCATAGTCTTTGAGACTTAGTTCAGTACCAGACTAGGCCAATCATGAATCTGATCCAGTTTCACATGGTGGGCTTAGAGCTGTATGACAGACCTATCAGTGAAGAAAATGAAACGTTTCTGAGCTAGAAGGACTTATGATTTGATTCCAAAACTGAACAATGCTTGACTTGTCAACATATAAGCATCTGTGAATTCAGTGAAATCAAAGGTGCTTAAAAACACATGTAAAGAAAAGGTCTGATAACCTTCTAAGCACTGAAAATTATTCATGTTGGTGAAATTCTACTTTGGACTTTGGGCAAACACTGTCTTCTCTTTTCCGTCTGATTTACTGGCAATCTTAACACTTCAGCTGAAAGTAGTCACACCACACTATTAACCACATTTCCAAACTGTTAACTTTTGCTCTAACTTTCAAACTATTCTTAAGCTTAGTAATGCCAGGAAGTAGGGGGGAGTTTAAAACACTGGATATGTCAAGGAAACAGATATTAAAACAAATACATAAAGAGAAATCCTGAGAGGCATTTTAGCTAAGTCAGACACACAAACACTTCCACTGCAAAGAAGAAAACTGTGTTCAGTGCTTCAAAACCATGGGCTCTACTCATTAGCAATCAAATAAGTCCAAAATCTGCCTCTAGGGGTGTGGCTTTGTCTATAAGTAGTGTTAGTATCAAATTAAATCTGGAAACTTTGCTTTCCTATTTTGCAGCATTGGTCATTCAGAGTTGGCTTGGGATACAGCACAGCAGCTGTATCAATGCTGACCTCGTAACCAGAATGGAGGCTTATTGCTCAGAGGAGCCTTGGGCATCATCTAGGCCAGCCCCCTTATTTGAACATTGCCCACTGCATTACCAGCTGCTGTCAAGGTGACTCAGGCTCCTGGAGATCCCAGATGTATTGGAGTAGAAATGCACTCCAATGGGTTTTCAGTGGCTGATTTTTCAGAAGTAGATCAGGCCTTTCATTCAAGGTAACTCTAGGTGGACTTGAACCTCCCACTGTTTGGTTAGCAGATGAGCATGTCAGCCACAGGCACCACCCAAGGACTCTTCTACTCCATTAGGAGTAGAAAATTGAAAATTGTGCACCTACCCATTTCTCTTGTATTTATTAGAGTATTTGCTTTATATATTTTGGTGAAATGCCTCTTGCAAACAGAAGTCTGTGGCATTGATATGTAAGTTGTAAATTGTATCTTTCAGATGATAGAAACCAGCAAAATGTAAAGATTAGAAAACAAAGATCCACAGAAGTTAAATAATTAGCCTGGAAGCAGAATGACAAATAGGAAACTTCGTGAAATCTTGCTCTCCTAGCAATAAAAAGCCTGGAGGATTTTTATTCTTGTGCCACATTAATTAGTTTTATATGGTCATTTCTGGAGACACAATCACTATGTATGTCATTTTACTACTAGTTACCATGACCCTACAAATAATGGGAAGTAAAGGTGGAGAACATATAAGGGCTTTCAGGTTTGGGGACAATTGGATTAAATTTCTCAAGCCTAACCTTGGCTTCTTGATAATGGTGAATGTGAAAACTTTAACAAAAATGCATTTATGGAAGAGGGAGCACAGAGTTTGGTGTTAGAAGATCTGGATTCCCGTCCTGGTTCTGGTATTTCTCACAAGGCTGTCACCAAAGCAGCCTGGCTGGACTAAGCAGGACATGATGACACTGAGGAACTTTACAGTGGGAACACTTGATCAATGACTCTTTGTTGTTGTCAACCAAAAGTCTAAGACTGGTGCTAAAGAGTAGAGAAGCAATTATGATCTTGCCAAATGACCTTAGAGAACTGGGGTCTCGGCCATTCTTCGTGGATTTCAAACTAGGAATAGACAGAACTTTTTAAACAATCTGGCCTTTGTTTCTGGCTATGGGATTCCTCCAATTATTATGCTTCATTTTACCCTTCTGTAAAATTCTTATGGATACATCCTACCTATGATATTTATACACCATCTAGTCATCCCTGTGAAAGCCCTTGCAATGAAACCTAATTACAGGGAGGGTAAATGAGGAGAGGGGGTGGCCTCTGGGTAGTGCAAACAGTTAACACATTTTGCTGCTAACCAAAAAACTTGGCAGTTCTAGCTCACCAGAGGAATCTCAGAAGAAAGTTCTGGTGGTCTAGTCTCAAAAAAATCAGCCATTGAAAATCTGATGGAATGCAGTTCTATTCTGACACATGTGAGGTTGCCCTGAGTAGGAGTTGACTGGACAGCAACTGGTTAAGATGAAGGGAACTAGCATTTACAGAATCCCTACTTTTTGCTAGGCATTTAGAGAGTACATTATCTTATTTCAGCTTTATAAAAATCCTGGGAGTTGGGAATATTTTTTTTTTTGTCAATTGTATTGATGAGGAAGTTAAAACACAGAGAGATAAAGTAACTTTCTAGTAAGCACTAAAGGCGAAATTCAAAGCATTGCTATTTGCTTTCCAAAATCTAGTCCTTTTTTCACTATATTATACTGCCCCCCACTGTAGTATATACTGCATTGTACAACATATTGGGCCTTCATATAAAAAATATGGTAAGATATTTCTTATTCTTACCACTGCATACAAATAGACTAAATTACAAAAGTCTGAAGCATAAAATCATGCATATTCAGAAAGGAAAACAGCTGTGGTAATTCTATTCCCTTTCAGTCAGAATCTGTTTGAAAATTACTCATGAAAACTGGGAAACTTATTTTAATTTTACATAATGAAAAGAAAAAAGCTTAAGTTTTATAGATGTAATTAAAGTATTATTACAGGTATAAATATTAAGAAATAAAACCATGAAGAAGTTTCAAAATAACATTTTTTATCCAATATTATATGATTTTGCAATCTCAAAACACATTAACATTTTTATGGTAGTCCTCAAATATGTAAATAAGTAGTGTTAAAATTCTTTCCATGTTAAGGGAAGGACTTCTATGAATTGATGAGGTCAGAAATTAAACTATTAAACTATAGTTTTAGATCAAGGTAGACTAATATTTAGAAAAGAGGATAACCTCATTGCTGTAGAGTCAAATTCTGACTCTTAGTGACTCTATAGGGCAGAGTAGAACTGTTCCATCAGGTTTCCAAGGCTGTATACTATTAGTGTAGCAGACTTCCATATCTTTCTCCTGTGGAGCCACTGGTAGTTTTGAACTGCTGACTTTTCAGTGAGCAACCGAGCACTCAAACACTGTGCCCCTAGCGCTCTTGTAGTGAAGGTAAAGAATGCTGTATAATACCACACAAATGTTTATTATTTGTAACATTATTACCTTCAGATGAGGAAGGAGTCCTATTTAAGGTATGCAGCTCATTGTAAGCAGCTGTCCCATTTCATGACTTAGAAAACCACAAACGGTTCTATACAGTGTAAAAAGTTATATTTATTATAGAAGTAGACAGCCTTTGTGTATGATTTTTTTCTTTTTTAGTAAAATATCAAAGGAAGTAAAAATAGTAAGTTAAAAAAAATGCACCAAGTGGTAATTTCTTATGCATTATTTTTTCTCCCCTCTCTTCTTTCATCAAACACTCAGCTCCTTCCTTTTTTCTCCTTGTCTTTCATTTTCAAAGATAGAGATGATATTAGAGATGGGAATGCAGTGGAATTATTTTTAGATTGCAGCTCTTTTGACTTTGTCTCTCCTTGGATATTCTGGGACCATCATCATTGCTGGCTGTGATTTGGTGGAGGCTTCTGTGAGCTCTTTTTGGTCAGCCAGCCACCTGGCTTGGAATTCTGGGACTGAGAATGTAATACACACACAGCACAAAAGACCCCAGGGCAATCTGCTCCCCACAACTCTTAGTCATCATTCATTCTAAACAAGCTTGCCTCTTCATTTCCATCAGGGTGCTACCTCTGTTTTTAGTTTCAACACACTTCTCTTTTAATCTTTGGAACTTTAAAACAAACTAACAAGCAAGACACAATACAATTCTAATAGCATGTGAGAAAATTGAAAAAGAAGAGTACAAGAGAGGTGTATATATTTGTTTATAAGTTTACCCTGGCCAATCAGTCCTGTCAGCTTGACCTTTTACGACCTGTTACTGTGACTCTTCTGCAGAGTTGATGGCTCCAAAATGGGTAAATAAATGCTCAATACTTGACTCCACTTGTGACTTCAGGGTCTGAGACAAAAATTTCCTTAGGAGACATTTCTACCACTCCTCTTGAACACTTACGTAGTTAGCATTATTAACATTGCTATTACTGGTTTAGCTCTAATTTTGAGGTCCGATACTTTGGAACCCGAGTCCTTTTCTCCATTGCATGCCTGGCACTTTAGTTCCTCTAAGCCTGAAGCCTTGGGCTTGTCAGATTTTTACTCTCTGCCCATAAAATGCCAGAAAAGTCTGAAGTCCTACTGTCTCTTGACAAAATTCCCTGATGCCAAATTACTCTCTGTTTTTAGGGAATATTTTCTGCCATTATATACTTCTGTGTTCTGCTGGAAAATGGTCTCCCTAAAGATGTTCATCTTCTACTCCCCAGATCTTAGAAATAGGTTATATAATTTAGGAGAATGAAAGTCCCCAAAGGAATTAAGGTTGCTAATCAGCTAATCTTAAAATAGATTGTTCTGCATTATCCAGGTGGACCCAATGTGATCATGGGACCCAGAAAAGTGGAAAAGGAAGCAGAAGTGTCAGAGCCATACAGTGTGAGACAGACTTGATTGGTCATTGCTGACTTTGAAGACAAAGGAGCCACGAGCTAAGGAAATGTGATCAGCTTTTAGAAGCTGGGAAAGGCCACATTTTCCCCCTAGAGTTTCCAGAAGGAATACACACAATTTGGATTTAGCTCAGTGAGACCCATTTAGGATTTCTTACTTCTGAAAGATAATAATTGTTTATTGTTGTAAGACATCAATTTTGGTAATTTGTTAGAGCACCAATAGAAAAGTCATTCAACCTGCATGTCCTCCCATCTTTACCATTTGTGTTTGATCCCCAGTGAACCAGCTATGTGGCTGAATCTTTTTTCTGTCACCATCATTGAACTGACTCTTTTAAAATAATTTCCTTTAGAAGGATCAGCACGAGACTAGTCCATATGAGGTGGAAGTTAAAGATGTCCCAAATGTCTAACTTTTCCAAACTGCTTTACCACTCCATCATCTCTAACATTAACTATGCCTCCCATATTAAGTTTCTGAATTCACTGTAACATCTCATAGAACTCATGAACCTCCAAGGAAATGGCTCACATGGTTGTAGAGGCTGGCAAGTCCCAAATCTGTGGGTCAGGCATGATTCTGGGGGATTCTCTTCACTCATGTGGTGGCACAGGTGATGAACCCAAATTGACAGGGTCAAATGACAGGCTGCTGGCTCACAAGGCTGCAGAAGCTGGTGAATCAGGTCAGATGATAGGCTGGCTCAAGTCCCAAGAACTAGAGTTCAGATGATGGCAAAGCAGATGCAGGATCCAGAGCAAAAAAGAGAACTTTCCTAGAGCATTCATATATATTGGATACAAACCATGTTGTTGTTGTTTGTTGTTATGTGCTGTCGAGTCAGACCCGACTCATAGCGACCCCTCCTTGGGTTTCTGAGGCAGTATCACTACGGAAGTAGATTGCTCCATCTTCCTTCCGATGAGTGGCAGGTGGGTTTGAACCACCACCTTTTGATTAGCAGTCAAGTGCCTTAAGCACTACGCTACCAGAGCTCCCTTGGTGGGAGCGGCTGGTGAGTTTGAACCACCAGCCTTGGGTGTGGCAGGTGACTGCCTTAAGCCTGAGGCCATCCCCTACGGCCGATACAAACCATACACTCAAGGAAACCAAGGGTGGAGCCTAATCATACCTTGTAGTAAGGCAGTAACTCAAGACACATCCCACCCTAATCCTGCTTCATTAACATTACAGACAAATCCCTCCAAAATAGGGCCACAACCATAGGCATAGAGGCTAGGATTTAGAATACCTCACAAAGTGGAGGACTATGGCTAGAAGGGCCATATTAAGTAATTCACTGTAGCACAGACTACATGGGTTTATAGGTCTAGATCACAGCAAGTCTCCCCTCTCCTGTTAAATTGACCTTTCCATGCCCAGGTCACAACAGTTGATACTCAAAACACCACCAAATAGAACCCAGGATTTGAGAACCCTAAGAATCCCAGTTAGTCAGATTGCATCTACAGGCACCAATCCATCTAACATCATCAGCATCTCTGTTCCATGACCTTGGACAAATGAGCCCCACTTTACTCATTTGTAAAATTAATAGTAAACCTCAGAAGACTGTTGTGATTACAAGAGAATGCCAAAAGAGTACTTAGCACAAAGTAAACTTTCCATAAATATTATCTGTTCTTATTATTACCAACATCTGGCTCATTATTTCTCAAATAATATAACAGATACTAATTCAACCAAAAGAGCTTGATGGAAATACCACAGCAAACCAAGTATATGGTTTCTTCTACATCCAAGAACCACTGACTCTGAGTCACTCCAGCATGTAGACTATGGAATACGAAGCTGGGAAACCAATATGCCTGATGGTGCCAACAGCAAACTTCAAGGGCACAGGGAAACAGTAATTATGTCATTTTTCAACTTAGAAACTTCAAGGTGCATAGTGTGTTGGAAGATGTGAGCTTAAATCCTGGCTTCACCACTTAAACGACTCTGAGCACTGAACATATGACTTAGGCATTGAGCCTCTGTTTCCTCACCTGTAAGATGGGGCTAATGAAAACTACTTTGTAGATTGGTACAAAGTAAAACAATGTATACAAATAATGCATATAAATTGTTTAGCACACGTTTGAACATAATAAGTGCTAAATAAGTTATAGTTATGTATTTTGTTTTGCCTTATCCATTTGCTCTATTCCTAATAGATTCCCCAACACCTGATAAAGAATTAAGATTAATTATAAAATTAAACAAAAAATTCTCCCTTGAAGGTCTAGATTCAGTTTCAAGTTCATATTGCCCCTCAAAATATGAATGGTCTGAGATGTGCAAACAGAAAAAAAAAAACAAAAGAACCACGTTATTGTCACCTGGGAGCTCAGGTGGTGTATCAGACCCACCAGCCACTCCTCAGAAGAAAGACTGGGCAATCTATGTCCGTAGTAATACTGCATCAGAAACCAAAGGAGAGGTTGCTATTAATCAAGTCAACTTGATGGCAGTGAGTTTGGTTTGGTTTGGCTTGGTTTAGTAGATGATGGTATACCCTCCTGCATATAGCATATTGAAATAAATTAGTCTTTGGTATAATCCTAAACTGGTAAGGCAGCTTTGTTAAAATCCTGGTAAGCAGCTCACCAGAATTGATCAGGAGAAAGGATGCCAAGTCTTGGCAAATTAACAACTAATTGGGTAAGGGGGTATGGATATACCCCTATTCTAGAATCCCATATTCATACCAAGCAACAGCAGTGTTTCCTCAATAAACATCCATAAGTGGAAAAATTATACCTTTTGGGCTCATATCTGTCTCACTTAAGTTTTGTTGGTATAAAGCAGTTCCTCCAGAGGCTGATTGAGCTGATAAAACTAATGAGTGAGATTTATGATGGTGAAATCAAATATTAATCTATAGAAATGTATCAATCATCAAGAGTCCTTTCCCCAACGTCAACCATTTTTTCATGATTACAGTATGTGCTTTCTTTTCCTGCCTAATACAACACAATTCAGTTAACAGGCTAGGGTTGAGGGGATTAGTTTGAAATAACATGGAGATCAGATGAGACAGAACCTATGTGTGCATCACGTCAGAAAAGTTTGGAGGTGAATGAGCGGAACTTGTTCTCTACCTAAAGTGCCTCGTAGAGCTGAGGAGCCCAGTAGTATCTTGAACATCCTGCCATTCTGAACCCCTCTCTTGAGACCCTGATGGTGTTGGGTTGGAAGAATGGCAACTGTGATTTCCTGGCTTAGGTTTGAGGTGTGTGAACCTTGCATTTATGGGGAGGAGAAAGCAGACTAAGAAAATGTACAATGTAACTTCCCGCCCCCCCCCCTGGAACCACAAGGAAAAATTAATATCTTTTGATGTTTTCCAAGATATAAATCCTAGGTATATACCTTAAAAGAGCCTATAAAACAGTGTCCTTATTTTGGCCTTATAATTAAGTAATAATAGAAGGGCTGCACTATTTTACAAGGCAATATTCTAGTTCCTGAGTGGGTAAGAGACACAGCTGCTTGCCAAAAATTGTAATTTATCCTGACAAGTATCAGGAGCACTGCCCCTGCTCCCAACTCATAGCTTGATGAGAGTAACAGGTCTACGCCTTGAATGAGTTAAAATAAAGATACTTAAGTTCATATGGGGTTGAAAAAGAAAAAGGAACAGCAGAGGTGGATGATTGGAGTGAAATATGTTGGATTTGCCACCAGAGCAGAGATTTTGACAATTTTGAAGAAAAATTCTGAGGAAGAAAAGGGTCTTCTGATCGTTGTCTCCCCTGTATGTAAGAGAGCAGTGGCTCTCCTTGACTCCACTCCTGGCCTCTCACACACTGCAGGAGTCATGGGAAGGTGCACCATCTCACATAAAGAAAAGTGAAATGTGTTTTCATTTTTCCCTCATAAAAATAATTTTTAAAGTACAGTTTAGTTTCCAGACAGTTTTAAGAGCTAAAAGGCTCCGGGGGTGGGGGTGTGTTGAGTTAGGTATGGTAATAACATTTAAATGTGCAAAAAATTACCTTAATTTGGGTGATTTTCAGAAATTGGATATTTGATATCAACTTATTTTCAGATCAATAGTCTAATTTTTAAAATATTCATATTCTGTAGAGTCAGGATACAACTAAATTATAAGTGAGATGTTTGAAAAGCATGTGTCCAGAAAATATGCTCCCAAAGGCCCATGTTTTAGTAAAGTAGACTTTAGAAGACTTACTCCAGGCAATTAAATCGATGGAACTTAACAAAGCCCAGGAGCAAGGCTGCCTTTTGCTATATTATTATAAAAAAGATTTCCCCAAAAACTTGCTTTCTCTTATTCCATTTTTGAAATTATTATTCCTCAAAACATTGTTTTGCATTAAAGAGATGGAAAGTAAAATGATTCTTAACTGAGCTCACAAATGTATGTAAAAAAGAAAGCAACAACTCAAAACCACGAAAAGGAAAAATGTAGTGATTGGCTGAATTTCTTTGGCCCTTCAGGAATTATGTGCATTTTCCCAATAGTCTTTTTATTGCCAAAAAGCACAATCCTAAGTCGTACACATTTTTCTCATTTGGAAAAAAAAAAAAAAGTGCTTAATGGTAATGTTTCCAAAAGCAAAACATTTGATTGCACTTTTGAAAGTGACTCTCAGATAAGGCCAATGATATGTGGCCAGTGATATGTGGAAATAATCTAAATATGTCATCTTGTTTACAGTGTTCCAGGTACTTAAGGATTCCTTTATACCAAGAAATCATAACTCAATGTCTCCCTATAATTTTTTTTTAACAGTTATCTATTGCTGCATATCAAATCATCCCTTAAAACACTATCAAGAAATTACTTCTCACAATTCTATGAGTTAGCTGGGAAGTTCCTTTGCTGCTGTCTCCTGGGCTCATTCATTCTGCTCTATCCAACCACCCAGCTGTCCCAGCTGAGCCTCTTTCTCCAAGTAGTCTCTCCTCCTGGAATTCTCCATGCCATGGCAGTCTCAGGATAGCATTCCAAGAAGTTCAAAATAGAAATTGTAATGGCTCTTAAGGCCTAGCTCTGGAACTTGGCAATATCACTTCTGCCATAGTCAATCTATTGGTCACAGCAAATCACAAGGATAGCCCATATTCTAGGGGTGCATGTGTGTGGAGAAATAGACTCTACTTCTGCGTAAGAGAATTGGCAATCATATTGCAAAGGGATGTGCCTATTGGGATGAGGGAAATTTGTGGCTACTAAACCCTCTAGTGATGTAGTGCCTAAGGCATTTAACTACTGACCAGAACGCGGGTGGTTCAAACTTACCAGCCACTCCTCAGAAGAAAGATTGGGCAATTTATTTCTGTAGAGATACTGCCTCGGAAACCCAAGGAGGTGTTGCTATGAGTTGGGACTGACTTAATGGCATTGAGTTTAGTTTTTGGTTTGGAAACCCTCTACCACAAGTGCTTTGTAAGATTCATATGCTTACATCAGGCATGATGAAGGGATATCTTTTTTGACTGGGTAGATGCTAGGTGGATTGAGAAACAGAGTTACTGCATTTTTCTACCATGTGTCTAAGTTTTTGGAATCATCCAATTAGATGAAGTATCATCTTGGCCCAGAAAGTGGCTGGCACGTTGTAGAGCTAAGTAATTATTGAATGTGTAGAATTAAGGAGACACATGTGGATAAACCTTTCTTCTTTCATAATAAATTAATTTATAAGAAATAATCTGATGGTTTTCTTATAAAGGCAGTGTGGTGAGGTGGAACTGGTTCTACAGTAGGACTCAGATTCTAATCTCTTCTGTCACATTTTTCCATCATAGGACTATAAAAAAATGGTAATGTTTGTGGTACATAGCAGAAGCTGCTCCCTGGATACATGTGTATGTGTGTGTGGGGGGCGGGGGAAGGATTGTAGTAAATAGTATCTCCAGTTGCCTGAGGGCTATCAGAACCTGTCAGTATGCTCTTATTTTCAGAAAACCTGAGTTGAGAAGCTGTAAATTACTGGATGTGTGGTCCTGGTCAAGTCACTTATCCTATCTCAGGAGCTCAAAGAATAAGACTAACATCCTTCCTTGCTTCCACACAGGTTATTATGATGATTGTAAAATAACACTTTAGTGAATCTGGATGAAAATATCTTATATCTCCCAAAATCCAAAGCTGAAAATGACACTCATGGAATACTATTCTTTTCTCAAATAAACAAGATTGTTCATAGAGTGATAATTGTAATCTATCCATCTTACACCAATATCTTTACTATTTTCTAGAGTTTGTATTCTCAAAGCAATGCACATCTGTAAGAGATGTCTGATATAACAGGTCAATGCTCAACAATTTCAACCTCTATTCTCTATTTGAACAGCTAAGGGAGACAAACTGGTCTGTCAGTTTATTAGTCTATGGAGGCTTGTGTGTTGCTGTGAGGTTTGAGGCTGTGCCACCAGTGTTTCAAACACCAGCAGGATTTCACATGGTGCACAGGTTTCAATGCCAGAAGAAGGAAGAAGCCATTTACTTCTCAAAGAATTGGCCAGGAAAAAACTTATGAATAGCAGAGAAACACTGTGTGATACATTACTGACCAACTTTATGAATAGCCCAGAAACGTTATCTAACAGAGTGCAGAAAGATGAGCCCCTTAGGTTGGAAGGCACTCAAAATATGACTGGGAAAGAGCTGCTTCATCAGAGTAGAACCAACCTTAATGATATGGATAAAGTAAAGCTTTCAGGACCTCCATATGCTGACGTGGCATGATTCAAATTGAGGAGAAACAGCTGCAAACATCCATTAATAATCAGAACATGGAATGTACGAAGTATGAATCTAGGAAAATTGGAAGTTGTCATAAATGAAATGTAACACATAAAGATTTATATCCTAGGCATTAGTGAGCTGAAATGGATGGGTTTAGGGTATTTTGAATCAGGCAACCATAAGATCTACTATGCCAGGA
>NW_006921662.1:2889969-2894795 GCF_000298275.1 Orycteropus afer afer
ACAGCTGCAAACATCCATTAATAATCAGAACATGGAATGTACGAAGTATGAATCTAGGAAAATTGGAAGTTGTCATAAATGAAATGGAACACATAAAGACTGATATCCTAGGCACTAGTGAGCTGAAATGGAACAGTTTTGGCCATTTTAAATCAGACAGTCATATGATCTACTATGCTGGGAATAACAATTTGAAGAGGCATGGCATGGCATTCATCATCGCAAAGGATGTTTCAAGATCTGTCCTGAAGTACAATGCTGTCACTGATAGAATAATATCCATATGCCTACAAGGAAAACCAGTTAATGCTACTATTATTCAAATTTATGCACCAATCACCAAAGCCAAAGATGAGGAAATTGAAGATTTCTATCAACTTTTGCAATTTGAAATTGACTAAACATACAATCAAGATGTGTTGATTATCACTGATGACTGGAATGTGAAAGTTGGAAACAAAGAAGAATCACCAGTAGTTGAAAAATTTGGCCTTAGTGATAGAAATAATGCTGGAGATCGCATGATAGAATTTTGCAAGACCAATGAATTATTCATTGCAAACACCTTTTTTCAACAATACAAATGGCAGCTATATGTGTGGACTTCACCAGATGGAGTACTCTTGACTACAACTATGGCAAGAGGCGATGGAAAAGCACAATATCTTTAGCCAAAATAAGGCCAGGAGCTGACTGTGAAACAAACCACCAACTGCTCATATGCAAGTTCAACCTGAAGTTGAAGACAATTAAAACAAGTTCATGAGAGCAAAAATATGACCTTGAATATATCCCTCCTGAATTTAGAGACCATCTAAAGAATAGATTTGATGCATTGAACACCGATGACCTAAAACAAGAAGAATTGTGGGATAACATCAAAAGGTCATTAAAAATATAGGAAAGGAATAAAAGACCAACATGGATGCCAAAAGAGACTCTGAAACTTTCCATTGAGTGGAGATTAGCTAAAACAAATGGAAGAAATGACAAGATAAAAGAGCTGAACAGAAGATTTCAAAAAGCAGCTCGAGCAGACAAAGGCAGTTACTATAATGAAATGTGCAAAGACCTAGAGTATAGAAAACCAAAAGGGAAGAACATGCTCAGCATTTCTCAAGCTGAAAGAACTGAGGAAAAAAATTAAGCCTCAAGTTGCAATATTGAAGGATTCTATGTGAAAAATATTGAATGATGCAGGAAGCATCAAAAGAACATGGAAGGAACACACAGAGTCACTGTACCAAAAAGAACTAGTTGATCTCCATCCATTTCAGGAGGTGGCATATGTTCAAGAACCATTGCTACTGAAGGAAGAAGTCAAAGCTGCACTGAAGATAGTGGCAATGAACAAGGCTTCAGGAATTGATGGAATACCCATTGAGATATTTCAACAAATGGATGCCCCGCTGGAGGCACTCACTTGGCTATGCCAAGAGGTTTGACCAACTCACTGGAAGAGAGCCATATTTGTACCCATTCCAAAGAAAGGTGATCCTACAGAATGTGGAAATTATCTAACAATATCATTAATATCTCATGCAAGTAAAATTTTACTGAAGATAATTCAAAAATGGTTGCAGCAGTGTATTGACAGGGAACTTCCAGAAATGCAAGCTAGATTCAGAAGGGGATGTGGAACAAGGGGTATCATTGCTGATGTCAGACGGATCTTAGTTCAAAGCAAAGAATACCAGAAAGATGTTTACTTGTGTTTTATTGACTATGCAAAGGCATTTGATTGTGTGGATGATAACAAATTGTGGACAACATTGAGAAGAATGGAAATTCCAGAACACTTATTTGTACTCATGAGGAACCTGTACATAGACCAGGAGACTGTCGTTCGAACAGAACAAAGGGACACTGCATGGTTTAAAATTAAGAAGGGAGTGCGTCAGAGTTGTATCTTTTCACCATACTTATTCAAGCTGTATGCTGAGCAAATACTCTGAGAAGCTGGACTATATGAAGAAGGTGGCATCAGGATTGGAGGAAGAATCATTAACAACTTGATATATGCTGATGACACAACTTTGCTTGCTGAAAGTGAGGATAATTTGAAGCACTTACTGATGAAGATTGAAGAATACAGTCTGCAGTATGGATTACATCTCAATATAAAGAAAACAAAAATCCTCACAACTGGACTGATAAGCAGCATCACGATAAATGGAGACAGAATATTGAAGTTGTCAAAGCCTTCACATTGCTTGGTTCTCAATCAATGTCAATGGAAACAGCAGTCAGGACATCAAACAATGTATAGCACTGGGAAAATCCGTTGCAAAGGACCTCTTTCAAGTGCTGAACAGCAAAGATGTTTCCTTGATGACTAAGGTGCACCTGATGCAAGCCATGGTATTTTCAATCACCTCATATGCATGTGAGAGCTGGACAATGAATAAGGAAGACTGAAGAAAAGTTGATGCTTTTGAGTTGTGGTGGTGGCAAAGAATGCTGAAAGTGTCATGGACTGCTGTAAGATCTAACAAATCTGTCCTGGAGGAGGTGCAGCTGGAATGTTCCTTGGAAGTGAGAATGGCCAGACTTCATGTCACCTACTTTGGTCATGTTGTCAGGAGAGACCATTCCCTGAAGAACGATGTCGTTGTTGGTAAAGTGGAGGGTCAACAAAAGAGGGGAAGTCCCTCAACAAGATGGATTGACATAGTGGCTGGGGTGATGGGCTCAAGTATAGCAAGGATCATGGAGCTGGTGTGAGCTGGGCAGTGTTTTGTTTTGCTGTGCATGGGGTCACTATCAGTTGGAGAAGACTTTACTGCACCTAACAACAGTAGCAATAACATTCTTTTGTTGCATAGCGGGTATATTTACTTCCTGAGAGTAAGAGCCAAGTGAATTGGAATGAAAAACAAAGAGCTGATCATTACAAAGACATTTTGGTGATCTATAAAGTCCCAAATGATAATTTATTTGTACTAAATGGTAAACAAAATATGTTTTACATTTTATTTCATTTTATGCAGATGACTTCCTCTTCCTGATATTATTTGAATACATGTTAGAGGGTGATTATATTTATACAGGTGAGTATGCCCTCTGAGAAAAGGTAAAGTTAGTTTGAGGTCCAATTCCTGAGCCTTTCCTATCATTCCTTAAGACTGTGTTTCCATATATGCCCAGCTTCCATGCCCTCAAGTCCATAGGGCTGCTTTGATTCTGCTTGTCTCAACCCAGGTTGGAAACATAGTTTTTCACTAGTACACTTTTTTTTTTAAAATAAAAATCTTTTACCAGATACTTCAGATACTTAAAATTTTTACTAAAGACTTGAAGATTACATCAAGCAGAATACAGCCTTTCCTGTGTTGACTGTGTTCTTTTGGACTCTTTCTTTTTCTGACTTTCTCCCTTACTCTTCAAGACACAAAAACAATACTGCTCCTCCTGTCTGATGTTGATCAGCTCCACTCACACTGAGGACACTGCAGGTCTCGGAACCCCAGGTAAACTTATTAATCCATTTCCCAACAAATGCAGATTTCCCTCTAAAATAATCCCCATCCTAACCAAGAAGTGAATAAAAATACATTCATATTTTAGCAAAATTTTATCCCAATTTTCCATGATATGAGTTGATGTCTAAGTCCTGTTTTATTCATTGGGACTCCTGATGGCAAAATATGTTCCTTTAAAACTTAATGCTGTCATTCAGCAATTTATCTGCATTTCCAGTTTCTCTCATTCTCCCACAGAAATAATTCCACTTCTTCTCTACTCTACTCTCTCATCAACAGCTACAGCAAACTCCTTCTTATTCATTCAGAGCATATGACCTCTCTCCTAATGCACAGGGAAAATAGAAGTCATAAGACATAAACTCTTGAACTTCCTGCTCCTCCATCTACAAACTTATTTACATCTGTACCCAACTTTACCTCCTCCTGTCTGGTCTCAGAGGAAGAGGTGCCCTTCCTCCAGCTGAAAGCTATTTCTGCCAACTGTTCCCTTGATCCAATCAACCTCTCTCTCCTTTGCAGTTTGTTCCATCCATTATCCCTCTCCTTCTGACATCTATAGCCTTCTCCTTTCAGCTGTCTCTTTCTCCTAAAACTCAACCTCATTCGATCTATGGTTTTTCCTTCCTGCCTCTGCAGCAAAACTTCCTAAGGTGGTAGGAGGCCCACAATCACAGTCATGACTGTTGTTCTTGCTGTTAGCATTCTTTCTTCCTTCTCTTTCGACCTGTAGCTGATTTCCTTCAGAGGAAGCATTTTCTCCTCTCTCTGTGTGACCTAAGTCTTACCTAACCAGTGAACCAACTTACACAGATATTACTGATTAGCCAAACAGACTCAATTTGGGGAATTTTGTTTGTTATTTGAGAAGTAGATTTTCTTTTTAAAGGCTTGGAATCTGGTAGTACATAGTGTCAAAGCTGTGTTAGGCTGTCTGCCAACACAACAGGAGGGCCCGTCTGAGAAGGGAGCAAACACAGAAGAGTAGCTGAAAAATGGAGTGGAAACTGGATATTGGTGACATCATTCATGCTGCTGAATCCAGCAGTGACTAAAGCTTGGATGTTTTAGTTACAAGAGCCAATAGATTGCCTTTTTACATAAGTCATCTTTGTGGTATTATTATTCCTGCCACTTTCAAACAAAAATGCTCATCACTGTTTCCAATTTCTCACTTCTCATTCATTTCTCAACTCACTGTAATCTGGTTTCCAGTCTCATTACACCACTAGAAATTCTTTCATTAAATTCACTTCCTATTTGTCAGTTTCTTTCACTATATTTTCTGTAGAACTTAAAAATACTAGCCTATGGTTAAAATGGCAAATTGTATATGTAATATAT
>NW_006921662.1:2895435-2900696 GCF_000298275.1 Orycteropus afer afer
GCATTCTACTTCTGTAGAGATACTGCCTTGGAAATCCAAGGAGTGGTCACTATGAGTCGGGACCGACTCAAAGGCAGTAAGTTTTTGGACTAACTTAGAGGCTGGTGGTTTGACCCACCCAATGGCACTGCAGAAAAAGGCACTGCTTCCATTAAGATTTCAGCCAAGATGATGCTATGGAGCAATTAATACGCGTCTAGCTTTGTGTCCTCCCTTGAGCTCTAGACACATACAACCAACTGCTATTAGTCATCCTCACCTAAATGTCTACAACCACAAGTACCTTCTACCTCTCAAACAAACTTGATTCACCTTTCTATATCTCCTATCTTTTCCTATGTTCCTATATTTATTATCTCAGGCAACAACTCTGCCAACTCCCCAAATTATAAGTTAGTCATCATCAATGTCTCTCTTACTTGTATCCCTCTTCTTCATTCTGTCACCAATTAGCTACCTGTTATAACTTTGGGAAAATTCTCTAGACCTCAGTTTTCTCATATGTACAACAGAAATAATAATATTTGTAGAAAAGATTAAATGAGACAATTACGTAAAACACGTTGAAGAGTACTTGGTATGTACTATTCTTTAAATAAGGAGCTTTGGTGGTGTAGTGGTTAAGGCATTTGGCTGCTAACCAAAAAGACCTGTGCTGCAAATCCACCAGCCGTTCCTCGGAAGAAAGATGAGGTAGTCTGCCTCCATAAAGATGTATAGCCTTGGAAACACAATGGGGGCCACTATGAGTCGGAATCAACTAGATGGCAGTGAATTCGGTTTGAATGCTTTAAATAGGAAGCCCTGGATGATGAAAACAGTTAAGTACTCCACTACTAGCTCTCCAAATGACTGCCAGTACTTTGCTTCTAAAACAAAACCAAAAACCAAACCCTTTGACACCAAGTAAATTCTGACTCATAGCAACCCTGTAGGACAAAAAAAAAAAAAAAACCCAAAAAGCCAAACTCACTGCTGTTCAGTCATATCCGACTCATAGCGACTCCTCCTTGGGATTCCGAGGCAGTATCACTACGGAAGTAACTTGCCCAATCTTCCATCCGAGGTGGGTTTGAACCGTGAACCACCAGCCTTCTGGTCAGCAGTCAAATGCCTTGGGCACTACGCTACCAGAACTCCCTGTAGGACAGAGTAGACCCCCCACCAAAAAAAAAAAAAAAAAACCACCAAACTCACTGCCATCTAGTCTATTCCAATGCATAACGACTCCCTTTTGGGTTTCCAAGGCAGTAAATCTTTACAGAAATAGATTGCCCAGTCTTCCTTCTGGGGAGTGGCTGGTGGGTTTGAACTGCCAACCTTCTAGTTAGCAGTCAACTGCCTTAGGTACTATGTCACCAGAGCTCCTTGAACAGAGTAGAACTGCTCAAAAAAGGTTTCAAAGGCTCTAAATCTTTACAGAAACAGACTTCCTCATTTTGCCTGTGAAATGGGCTGGTGCGTTCAAAATACTGACCTTCAGTCAGCAGCCAAGCTCTTTAACCACTGCACCACCAGGGCCTCAGTTTGCTTATAGCTTTTATTGTATTCCTGCACTATTGTCATAACCTGTCATTTTGCCTCTATTCTTACTCTACTCCAGTTTCTCCCCCACACTGATATTTCTAAAATTGTTACTCATCTTCTTTAAACCCTTTGATGGCTTCCCAAAATACAGACAATATTCAAATTTTTAGTGTAGTACCACAGTTTCCAGACTGTGCACCAAGATACCCTGAGGCATTACAGTAAACTCACAGTGGTATTGTGGGATATTTAAAATTTTCAAGACAGAAACATCTGTCAGACATTATGCAAACTATTAGCTTGGGGTAGTTCAGTTTCAACAATAGATTAAGCTACATTTTCTTTGATGATCTCATATCTTTATGAAGCTTTGTTTTGGGCAATTATTTTAATAAAAAACAAGTACGTCGTGAAAGTCAATGTAGAACAAGACGTAAGGGTGGTGGTATCCAATCTAATCCCAAGGTTCAAGAATTTGCTCATTTCCCAAAATACATGCACATCCAATTGGTAAAGGATTATTAAAGAATAAAATGAGAATATTTTTCTTTCAATATAGTTCCCCTCTCCCTGCCCCCGCCCCAACAGCTACTATGTTGTTAGGGCATAAATACTTAGTAAATTATTAGGGTATAACGAACAGAACTATTAAGTATTTCTTTTGTCCGAGGACTATAGTGAAAAAACTACAAAGTCACTAAGGACCCCACAAATGAGGAAGTTTGGAAACTTCTTGCATAACATAATAGACAGAAATAAAAGAAAGGATATTTTTAAAACTGTTGACTATCTTTTCAAAATCTGTCTCCCAGTCACCAAGGTACCAACTGAGGGAAAAAATCCACCCGTTTGGCTTGAGTTTGTCAGGATTATACTTCCTCATGCTTCCATTTCTATTTCCTTTATCTTTACCCAAAGTGTCAATCCTCTGGCTAACCTTTTCTCCCAAATCCTCAATCCCATAATGTTTTGTGCTTCCTCTTCTCTAATCCAGGTTTCCACTCTTCACTTCTTTTCATTGTGCCCTCTGGAACTTCTTCGATGATCTAGTAACTCTCCTATATCCTGAACTTCTTCACAGCACAAATTCCTACACTTTAACCAAAACCAATTTCTCCCCTGACTACACAGCTTTTCCAGCAAGCTTCTTAAATGGAAACTGCTTGTTCCCTTATATTATGACTATTCCCTTATATATTCTTTTAGGGACTAACTTGCTTTTCAAAGCCAGTACGGGATCTTTACTTTCCCATCTTTTTGAAATACCCCTGCTCTATTGAGACTCTTGCCATCAGGCTGTTTCCACTCCCCTCACCCCAGCCCCTCTGTCATGAAGAGTCATTTGTTCTTCACCCCTCACTGTACCTTCCCCACCCCCCTCATCAATGACTTTGCTCTCTGGCTCTTGGTCTTCTCCTCCACCCTGTCTGGTTTCCATCCTGAGTGACCTCAGCAACCATTTGAATGAATCATCTCACCCCCAGGCCTCTCAGTTCCTTGGGCTACTCATCTCCGATTACTGTTCTTCCTCTCCACAGCAGCCAGCTCAGTCACATTCTAGCCCAGAGTTCCTAAGTGTTGTTCAGGAACTAGCTGCATCAGGATTTTATCAGGAGGCTGATAAAAGGCAGATTCTAAGGCCACTTGGCCAACTCTATGAAATCAAAACTTTCTTGACCAAAGGACCTGGAATCTGCATTTCAATAACTTTCCCAGATGATTCTTAGGCAAAGGAAATTTTGAGATGCACTATTCAAAACTTGGGAGCTCTGGTGGTGTAGCACCTAAGGCATTTGACTGCTAACCAGAAGGCTGGTGGTTCAAACCCACAAGCCACTCCTTGGAAGGAAGGTTAAGCATTCTACTTCTGTAGAGATACTGCCTTGGAAATGCAAGGAGGGGTCACTATGAGTTGGATCTGACTCGATGGCAGTGAGGTTTCTTTGAGATTCAAAACTTGGTTCTCATTTAAAAAAAAAAAAACAAACAACTTCTGTATTTTAATGTTATAATTCAGAGATCACACACTGACTAGAATCCCCTATCTTTCCAGTTATTTTCTCAATTATTTCCATTACAACTGCTCTTGAAATAATGAGGCCTCTCCCTTTGCACTCTTTCTCTTCATATCCTCTTATCTTGTTTCACTTCCCTCTCTCTTTAGCTTGAATTTTTAAAATAAAAATACTAATTTTTTACTAAACACTTATTACATGACAAGCATTGTTCCAAGCTCTTTACTGTATTATTTCCATAAATCTGCACAGCAGCTGCATGAGATAAGTACTCATTTTTTTCTTACCAAAATTTTCAATCCCTTTATCCCTTTGTGCTTTCTTTGCTTCTGTGTGGCAAAAATACCAACCCCGCATCAATCTTCCAATGCTTTTACCTGGCCACTGAGCCCAGCATGAGGGATTGGAACAGCATGAATTCATGATCACCTGCGTTATTGGGCCCTTCACACCAAGTTTCTGTAGTTGGCATGGTCTCCTACTATCTAAAGAACCATTTCAAACATCCCACCCAACAATGTATCCCTTCATTTCAGTAGAGAACTTTGATTTATGCTTCACATAAAATAAAACTATCAGACAACAACTACCTGAGTTTCTCATCATGAAATCTGCAAAAACCATCTGCATTAACACCCATGCTTCTTTCATTTTCTCACTTGTTTAACAAATTTTTATTCATTACTGATAATGTGACAGGGTCTGTGCTGCACTGTTTCAAGGAGGAGACACACCACCTCTCATTCAGGCTGCTTTAGCTACATGTGCTGTGGGTTTGTGGCCCTCCTGCCTTCTTATAACCTTGCACACTACCTGTCCATTCACAGCTTCAGTCTCTCCTCTCTACTGACCCCTTTCATCAGCATTCATAGACTGCTCTCCCATATCACAAAACAATAGAAAAACAAAAATTCCCTGCCCACCCCCCAAAACACCACTTATTCTCACCTCCCTCTCCAGAGCCAAATTTCTGGGGGAAAAATATGTCTACCCTCCTTTCCTTGCCTCCCACTTTTTCCTAAACTCATGCCAACTTACCCTCTATCCCAAACACTCTTTAGGCACCACTTTCACCAATGGCACCAATCACCTCTGGTGACTTAAACCAGTGAACACTTTTCAACTATTGTCTTTTATTGTCTTCTCCCTACTTCTCTCCTTGTCTCTGACTGCTCCTCAGACCCCTTTAATGGCCCCTCTTGCTCTTCCTACATCAGTATTGGAGTGGCTCAGGAGTCTGTACTAGACATTCTTCCATCTACTTACTGTTCCTAAGTGATGTTACCAGGAGCTCTGCTGGCATAGTGCCTAAAGTATTTGACTGCTAACCAGAAGGCTGGTGGTTCAAACCCACCAGACACTCCCTGGAAGGCAGACTGGGCAATCTACTTCCATACAGATATCGCCTTGGAAACTCAAGAAGTTTATGTACTGTGAAATACACAAAACTAAAGTGACATGGGTCAATGCATTTCTTTTTCTTTTTTTTTTTCACAGTTTCCCTCCCCTCCCTTACCACCTCTGGTAATCAACAAAGAACATGTCCTTGCATATATAAACCTTTCCTTGACTTTTTACAATAATGAACTAATACTGTATTTGTCCTTCTGTGATTGACTTATTTCACTCAGCATAATGTCCTCCAATTCATCCACGTTATGCAGTGTTTTGCAGATTCTCCATTATTCTTTAGTGTTGCATAGTATTCCATTGTGTGTA
>NW_006921662.1:2901506-2933135 GCF_000298275.1 Orycteropus afer afer
GTTGGGCAATCCTACTTCCGTAGTGATACTGCCTCAGAAACCCAAGGAGGGGTCGCTATGAGTCGGGGCCGACTCGACGGCAAACAACAACAACAACAATGACCTAACTTGAGAAAACTGAGTTAAGGAAGAGAGCTAAGAAAACTTTCTCAAGGTCACACAGTGAGGAAATAGCAGGACAAAAATTGAAACTCAGGTCTTTCTGAACTGAAAACCTGTATGTCTACTGGTATAATAATAATAAATATTATAGTTAATAATTCTGGCATTATGATAAACATTTTTACATGCTGCACGTTTTTAATCCTCATAATAATTCAAGGAGATAGGTCATATGCTTATTCCAACTTTCTGGAACTTCTCAGTCAATTATTGCTGCAACCATTTTTGAATTATCTTCAGTAAGATTTTGCTTCCATGTGATATTAATGATATTGCTCAATAATTTCCAAAGGATTGCCTTTCTTTGGAATGGGTACAAATATGGATCTCCTCCAGACAATTGGCCAGGTAGCTATCTTCCAAATCTCTTGGCATAGCTGAGTGAGTGCCTCCAGCAGGGCATCCATTTGTGGAAACATCAATCCCTGGAGCCTTGTTCTTTGCCACTTCCTTTGGTGCAGCTTCCTTCAGTACCATTGGTTCTTGATCATATGCCACCTCCTGAAATGGATGAAGATCAACCAGTTCTTTTAGGTACAGTGATTGTGTATCCCTTTCATCTTCTTTTGATGCTTCCTACATTGTTCAATATTTTGCCCATAAAATCTTTAAATATTGCAATTCGAGGGTTAAATTCTTTCCTCAGTTCTTTCATCTTGAGAAATGACCAGCATGTTCTTCCCATTTGGTCTTCTATCTCCAGGTCTTTGCACATTTCATCATAGTAATTGTGTTTGTCTGCTTGAGCTGCTCTTTGAAATCTTCTGTTCAGCTCTTTTATCTTGTCATTTCTTCCATTTGCTTTAGATACTCTCTGCTCAAAGGCAAGTTTCAGGGTCTTTTCTGACTTCCATTTTGGTCTTTTCTTCCTCTCTTGTTTTTTTTAATGACCTCTTGCTTTCTTCATGGATGATGTTCTTGATATCACCCCATAAGTTTTCTTCCGGTTTTTGGTCATTGGTGTTCAATGCATCAAATCTATTCTTTAGATGGTCTCTAAATTCAGGAGGGATATATTCAAGGTCATATTTTAGCTCTCAGAGACTTGTTTTAATTGTCTTCAACTTCAAGTTGAATTTGCATACAAGCAGTTGATGGTCTGTTCCACAAGCAGCTCCTGGCCTTTTTTGGCTAAAAATATTGGGCTTTTCCATCACTTCTTGTCACAGATGTTGTAAATCTGAATCCTGTATACTCCATCTGGCAAAGTCCACATGTCTTGCCACTGTTTGTGTTGCTGAATAAAGGTATTTGCAATGAATAAGTTGGTGGTCTTGCATAATTCTATCATGCAATCTCCAGCATTATTTAGGTGACCAAGGCCAAATTTTCCAACTACCGGTGACTCTTCTTTGTTTCCAACTTTTGCATTCTAGTCATCAGTGATAATTAACACATCTTGATTGTATGTTCATTCAATTTCAGACTGCAGAATTTGATAAAAATCTTCAGTTTCCTCATCTTTGGCTTTGGTGGTTGGTGTGTAAATTTGAATAATAGTATTAACTGGTTTTCCTTGTGGGTATATGGATATTATTCTATCACTAACAGCATTGTACTTCAGGACAGATCTTGAAACATCCTTTGCGATGATGAATGCCATGCCATGCCTCTTCAAATTGTCATTCCTGGCATAGGAGATCATATGGTTGTCTGATTCAGAATGGCCAAAACGGTCCCTTTCAGCTCACTAATGCCTAGGATATTGATCTTTATGTGTTCCCTTCCATTTATGGCAACTTCCAGTTTTCCTAGATTCATACTTTGTACATTCCATGTTCTGATTATTAATGGATGTTTGCAGCTGTTTCTCCTCAATTTGAATCATGCCACGTCAGCAAATGGAGGTCCTGAAAGCTTTACTTTATCCATATCATTAAGGTTGGTTCTACTCTGATGAAGCAGCTCTTTCCCAGTCATATTTTAAATGCCCTCCAACCTAAAGGGCTCATCTTTCTGCACTCTATCAGACAATGTTTCTGGGCTATTAGTAAAGTTGGTCAGTAATGCATCACACAGTGTTTCTCTGCTATTCAAAAGGATTTCCCTGGCCAATTCTTTGAGAAATGAATGGTCTCTTCCTTCTTCCTAGTGTTTCTCAGTCTGTAAGCTGCTTTGAAACCTGTGCGCCACATGCAACCCTGCTGGTGTTTGAAACACTGGTGGCACAGCCTCAAGCCTCACAGCAACATGCAAGCCACCACAATAGGACAAACTAACAGACAAGTTTGTCTCCCTTAGATGTTTGAAACCTCTTTGCCCTCCCCTTACCTGCATCCCATGGCTCTGTCTTGTTCTGGCTGTTCCCTCTCTTCCTGCTTCTTGGGGTGGGGCCTTGTCTCCCTCCCCTTACCTGAATCCCATTGACCTTCTTGTGGTCCTTCAAACCATATAATGGATCAGAGTAACTTTTTGTTTTGTCATCCTAGAAGCTTAAGACCAAATCTCCAACTCAGTAAGGACTTTGTGGCTTACTAACCTGTTTTCTTTTCTCCTTAGACTTAACCATTCCCTCTACTTTTTCTCCTTTAGTCCAGATATTTAAAAATTTTGTGTATGTTTTCAGTAAATTGGTTCAGATCCTTTTTGAAATAAGAATTGACCCAATAAGATAATGTATATGAAATATTTTTTAAACTGTAACTATAATGTACAAATATAAGGAGGTAGAGACAAGAGTCCTAATCTTTTCAACAACCTCCTTACAGCATAGCTATGTGTCTCAATATACAGTGAAGCAGAGCTTTGAGGTGTAGGGGAACAGCATGAGCTCTGACAGTTCCCATTCTACACTCATGGCAAACTGAAAGAAAGGAAGGATCATGAGTAACTAAGTGCTTGTTAGTCAGGAATTCAAGAACGAATGGGATTCCTCATTCTTTAGGTATTTGGAGAGCTTGTTATTTTTACAGCTAACTTATTACTCTCCTATAGCAAAGACTTTATTTTGTACGTTATTATACAGATATTTTGCTCCAAATAATCAACTTTATTAGCTCTCTGTATAGTAGGTATTTAGAAATAACAGAAACTTGTGTACAATTGACTACTTATAATTTTGGAAAGGGTCAAGCACCATGTTATATGTTCATTTAAACAAATTATGTACTCATATAGAAAAGCTTCAAAAGGAAAAAAGCATACAATATTTTAAAAATTAAAAAAGAATATAATGTGACATCCAATCAATTATCAAATATTTATTGAGTCACATTTGGGTCACTATGAGATAGAATTGACTCAACAGCACTCAAGAACAACTGTATACATGGCACAGTTCTACACACTCAGGACACAATGATATAAAACATAGGTGAGGTCTCTGTGAACTATAAACTGGATTAACATTTTTCTTATAAACGTATATATATATATATATATATATATATATATATATAGTTTTTTTCTTAATTTCTTTTTTCAGTTTTTATTGTGATTTAGGTGAAAGTTTACAAGCAAATTCACTTTCCATATAGCAGCTCACATACACTTTGTCTGATGACATTGACTGCAATTTCCCGTAATGCAACTGCTCCCTTCCACTTCTTTCCCATAGTTGCCTCTTCCCTGTGTCCTTCACTCCCATGCACTCCTGACCCCCAGCTGTCTCCCGGTGCATACAAAGCCCTTCTATTCTTCCATGATTGATCTCTCCAAGGAGTGTATCTACCTAATGTAAATGTTCAGCTCATATGGCTCTCAATTGTTTGGCTGGAAGCCACAGGAGTGGGTTCAATTTCAGACCACAGGAGTGGCTAGGGGCCATAGTCTCAGTGGTGCCATCAGGCTCTATCAGACCAGCAAATCTGCTCCTTTTTTTTTTCTTAAATGATTTTGAGTTTTGTTCCACACTCTATTCAGGATTTCCTACATAGATCCACCTCCAAAAGGTTGACAGTGGTAGACAGGCACCATCTAGTTCCTTTGGTCTCATAGTCATATAGGCTGAAGATCACATGGTGTACCAGTCACTTGGATTAATTGTTTCCATGTGTCATTGGGTCTCTTCATTCTTCTTTGCTCAGGACAAGGAGAGATCCATCATTGCATCTAGTTGGTCGTCTTGCATAATTCTATCCTGCAATCTCCAGCATTATTTCTGTCACCAAGGCCAAATTGTTCAACTTTTGCATTCCAGTCACTAGATGTCTACTTGCAAGTTTTTAAGATCCCAGTTGCTACTCACCAAAGTAGGAGGTAGAACAATGTTTGTGTAGTATGTTATGCCAATTGAGCTTGCTGTCCCCTGTGACTATGGTCCAGAGCCCACAAGTCCAACTACTTTCTCCCTCTGGGTAGCTGGCTGTAGCCAAGAAATGACTATAATGTTGTCCTTGTCAGCTCTACTACATACCTGAGAATTCTTACAGAACATACCAATGCACTTGTAGAAAATTGTCTGCCAACCCCATACACGGTCTTGGGCACACTCCCCCTACATAGACATGCCTAATAGTTGAGCCTGTTCATCACCCATCTATCCACCCTTATATCAATGTTTGCCTTCACTGATAATGCAGTACTTTATGTGCAAAAGTGTTCATTGTTGTTGTCTGTACCTCCCATGCACCTCTCTGTATCTTCCTGTTTCTCAATGTCACTGTGTTGATCACTCACATTTGGCACATTGGCCTTATATTCACCAAAATCAGTACTTGTCTCTACCTATCTAACAGTGTTCTCTCCCCTCCCTTCCCACCCTTGGTAACCGACAAAGAAAATTTCCTTCCATATAGAAACCTTTTCTTGACTTTTTACAATAAAAGACTAATACATTATTTGTCCGTTATTAGTGGTTTATTTATTTCACTCAGCATAATGTCCTCCAAGTTCATCCATGTTATGCACTCTTTTGCAGACTCTACGTTATTCTTTAGTGTTGCATAGTATGCCATTGTGTGTATGTACCATAGTTTTGTTATCTATTCTTCTGTTGATGGGCATCTAGGTTGTTTACATCTTTTTGCAATTGTAAATAGTGCTCTGATGAACATGAGTGTGCATATATCTGTTCTTGTCCTGGCTCTCACTTCTTCAGATATATACAGAGTAATGGAATGGCTGAGTCAAATGGTATTTCTAATTCCAACTTTTTAAGGAATCACCATACTTCTTTCCACAGTGGTTGTATCATTTGACAGTCCCACCACTAATGTATGAGAGTCCCAATCTCTTTGCATCCTCACCAGCATTTGTTATTTTCTGTCTTGTTGAACTTTGCTACTAGTGCTGGGGCAAGATGGTATCTCATTGTTTTGATTTGCATCTCTAGCCACTCCTCAGAAGGAAGGTTGGGCAATCCTACTTCCGTAGTGATACTGCCTCGGAAACCCAAGGAGGGGTCGCTATGAGTCGGGGCCGACTCGACGGCACATAACAACAACAACAACAACAATGGCTAATGATTGTGAGCATTTCTTCGTATGTTTGTGGCCGCCTGAATATCCTCTTTGGTGAAGTGTCTGTTTATACCTTCTGCCCATTTTTAATCGGATTATTTGTCTTTTTGTTGTTGAGGTATTGGAGTTTTCTATAAATTCTAGAGATAAGTCCCTTGTCAGATACGTCATTGCCAAATATTTTTTCTCAATCTGTAGGTTCTCTTTTGATTATTTTAGAGAAGTCTTTGGACACACATAAAATTTTAATTTCTAGAAGGTCCTGTTCATTTAGTTTCTCTTCTGCTGTTTGTGCATTTTGGGTTATGCTTGATAGTCTATTTATGCCATATTTAGTGCCCCTAAATTTGTCCTAGTTTTTTCTTGAGGAACTTTACAGTTTTAGGTTTCACATTTAAGTCTTTGATCCATCTAGAGTTAGTTTTTGTGTATGGTGTGAGGTACACATCTTGTTTCATTTTTCTGCAAATGGATACCCAGTTTTGGTGGTACCATTTGTTAAACAGATAAACTCTTCTCCATTTAATGGATTTGAGCCCTTTGTCAATGATCAGCTGACCACAGATCAATGGATCTATTTCTGGGTTCTCAATTCTGTTCCATTGGTCTATGTGTCTGTCGTACAAATACCAAGCAATTTTGACTACTGCAGCTGTATAGTAGGTTTTAAGATCCAGGAGTGTGAGACCTCCTACTTTGTTCTTCTTCTTCAATAATACTTTGCTTATCCGAGGTCTCTTTCCTTTCCATATAAAGTTAGTGATTATTTTTTCCTTGTCCTTATACAATATTGATGGGATATGGATTGGGATTGCATTGAATGTATAGATTGTTTTTGGTAGAACTGACATTTTCACAATGTTCAATCTTCCTATCCACAAGCATGGGATGTTCTTCCATTTATATAGATCTCTTAGGGTTTCTTGAAATAGTCTTTTGTAGATTTCTTTGTACAGGTCTTTTGTGTCCCTGGTAGGATTTATTTCCAAGTATTTATTTCTTTATTTTTTTAGTCACCATTATAAATGGTATTGATTTCCTTATTTCTTTTTCAGCAATCTCTTCACTGGTGTAGAGGAATCCAACTGATTATTGGATGTTTATCTTGTATCCTACCACTATGCTCAATCTCGCAAATAGTCCCAGTAGATTTTTTACTGACTCCCTTGCGTTTTCTAGGTATAGGATCAAATTATCAGCAAATAGGGGTAGTTTTACTCCTTCTGTACCAGTTTGGATCCTTTTCATTTCCCTTTCTTACCTCATTGCCCTGGCTAGGACTTCCAATAGAATGTTGAATAGAATTGGTGATAGAGAGCATCTTGTTTGGATCCTGTTTGCAAGGGGAATGGTTTCAGTCTCTCTCCATTGAGAATAATGTTGGCTGTTGTTTTTATCAGGAATGGGTGTTGGATTTTATCAAATGCCTTTTCTGCATTGATTGATAGGATCATGTGGTTCTTTTCCTTTGTTTTGTTTCATGTTCTGGATGATGTTGATTGTTTTTCTTATGTTCAACTATATCCTTGCATACCTGATATGAACCCCATTTGGTCCTAAAGAATGACTTTCTTGATATGTTGTTGGACTCTATTGGCTAGGATTTTGTTGAAGATTTTTGCATCCATATTCATCAGGGATATTGGTCTGTAGTTTTCCTTTCCAGTGATGTCTTTGCCTGATTTTGGTATGACTCTTAAGGTTGCTTCGTAAATTGAATTTGGGAGAATTCCATCCTTTTCTATGTTGTGCAATAGTTTGATTAGGATTGATGTCAGTTCTTCTCTGAATATTTGGTAGAATTCTCCAGTGAAACCATCTGGGCCTTGACTGTTGTTGGTAATTCTTCTCATGACCTGTTCAATGTTCTTTTTTGTTATGGATCTGTTCAAATTTTCCACCTCAGTCTTTGTTAGTTTAGGTAAGAAGTGTGTTTCTAGAAATCTGTCCATTTCTTCCAGATTTTCAAATTTGTTGGAGAACTATTCTTCATAGTATCCTGATATTATCCTTTTTATTTCAGTTGGTTCTGTTGTGGAATTGCTCATTTCATTTCTTATTCGTGTTATTTGTATTCTCTCCCTCTTTTCCTTTGTTAAATTTGCCAGTGGTTTGTCACTTTTATTAATCTTTTAAAAAAAACAACTTCTAGTCTTATTGATTTTTTCTATTGTCTATTTTCCGTTTCATTGATTTCTGCCTGGATCATTATTTCCTTTGTTTTAGTGACTGTAGGCTTTTCTTGCCATTCTTTTTCTAGTTGTTGGAGATGTTGGTTTAAAGTGTTGATTTTGGCTCTTTCTTCTTTCTTTGGTGTGTGCATTTATTGCTATAAATTGGGCTCTGATCACTGCTTTTGCTGTGTCCCAAAGGTTTTGGTATGTTGTGTTTTCATTCTCCTTTGAGTCAAGGAATTTTTTCATTTCATTTTTTATTTCTTGTCTTACCCACTCTTTCTTGAGTTTCCTTGTTTTTTCCCTTTTTCTGTTGATCTTCCTATTTTTGATTTGTAATTTTATACCATTGTGATCTGAGAAGATGCTTTGCAGTATTTCAATGTTTTTAAATTTCTTAAGGCTTGCTTTGTGGCCTAACATATGGTCTATCATGGAGAATGTTCCACGTGCACTGGAAAAGAATGTATATTGTGCTGTTGCTGAGTGAACCAAAAAAAAAAAAAAAAAACTCACTGCTATCAAGTCGAATCTGAATCATAGTGACCCCTCTTGGGTTTCTGAGGGGGTATTATTACAGAAGTAGATTGCCCAACCTTCCTTCCAAGGAGTGGCTAGTGGGTTTGGACCACCAGTCTTCTGGTCAACAGTCAAATGCTTTAGGCACTACACCAACAGAGGGCCTCCCATTGTTGGGCAAAGTGCTCTGTAGATGTCTTTAAGGTCAAGTTGGTGGATTGTATTGTTTAGCTCTTCTGCGTCTTTGTTGACTTTCTCTCCAGTTGTTCCATCTTTCATTAAAAGTTGTATATTAAAGCTTCTACTATGACTGTGGAGTCATACATTTGCCTTTTCAATTCTGTTAAAGTCTGCTTTAAATATTTTAGGGCTCTTTCATTGCATCCATAGATATTTATTATGGCTACACCTTCTTGTTCAATTGATCCTTTAATTATTATATAATGTGCTTCCTTGTCTTGTATCATGGTTTTTGTCTTAGAGTCAATTTGATCAGAAATTAATATTGCCACTTTGCTCTTTTTCAGTTGCCATTGGCTTGATATATCTTTTTCCAATCTTTGATTTTTAGTCTATTTTTATCTTTGTCTCTATGGTGTGTCTCTTGTAGACAGCATATTGATGGATTATGTTTTCTTATCCAGTCTGCAACTCTCTGTCTCTTGAGTGGTGCATTTAACCCATTGATATTCAGTGTAATTATTGACAAGTGTGAATTGGTTGCTATCATTCTGTTACGTGTTTTTCCATGGTGTTCCTGGGTTCTTTGTTCCATATAATGTTCTATGCTGAGCTCATTGTGTTTATGAATCATGTTATCATTTCCTTTGTTACTATTGGTTTAGTATTTGCTAAATATTTGTGCTTTTCATCTTTTTTATTGTGATGTGAAGGTTTATCATTTTTCTTTGAGGTTGCTCTGTGATTTATGATTCTCTCTCTGAGTTTAAAATAGTCCATTCTATCTTGCAACTCTCTTGACTTCCTCACCATATAGAAGTTTTGTAACTACACATTTTTTTCTCCCTTTTTGATTTGTACTTGTCCTCACTTGCCAGTTGCTATCTCTGGTTCTCTGTTTATAACCTTGTAAGTTTATTGTACTTTGAACACTCCCATAGCTGTGTTGGTTTCTGGGTCATGTCATCTTGTGTACTAATGGTCCATTGTTGTTTAATATTACTGGTTCTCTGTTCAAAGGACTCCCTTTAGCATCTCTTTTAAGGTTGGTCTGGTTTTAACAAATTCCCTTAGTTTCTGCTTATCTGGAAATCTTCTAATTTCACCATCATATTTGAGGGACAATTTTGCCAGGTATATAATTCTTGGTTGGAAATTTTTCTCTTTCAGGGTTTTATATATACCATCCCATTGCCTTTTGGCTTGCTTGGTTTCTTCGGAGAAATAAGAGCTTATTCTTATTGGTTGTCCTTTGTAGCTAACTTTTCATTATTCCCATGCTGCTTTCAGGATTCTTTCTTTGTCTTTGGTCTTGCTGAATTTGATGATGATATGTCTTGGTGATTTTCTTTTGGGGTCTATCCTGTTTGGGGTTTGTTGGACTTCCTGAATGGATATATTCCCATCTTTCATCGTATCAGGGATGTTCTCTTCCATCAAATCTTGGACAATTTTCTCAGTGTTTTTTTTTTTTTTTTCTCTTCCTTTTCTGGAATGCCAATTACATGGACGTTATTCCTTTAGATGGTATCCCACATGAACCTTAGGCTTTCTTCATTTTGTTTTGGCCTTTTTTCTGATTGATCCCTTTCCAAAGAAGTATTCAGGTATTTGTCTTCAATCTCATTAATCTGTCTTCCATTGACTCAATTCTACTGCTTTGCCCTTCAATGTGTTATCTATTTCTGAAAATTTAGTACTAATTTTCTGGATTTCTATCTGTAGATTTTGTATCACTTCTAATTTTTCATTTATTTTGTCATTTTGTTGTTGTATTTTCTTCTGAAATTGTTCTAGGCTTTTTCTGTATTTTCTTTAATTTTGTCAGTGTTTTCCTTGATCTTTCTCTCAATCCTGTGAAGACACCTAAATACAATTCTTTTGAATTCTTTATCAGGGAGGAGTTCCAATGCTACTTCTTCCTCAGGGATATGTTCTGGTTCTGTATCCTGCTCCCTGGTTTCTATCACTTTATCTTGGTTCTTTGTGTGGACTGTGATGGTCTGTTGTCTCTGAGACACTGTGATGTTGTTGTATTTAGATCTCTGTTAACTGTTCGTGAAGAGCCGTTAAGGGTGAGTCAGGCTATTCTGGGTGGTCATCTATTATTGGCAAGTTGTTGAAGAAGGAAGTGGTGGCTCTCATTCAGTCAGTGGAGCTGCAGGAGGTATATGTGTGTTTGTGTCATATGGGCACTGTTGCTGTCTCCCACTCGGTTATACAAAAACAATTATCAAATAAACATCAAAAAAGGAAAAGCAACTGGACAAAAAAGACAACACTTTAATACACAGGGTCAATCACCAAAAGAGAAAAAACAAACACATCACAATCTTTGAGGAGGGGGCAATAAGAGAAAAGAGGTAGTGCAGGAGAATAATGAAGAAGAAAATGGGAAAAATGCAAAAAGAAAAACAAGGAATGAGTTTAACCATGAGAAAGAAAAAAAATGGGAACCAGAAACAGGGAAGGGCAAAAAAGCTGAAAACTGAACCTGGGATGAGAAGAATAAAGAATAATAATAATAAGGACAAAATAATAATAATAATTTTTAAAAAGATGAAAACAAACCAAAAGAAAAGGAAACAGTCTAGGCAGGGTGGTACAGGTCACCCAGGCTCCGTTGGAGCACACATACTGGGATGGAATTCCTGCCACCCCAGAAGATGGGTGGGAGTGAGGGATAGCTGCACCTCCATTCACCAAGAGGGTGTAGGGTATAACAACAACAAGGGGAATACCACACCTTTCCAGCAGTTTGGGTTCAGAATGTCTTTCTGGTCCCCAGCAACTGGAGCCTATTCTTAGGTCCCTAGAATCTGACAGAACACTGTCATTTTAAATATCCAAAAAGGTTGAACCACTTGTATACATTCAAAATGGCTGTGCTCTTCGGACAGCCAAAAATCCATGACTCAGTCCATCTCCCTCTTCCCTGCTTCCCCTTTTATTCACCAGCCACCAGTGCAGTCCTCCGTGCAGCCCCTGGCTAGCAGGACCAATTTTTACATTAATTCTTAGGTCCTAACACCACTTGGCAATAGCCACACTGTTTGTGCTGTCAGGATCACTGACAGACCACATCTCCATACGTCTTCTTTTTTAGTGTTTTCATGCAGGTTCTTCTACCAGTTGGAGTTTAGTCCACTTCTGTATCCTTCCTTTCATAGCTCAGGGCTCCAGGATTATCTTCTGTATTTGTGTTAATTGGTTCCCCTTTTCTGTGTTGAAGAGGGTCTGTGTAATTTGTCTGCCTATTCTGCTGTCTTACCAGAACCTTATAAATTTATAGTTATAAATTAAACTTATATTTTGCTTTTACAACTTCAAAACGCTTTCAAATGAGGAAATTGCTGAGCAAATATATAGTTTTAGAAGGATGCAAACCAATTGAAAATTAGCTTATAGACTCACATATTTAAAGGAGATATACAGTCAGTAAGTCTATGACAAGGAAAGTCTCTTAGTATTATTAAGGAATAATCTCTTTCAATGACAAGTGAGATACTTTAATAATATTCATACTGGGTTGATCATAGAGAATTTCCTGTAGTTATTTTTATTTGCTCAAAGGTATACTGGACAATTTACTGAAACAAATCTGTTTTAAAGAATAAATAAATAAATAGAAAACACAGATGGCTGTTTTTCTTTTTAAACCTAAGTTTTCTTTTAAAAGAATTTTGATGGATAATAGAATGCATAGTCTTGTAAACACCAATGATTTCAGAGATCAGGCATGAATATTAGTGTTATCACTACAAAAGAGCTGTTAAAAAAAAGTGATATTATTCTAAAAAAGTTTCAGACATAAGACAACAGTAGATATTTCCTTTCAATACAAGATAAAGGAAATATGCTTCAGTCATCTTCATCTGAACCATAAGATTTACTCCTTAGAAGTTTTGGTACTCTATCTTATTTTGCTAATTTGACTTCATAGTTGTGTCTTTTCAATTTTTAGAACATATTCCCCAACAAAATAAATAATTAAACTATGGATGAACTGTCAACAGGGAACATTATTTTAATGCAATGTTAACATTTTTGGTAATTAACATGGAAGTTAATGCTTTTAGCAGATGTAACAACATTAGACTTGTAAATTTTAATTAAAGCTAATGGTTCATGATAGCTGTAGGGAGCAAGCCTCCTCTCTAGATACTGAAAACATGTCTAATGTGATTAGAAATACTAATTGTAGAAAAAAAGGATGGTACTAGCAATGACTATTCTTTATTTCTTATAAAACCAACAACTTCAAAACCCTTTCAAATGAGGAAATTGCCAAGCAAATATAAGTTAATAGAAAAGGTGATAATATTTAAGGGACTGAGTCAAAAGTGCAAAATGTTCATGTGTACTTATTTCCTATTCTTTATATAGTTATCTGAGATAAATCCAAGAAAAGCAATGAAGATATTTAATAACTTTGAAGTAGGAACTAATGTGTCATTTTTAATCCTCTCTGCAGCTTCTAACAGAGCATTGCCATACAAAACTGAGATTTTGTTAGCCAGGTTTAGATGTCCTCAAACAGGAGAGACAGTTGCTTTAAGCAGAAAATAAACCAAAAAACTCTATATTAAAATTTTGCTAAAATGATGAAAAATTTTACAGAGAGCCACACTTACCCAGCCAACAATAAGTAGACTCTAACGTTGAAACTCAAGGCCACTGATAGTTGCTTCACATAGATGTCTGTTTACATATGAGGTCAAGATTCTTTTACTATTTTCCCCAGTATCTTCATTTCTACTTAAAAAAACCCAAACTCATTGCTGGCGAGTCGGCTCCTACTCATAGCAACCCCTCCTTGGGTTTCCGAGGCACTATCCCTACAGAAGTAGATTGCCCAACCTTCCTTCTGAGGAGTGGCTAGTAGGTTGGAATCACCAGCCTTTTGGTTAGCAGTCAGGTATCTTAGGCACTACACCACAAGAGCTCCTTCACTTTCACTAAGGCCATTAGATTCTAAACAACTCACTTAAGTACTGTATTTCTTCAAATCTAATATACATCTTTTTTCACTTAAAAAACCATTTGCTGTCCAGTAAGATTCTTACTCATGGTGACCCCATGTGTGTCAGACTAGAACTGTGCTCTATTTGGCTTTCAATGGCTGATTTTTCAAAGTAGATCACCAGACTTTTCTTCAAAAGTGTCTCTGGGTGGGCTCAAACATCCAACCTTTTGGTAGCAGCTGAGCTGCTAATTCTAAGTACCACCCAGGGACTCTTCCTATTTATTTAGAGTGTAAGTTCTTTGCCTTCTTCTTAAAACAGTTCTTCACAAAAGTATTGTGGTGGTTATGTTTCTGTGTCAACTTGACTGGGTCTGGTTCAGTGGCTGGACAGCTGGTGGTAGTTATTTCCCATGATGAGACTGGCAATCAGCTCCATGGTGGGATCTACCACAAGCAGCTGAGCCTTTGGAATGTGGTCTGCTTCCTGTATATAAGGAGAAGTCTTTGGGAATGGTCTCTAGTTTATGGCATGCTTAGACCCTGCATGTAGCTGTGTCATTATTCAGCAGCCTGCCATGCTCTGCCAACCTTGGGACTTACAATGGACTTGAGTTAATGGCCTGCCGTGTGGTTTGGTAACACAGGGACTGTGCCTTTTTACTTGTCAACTTTGGAGCTTCTCAGCCTCAGCAGCCAGCAGCTGTCTGAGTGAAGAAATGCCTCTAGCTCCAGTGGGCTGGGAATAGGAGGCAGAGCTGGACCCCAAGGTTGAGGGGCTTTCACCCAGGCCATAGAGCCTGGCACCTTGAACTTGGACTTAAAGCCTCCAAATTGTAAGAATAAACTCCTGTTTGTTAAGGCCATCCCATTTGTGATATGTTTCCTGTCAGAGTGGCACTAGGTAACTAGAACAAGTATCATACAGTACTTTGTTGTCAGTGATGGCAAACGTTGATATACAGGTGGATAGATGGGTGGACAGGCTGAAAGATTAGGTATGTCTGTGCAGTGGAGAGTGTGTCCATGACCATATATAGGGTTGGCAGACAATGGTTCTATAAGTGTATTTGTATGTTCTGTAAGAATTCCCAGGTATATAGTAGAGCTGACAAGGGACAAGGTTATAGTCACTTCTTGGCCACAGCTAGCTACCCAGAGGGAGTGAGTAGTTGGACCTGTGGGCTCTGGACCATGGTCACAGGGGACATCAAGCTCAATTGGCATAACATACTACACAAAAACATTGTTCCACATCCTACTTTGATGAGTAGTGACTGGGATCTTAAAAACTTGCAAGCAGCCATCTAGATGCAACAATGGGTCTCTTCTCATCCAGAGCAAAGAAGAATGAAGAAAACCAAAGACACATGGAAATAATTAGTTCAAGGGACTGGTACACCATGTGATCCTCAGCCTATATGACTATGAGACCAGAAGAACTAGATGGTGCCCAGCTACCACTGTCAAACACTTGGAGGTAGATCTATGTAGGAAATCCTGGATAGAGTGGGAGAACAATGTGCAATAAAACTCAAAATCATAAAAAGAGGGGGGAGACCCAGGTTTGCTGGTCTTATAGAGCTTGGTGGAACAGAACCCCTGAGGCTATAGCCCCTAGTTGCCCTTCAGGTCTGGAATTGAACACAGTCCCGTGGCTTCTAGCCAAACAAAAGACAGGCATATGAGGTGAACATTAGGTACATTACAACTCCTTGGAGAGATCAGTCATGGGAGGATAGAAAGGCTATGTGTATGCACAGGGAGACAGCTCAGGGGGCAGGAGTGTATGGGAGGGAAGGACACAGGGAAGAGGTAATTATGGGGAGGAAGTGGGAAGACAGCTGTTGTATTGTGGGAAATTGCAGTCAATGTCATGAGACAAAGTGTATGTGAACTGCTATATGTAAAATGAATTTTCTCTGTAAACTTTCACCCAAATCACAATAAAAATTAAAAAAAACAACACCAGTACTTGGCAAAAGGAGGAACTCAACAATTGTTAGTTGAATGAATGAGTAAATGAAATTTTTAAAATTAGAATAAAATTACAATAATATATACATTTAATATTGTAGTACTTTGTTATCTTGTCCCCAGAAGCTGTCTTAAGATCCACAGTGTCTTAAAATTGATAGTATTGTTCTCAAATCAAAACCCACTGCCACTGAGTCAATTCCAAGTCACAGTGCCTAGGGCAGAGTAGAACCCTAGGATGGTAGCATAGTGGCTAAAGCACTTGACTGCTAACCAGAAGGCTGGCGGTTCAAACCCACCAGCCACTCCTTGGAAGGAAGGTTGGGCAATCCTACTTCCGTAGTGATACTGCCTTGGAAACCCAAGGAGGGGTTGCTATTAGTCGGGGCCGACTCGACGGCACATAACAACAACAACAACAAAATCTTTACAGAAGCTGACTACCTCACCTTCCTCCTGTGGAGCTGGTAGTGCAGATGACCGTTTGGTTAGCAGCAGAGCGCTTAGCCACTGCTTTCCCAGGTGTCCTTAAGTTTATTTTTACCGTACCAAAATCAAACCCACTGTCATTGAGTCAATTCTAACTCATAGCGACCCTTTAAAACAGAACAGAATTGCTCCATAGGGTTTCAAAGCTGTAATTCTTTACAGAACAGACTGCCTCACCACCTTTCCCTCATTGAGTGGCTGGTGGGTTAAACTGCCAACCTTATGATTAGCAGCCTAATGCTTTAAACACTGTGCCACCAGAGCTCCCTGGTAGTGTAGTATTATCAAGAAAATGTAGAAAGTTAAATGTTTGTATTGAATAAATAAATATTCTTTCCAGAAGAACATGAACTCTCTAAATAACAAATTATGCCCCATATGAGGAAAAATTTTTCATGAGACTTCACTGAGAGAACAAAAATACAGAGATTTTGGGTGCTGCGAGGTGCCATGGTGGCACAGTGGTTAAGGCACTCAGCTGCTAACCATAAAGGTCTTTGGTTCAAATCCGGCAGCCGCTCCCCGGGAGAAATGTGACAGTCTGCTTCTGTAACAGTTCAACCAAACCCACTGTCACCCAGATTCTGACTCATAGTGACCCTATAGGACAGAACTGCTCCATTGTGCTTCCAAAGCTGTGAATCTTTATGGAAACAGACTGCCAAATCTTTCTCTCATGGAGCTATTTGTGGGTTAGAACTGTCCACCTTTTTGGTTAGCAGCTGTGCACTTTAAACACTGCACCACCAGTGTTCCCTCTATAATGATTACAGCCTTGGAAACCTTATGGGGCAATTCTACTTAGTCCTTTAGGGTCACTATGAGTTGGAATCGACTTGACAGCAATGGGTTTGATTTTTCTCTTTTTGGATACTGGCACACCATCAAAGGAATCACAGTGTCTGGGACATCAAAACTCACTCATCACTGTCACTGTCAAATTCCTATTACAGCATTTGACTGGCCAGTGCTAAAACCAGCCTCATTCTTTGCTTTTAACAGTGGTGTGGTCTGGACTGCAGAAATTATGGGTTAAATAGAGACTATTTCAACTTCTTTTAACACTCAATTCTTGGCCTGATTTTCAACCTAAATGTAGACAGGCTAATTTTCAGGGCTAGTGAAAAGTGGTAGCCCCAAGGTTTATTGTATATTATAAACCTAATGGAATGTTAAGAATTAAAACTTGCTTTCCAATTGGCCACTCTACTACTCTTTAAACTACTTTTAAAAAAATGACGAGAACTACAAGCAGAACAGAATCTGCTGGCAAATGACCATTCAACTTCTCACATTTCAACACATAAAACATTGATTATGTAATATTTTCTTTATGAATTTTAAGCCACTTTCATTAATAACAGTGACCTCTAGGTCAGGTATTTTCTGGTAATTAGTAACTCGCTGGGTTAGGAGTCCAAACCTCATAAAAGATTGTTCAATTAAGATGATTTTATGTGTTTATGATTTAGAAAGTTCGATCAATGAATTAGATAGTTCCCTGTTTTTTCTAATAGCAAATAGAATATGAGCTTACATCTCACTAAAGATCCATCCTATTATCTTGCAAAACGTAGATTCTTACTGTCATTAAAGGCAGAAACATATAATTATAAAAATTAAAATATTTGAAAATACAGAGAAGGTCAATAATAAATTTACTAGTGGTCAGGAATTTTAATTCTAAACATGATCCATTACCTAATCCAACATGGTAGCTTTTCCAGCTACTGATATTTAGGTCTCTCCCAACTTTAAAAGGAGTGCTTACAATTTATCAAGAAGGCCTGGTGGCCTAAGAGTTAAGTGCTTGCCTACAAACTGAAAAGTTGGCAGTTTGAACCCACCCTTGGAGAAAGAAAGCCTTGTGATCTGCTCCCTTAAAGATTACAGCACAGAAAACCCTATGGGCACCTCTACTCTGTTACATGGGGTCACGGTGAATCAAGATCAACTCACACGCACCTTACCATCACCACAAAAACAATCTATCAAGGTAGTAAATTGTTTTACAATAGAGTTGCCAGGTTTAGCAAATAACTAGAAGGCCGTTAAATTTGCATTTCAGACCAATTATATTTTAGTATAAGAATGCCCCATGCAATTCTTATACTAAAATACTGCTCATTATTTATCTGAAATTCAAATTTAATGGTGTCCTGTGTTTTATCAGGCAACCCTACCCTTGTCCAGCTTCCAGGCCTCTTCCCCTCCACTGGCCCTTTGAGCACTTCCACACACTCCAAGGGTTGGCTATAGGTGGATGGGGGTGGCTTATGCCACCTAAGTGTGAAATGTTGTAGGTATTGCAATATCAAGTCTCCTCTCTTCCCAGACCTGGTATATGGCTTTACTGGCTCATGACAATATGCAGCCCTCTTTGAGATCATCTCTTCCCAGAGCTCTAGGTAGAAGTAGGATATCAAGCCTTTTTGGTGCTCTCTAATGACCCTCCTTTCACCAGTTTCAACCACAGAGCAGAAGTCAGTTCAGAATCTCAGATGCCCAGGAACACTCTCTACATCCAAGCCACTTCCTTCCTGTTTTTTACCCTTTAGGATCTGGACCTCAACTCAGAAAGAGGCTTCTTTTCCTTTCTGTGAGGCAGGAAATCACTCATTCATCAAGTCTTGCTTCACTCTAGTTTATGGCTTAAATTGTCTTGTTTTTGATTTGGAAAACCTGGATTTCCTATTGTTTCAGAAATGGACTTTTAAGACTTTTTTTTTTTAATTGCAAAGCTGAATATTGAGTTCTTGTTTCCACCTTTAATCTTTCTCAAGTGTTTGCATAGTGCCTAAGGCATTTGACTGCTAGCCAGAAGGCTGGTGGTTCAAATCCACCAGCCACTCCTCAGAAGGAAGACTGGGCAATCTACTTTCGTAGTGATACCACCTCAGAAACCCAAGGAGGGTTTGTTATGAGTCAGATCCAACTCGACGGCAGTGAGGTTGGTTTTGTTGGTAAGGTCAAATGGGGGAAAGTCACCTTACAACAAAGGGCAAATAAACAACAACATAGTAGTGTACTATTTCACATTATTGTGTAGTTACTCTTAGAAAGTCGTTTGTGTTTTCATAGTTTAGGTTGTTCTCAATCTTTCTCTTTTTTGTAATGGTTGATATGAGTTTACATCTCACATAGATAGCTCACAGGTACATCAAGCTCAGTACCACAGTGGGATCAGGTCATATATATATCATTGTATAATTTTCTTTTATTTAGTCTTTCATCACGGATGCTTTTCCGTTATGATACATTTATCTCCTTTACATACACGTTTTTGGATATCATTGAGTCGGTTCCAACTTCTAGTGACCCCCATGTGACAGAGCAGAATGCCCCCATAGGGTTATCTTGCCTATAATCTTTACAGAAGTATATTCCCAGGTCTTTCTCCCATGGAGCCACTGAGTGGATTTGAACATCCAACTGTTTGGTTAGCAGCAAAGCACCTAACTGTTGTACTACCAGGGCTCCATTGCATATTAACTTGATGGCACACAACAACTACTACATATATGTAATGCCCATGTGTCTACTTTTCTCTCTTCCTTCCCACTGTTAGTACTCTAGTTCAGGCAATCATCATCTGTAGCCTGGCTTTTTGCCAAACCTTCCTGGCTGGTCTCCTTATAACCACTCTTGCCCACTTTCAATCAATTTTTTCCTACTTAGGCAAAGTCATCTTTAATAAACATTAAAGTTACCTCTTCCAAATATTAGTATATGACCTGAAGGCCCTGATGGTTTAAAGATTTCTCTGACTGTGTGTGGAAAATGGATTGTAGGGGAGCACTAATGGAATCTGCGAGAATAATGAAGAGGCTTTAGCAATGGTACAAATGAGAAATGGTGGAGGCTTGTGCTGAGGTAATAAATAGTAGTGATGAGAGGTGGATGAATCCTAGAAATATCTTCTAGTTATATTTGACAAGACTTGCTAATGAATTGGCCGTAGAAAGTAAAGAAAAAAAAGTAATTGAAAACTACAGACTATGAAGAAAAGATTTAGTTTAAGCTAGCAATCAGAGTTCATTTTGCGTATGTTAATTTTGAGATGCCTCTAATACATTTAAGTAGAGATTCAAGTTAAGTAATTGTGTTTATAAATCTGGGGCTTAGGGAAGAGTCTAGGTTAATGAAATAAATTTGGGATCAATAGTATCAGATAGTATTTATAGGTATAAAAATAGAAGAGGGAGAGAATATTGTTAGAGAAGTGGATGCAGGAATGAGCGGAAGGAATTGCTACATTTAGAGACTGAGAAGAGGAGGGGCAAGCAAAGGGGACTAAATAGGAACCGGCAGAGAAGTAGGAGAAAAATTAGGAGAATATGGTATTATTTTTCCTGTTAGTTTTTAAGGTGTCGTCTGGTTGATTCTGACTCATATTGAGCCCATGTGACAGAGTAGAGTGGCCTCATACAATTTCCTAGGCTGTAATCTTTATGGAAGCAGATTGTCAGATCTTTCTCCCTTGGAACTGTTGTGTGTGTTCAAATCTCCAAACTTTTGTTTAGCAGCCATGCATTATAGATGCCAAGAAATGAGAGTTTTTAAGAAAGAGGAAGTGCTGCTAAAAAGTTGAGTACATGAAGACAGAAGAGTATCCACTAAATCTATCAACACAGAGGTTAAGGATAATTTTGATGTGAAGTATTACTATTATTTACCAATATTAACTTATGAGCCTCCTGCTTAGTTAAGCCTTTTAGGCACTTCCTTTGGCCTTATGATACAATTTAAAGTACTTTGTGTTTTTAGCCACTCTACCTAGCCAGTGTCTTGTCTCCTGACACCTATCTCTGCAGGCATACTGGACTTTCCTCAGTTGCAGTTCTGAAAAACCTGCTACACTCTCTCTTCTCTGAAGGCCTTCACACAGATTTGAAGCAACACTATTTTCTAGACTGAATGGTATGTGAGAAGAACACCAACATGCCAATTAAGAGTGCAAGCTCTGGAGCCATATTGCCAAGTTTGAAAACCAACTCTCATGTTTCTATTTGTGCATTTTACACAAGTTCCTTGACTTTTCTTGGCTTTAATTTCCTCCTCTGTAAAATGGGAATGACAAAAATGCCTACTTCATAGAATTATTTTTAGAGGGAAAAAAATCACATCAAGAGAATGAGAATGACAAAGCATCAGAAAACAGATACTAAAAGTCAAATGAGTAATGCTTTCAAAATCCTGGGGGAAAATGATTTACAATCCATATTTCTGCATCCAGAAAGAAAAGTTATCAATTATAAGGGCAAAATAAAGTCATATGTTCAGACATGCAGGAATTTAGACAATTATTCCCCATACTACTTTTCTTCAGAAGTTATTTGACTATGTGTGCCTAAGAATGAGAGAATTAAACAAAAAGTGTGTGTAGGGGGGAGGTGAATAGGTAATACAAGAATTAGCAAATATAACAAACTAAATTGACAAAGAATAGTTCCAGAATAACAGCTATGAACCAGGTCTGGACTATAATTAGTTCTGATTGGAAATGGAGAGTACAAAACTTAGGAAAGTTTCTACAGAAAAATATGGAATCCAGAGATTTGATCATATTCCTAGATTTAAGATGTTGGATGATCTTAAGAGTGAAATAAAGGCCGACAGCACAAGAGCAAACAATGGCAATAAAACACTCCTGGAAATATATAAACAGATAGATGAGAGGCAGATAAATAGTATAGTCAAGCGACTAATTGGAATAAACAAGATTTATATAGTTAAATCATACCTTAAGTTTCACTGATTATAGACAAAGCATAGAACATTTAGATGTGGGTGTAGAACCAAATGTAAATGCTGTCAACCTTGTATTTCTAAATACTCAAGTTTATATGACTGAAATCGGGAGGTAGGAGGTGGGAAGTAAACCTAATAGGAAGGATAAGGGCCCTGGCATCATTATGTTGCAAAACAGGGAATGAACAATACTGTCTCAAATTGCTGGCATTCATCACAGGTATTTGACGCAAGCAATAGAAGGTGACTTTGACTTTATTAAGCAGAAAGAAGATTATTAAAACTATACTGGAAAGCCAACAGTAAGAGTTTAGCTTTGGGACAGCTCAAAACCCAGACCCAAATTGATGCTGCAGAACATGTCTGGTGACATAAACTCTTGATGCTATCCACTGAACACTAGAAGAAACCGCCACTGCTGTACAACCATTTACACTGTTGTTCTAGGAACTTGATCATGTGTCATTGGGAAACCACTATTACCGTCGTTGCCACCACCAAAATGCTGATACCCCACTGCCATCCACAGACCTGCACAAATGAAAACTGCAGAAGAGCCTGTTTTCTTTCCCTCATATTGTTCATGTATGAATGTGTCCAATACTAAAACAAATCCAGAGTTACATAAGGAGAGGCTTTATTCAGGAAATAAACAATTACAATAAGGAAAATATTCAGAAATCTAAAAGTGTCTCAACTCAAGAATTAGGTAGAAAGGATTTTTCTTTTGGAGAGACGAGAGTAAACAAGACTAGAAAAAACTAGGTGTGAAGTGGAATGAAATGGTGATGTGATTAAACAGTCAATCAAAGAATGTTTTCCATGGAGGACGGTCTACTTCTACTTTGCTGGATGGTCCCTTAAGGAGGGGTTCCATATTGGCACAGGGACTTGGGAAAAGAAAGAAGCTAAATCAAAGTTTGGTTAACAAGCATTTTGTTCCTGAGTGATCAATGGCACAAGCAATTCAGTTACTCATTTATAAGGCAAAGACTGGGAATTTGGACATTCTTTGGCCTTATCGTAGGTAAACTGGAATATCTGTGACTCTTATCTAAGTCATATGGGAATGATGATTCTTTTGCAGAATTCTGAAATACAAAAGGTGGGAGGATTTCTTATTTTTTTTATTAGGATTTGGGTGAAGATTTACAGAGTAAATTCACTTTTCATACAGCAGTTCACATATACTTTGTCTCATGTCATTGACCAAAATTTACAATGCAGCAGCTCCCCTCCCACTTCCTCCCCATAATTACCTCCTCCCAGTGTCCATCCCTTCATACTCTTCTGCACCCTGAGCTATCTCCCTGTGCATAAGCAGCCCTTCCTTCTCCCATGATTGTTCTCTCCAGGGCGTGTGTCTACTTGAGGTAAATGTTTAACTCACATGCCTGTACTTTGTTTGGCTGGAAACCACAGTTGTGGGTTCAATTCCAGACCTGAAGGGCAGCTAGGGGCCATAGTCTCAGTGGTTCCACCAGGCTCTATCGGACCAGCAAACCTGGTCCCCACCTTCTTTTTTTTTTTTTTTTGCCTCCAAATGATTTTGAGTTTTGTTCCACATTGTTCTCCCTCTTTATGAAGGATCTCCTACATCCCTTCCAAGTGGATGGCAGTGGTAGCTGGGCACCATCTAGTTCTTCTGGTCTCATAGTTGTATAGGTTGCAGATCGGATGGTGTACCAGTCACTAGGACTGATTGTTTCCATTAATTTTGGTTTTCTTCTTTCTTCTTGACGAGGAGAGACCCGTTGTTGTATCTAGATGGCAGCTTCCTAGCTTTTAAGGTCCCAGTCGCTACTCACCAAAGTAGTAGGTGGAACAATGTTTTGTATAGTATGTTATGCCAATTGAGCTTGATGTCTCCTGCAACTATGGTCCCAAGCCCGCAGGATCAACTACTCGGTCCCTCTGGGTAGCTGGCTGTGACCAAGCAATGACCATAACCTTGCCCCTTGTCAGCTCTACTATACACCTGGGAATTCTTATCATTCACATGAACTTATAGGCCCATTGTCTGCCAACCCTATATATGATCTTGGATACACTCTCCATTTAGACATACCTAATTGTTTAGCTTGTTCACCTATCTATCCGTCCCTATACCCATGTTTGCTTTCACTGACAACTCAGTACTGTATATGCAAAAGGGTTCATATTTGTGTCTGTACTGCCCATGTAACTCTCTATGTCTTTCTCATCCTCAATGCTGCCATATTGGTCACTCACATTTGGTACATTGCCCTTCTCTTCACCCAAATCAATATTTATCTCTATCTATCTAACAGCATTCCCTCCCCTTCCCTCCCACCCCTGGTAACCAACAAAGAAAATGTCCTCCAATATATAAACCTTTCCTTAACTTTTACAATAACGGACTAATACAATATTTGTCCTTTTGTGACTGACTTATTTCACTCAGCATAATGTCCTCCAAGTTCATCCACGTTATGCAGTGTTTTGCAGATTCTACATTATTCTTTAGCGTTGCATAGTATTCCATTGTGTGAATGTACCATAGTTTGGTTATCCATTCCTCAGTTGTTGGACATCTTGGTTGTTTCCAAGTTTTGGCTATTGTAAATAGTGCTGCGATGAACATCGGTGTGCATATATTTGTTCTTGTTATGGCTCTCACTTCTTTAGGGTATATACCTAGTAATGGGATGGCTGGGTCAAATGGTATTTGTATTTCCAACTTTTGAAGGAATCGCCACACTGCTTTCCACAATGGCTGTACCATTTTACAGTCCCACCAGCAGTGTATGAGAGTCCCAATCTCTCCACAATCTCGCCAGCATTTGTTATTTTCTGTCTTGTTGAACTTTGATACTAGTGCTGGAGCAAGATGGTATCTCATTGTTGTTTTGATTTGCATCTCTCTAATAGCTAATGATCGTGAGCATTTCTTCATATGTTTGTTGGTCGCTTGAATATCCTCCTTGGTGAAGTGTCTATTCATGTCTTCTGCCCATTTTTTAATTGGATTGTTTGTCTTTTTGTTATTGAGGTGTTGGAGTGTTCTATACATTCTAGAGATAAGTCCCTTGTCAGATATGTTATTACCAAATATTTTTTCCCAATCTGTAGGTTCTCTTTTGACTCTTTTGGAGAAGTCTTTGGAAGCACATAAAAATTTAATTTTTAGAAGGTCCCAATCATCTGGCTTCTCTTCTGCTGTTGGTGCATTTTGAATTATGCTTGGTAGTCTATTTATACCATATATTAGGACCCTTAAGTTTGACCCTAAATTTTCCTTGAGAAACTGTATAGTTCTAGGTTTCACATTTAAGTCTTTGATCCATCTGGAGTTCGTTTTTGTGTGTGGTGTGAGGTACAGATCTTGTTTCATTTTTCTGCAAATGGATCTCCAGTTTTGCCAGCACCATTTATTAAACAAACATTCTCTTCGTGGGGGGATTTCTTGACCATCACTGTTTTCTAGAATCACTGGGTTGAGGTAAACTTTAACATTGTCAAATGACTTCAAATGGGAACATCTGATTGACCAAACCTAGATCACATGCTCTTGTCACAGATGTAGGAAAAATGAACTTCATGTTTGACTCTTACACTGGAAAAGAAGTCACAATGTTGTTTTTTTCCCAAAATATATTCAAATGACATTAAAAAGATTATGAGATGTGATGACAGATGGCTACTACATTGATAGGACAATACGTAAAAATAAAAGTATATAGTTACAAGAATAATTTAAAAAGAGACTAAAGTTATTGAGTTATCATTTACTTCTCCCTTTTCTTATAACATAAATTCAACTCATCATGAAATTCTGTTGGCTGTACACAAAAAATATATACAGAAAATGATTTCTCAGTACTTCTACTGCTGTCATCTTCACCCCAGCTATTTATTGCATTCCCTCCCCCACATTATTGTAATAGGCCCCCAGCTGGTCCCTTTCCTTCATACCCTATTCTTTTACAGAATAAACTCAACAGCTGAGACACCCTTTCAAGATGTCAGAAAAATCATGTCCTGCTGCTTCTCCAAACCATGTAAAGTCTTCTCAGGTGACTCAGAGTGAAAGCCTGAGCCCTTCTAAGAGCCTGCTAGGCCCTTTGTGGTCCACTGCTTTTCCCCACCCACCATCCTCACTTTGACCTTCTCTCTTCCTATTCCTGCTCACACTCACTATTCTCCATTCTGTGGTCTTGTTTCTCCTTGGTCCAGGACTTTAACCTGTTCATTCCAGCTCTACCATCTGCTGAGAATTTGCATTTCTAGTCCAGATATACTGAATCAGAATCTACATTTTAACAAGATCCCCATGTGATCTATAAGAAAGCTAATAGATGAAGTCTGAAATAGATCAATCAAGAAATATCACTATAAATTAGTCCAAAGGACTAATGGACCACGTGAACCACAGCCTCCAGTAGCCCAAGATCACAAGAACCAGATGGTGCCCGGCTACCATTACCAATTACTCTGATCAAGATCACAATAGACGGTCTTGGGCAGAGTAGGAGAAAACTATAGAACAAAATTCAAAATCAGTGAAAAGACCAGACTTAATCTGGCACAGACTGGTGGAACCTCTGAAACTATGGCCTTTAGACATCCTTCAGACTTGGAAATGAACCCACCCTGGAGATCATCTTTCAGGCCTATAAAATGAACAATAGCACCCCTGAGGAACGAACTTCTTAAAACAATCAACCATATGTGGCTCAAAGGGAAGCTTTTATCCCAAAACAAAGCTTAGAAGGCAGGAAGGGACAGGAAAGAAGGACCAATGGAAACAGGAAACCCAGGAAGAAATGGGAAAAGTGCTGCTCCATTGAGGAGATTGTAGCTAATGTCATGAAATAAAATGTGTATAAATGGTTGAATGAGAAACTAATGTGTACTGTAAACATTCACATGAACCGTAATAAAATACACACACACACACACACACACACACATATCAGCATACTATTTAGAGTTATGGCAATAAATACAAGAAGAATTAAAAACAGAAACAGTCTTTGAGATCCCCAATACTATGGCCCTGGAATACATGCTGCACCTGGAATAAAACTCACCCCTAGGGGCTGGCTGTCAGCCCAGTAGTTAACAAGAGTACATGCAGACCACTCAACCCAGAGTGACGCACCCACATACTCTATGGAAACACATCACTTGGAGCAATAGAACACAGGGCACCAGAGGGGCAACATTCACATGGAGGAAATGCAGGACAAACAGGAGTGCATAACTGAGGGGCACAGGGGGAGGGTTATTGGGCAGGGAGGGGAGGAGACGGGGTTAGGGTTGGGCATGGTAAATGGGGAGTGAAACTAAATGTACACATAACGTTGAATGTAAAACAAACTCTTTAAATAAGAAAAGAAAAACAAGAAGGAAAAAAAAAACAGAAACTGTCTAAAGTAGCGTGTCTGTGGAATAGGATGAGTGGAAGGAAAAAGTGGGACAGAGAAGAGTGGCTTTTAAGTCTTTTTGAACTTTGCAATTTCTTTTTAAACCGTGTGCAGATAACACTTTTGACAGAAACTTTGTGTTTTTAATATAATCAACTAATAAGAAAAAGATGATGGGTTATATACAAATGAAAATTATAGAATAAAAATTTGTTACATTTTCCTTATTGGTTGGACATAGAATTTACAATGAGAAGTGAAGTCATAGAAAATAAAAATAAGGAAGTATCTTCAATATGCTCTCTTACATGATACCTTGCTAAATTCATTCATTTATTTATTTTTAACAAACAGAAATTTATTTTCTCACAGTTAGGAGGGTAGAAGTCTGAATTCAGGATTCCGGCTCTGGGGGAGGCTTTCTCTGTCTGTGAGTCCACGTTTTGAAATCTATTTATTTATTTTATTATGATAAATTTCAAGTAGAGAATGAACATAAATATGTGCCCACCCCTTAGTTCTGTCAAATCTTGATATTACACTTATTTCTAGGTTCTTATTCTTTGATTTTTCCCTATGGGTGATGTGATTCCCAAGCATCGGTATAGATGATTCATGAGCTAAGGGGTTTGCTTTTGAAATACTGAGAGATGAATCTACATACTGTTAATAATAAAGGTAATAATAGATGTGTTATGCTGAGAGGAATTTTATAAATTTCAATCAGAACAATGTTGTTGAATTTGGATAGCAAAAATAATGTTCATCTCTAGATATCTTCATCTAATAATATATACCAATTGAATCCTAGAGACATAGCTTTTTTCTAGCAATACAAAACATACACAGAATATATAATACACTGTATGTATGTGGGAGAGTGTGGTGTGGGAATCATGCTATGAAGATGTCATATAACCCTATGCATAACTAAAACCTAATTTCTGACTCTAGACATGTATTTATCAGGTATAGAATTCAGCCTTTAAATAATAATAGCAGATACTTTGTTGTTGCCATTGAAATTTGGAGCCTTTTCTCTAATCTGCTAGAATGCCATTTTTGGTGAGAAATGCATAATAATGCTATTCTTACTATGCCTTATTGCTTCAAATTGCTCTCCAATGATTTCCTAAAACGTTGTTCTTAGCTGGTAATAATCTACCACTCAGTGATGACACATCATCAGCTGACTGACTTGGGGAACAAGAAAGCCACATCACTCTTCAATCTGTCCTACAGTCAAATTAATGAGCTGTATTACCACCTGCCTCAGGGGATAGTGTGTGATCAGTTCTCCTAGTCCTGATGATATTGTCATGATGATGAATGGCTTAAAGGTAGGTTTTGGGAAAGAAACCTAGCTTAGTCCAAAAAAAAAAAGAAGAAGAAGAAAAAGCCTATATATTTTAATAAGCATAAAATTAGTATTAGCATCCTTGACTATTTTGACCAATTGTAATTCTCGAAAATATTAAAATAAAAAACCTTAGTATGTCAATTCTTTCCTCATTTACTGCTCTTTCTAATGAATGATTAAGAAAGCCTACATTTTAAGCTGCCTGTCAAACATAGAATTTACATGAACAGAGAAAGTAGTGTAGTAAGCATAGTGGGCCTCCTCTCCAGTAAACTTTCATCAGGAAAAAATATTAGCATTCTTGGGAATTAGAATATTTGATGAAAGATTTTCCTAAACTTACATTATAAACCAAAAATTCAGCTAGAGAGATGAGAAAACATTTATTTTCTTCTTGGGAATCCCTTAATGTTTAATGATCATCTCAATGTAACCTAACATGGTTAAGGACTTCACTTCATTTACATTTTGCTGATTACAAAATTCAAACTTTACTATTTGTCTTATTTTTTTGAGGTGAAGGTAAGGACCCCACAGATAATGAGTTCTAAAATATACTTTCCATTCTGAACATCTCACTTTCATGAGAGATCATCAGTGAAATTAATCAGATTAATGTGAACTAGCACATACTGTAAAAATATAAATTCAGAGAAAACTGTGAAATTGAAAAGAGCTGGACATAAGTAAAGGAGCTCTGGTAACTTAGTGGCTAAAGCACTTGACTGCTAACCAGAAGGCTGGTGGTTCAAACCCACCAGCCGCTCCTCGGAAGGAAGGTTGGGCAATCCTACTTCCGTAGTGACACTGCCTCGGAAACCCAAGGAGGGGTTGCTATGAGTTGGGGCTGACTCGACGGCACATAACAACAACAACAACAGACATAAGTAAAAGGCCAACTAAGTACAAATTTAATAACTAACCTTCACTGTAGATTGGGCATCCCTCAAAAAACACCACGCTTGTTGAATGAGCTGAGAAAATTATTCACCACTAAAATCTGCCGAGTACTCTTCCTCACATACAATTTTAAAACAAAAGCAAACCTAGAATCATTTTTTAAATTCATTTTCCAAAATTGTGTTCATTAGTCTTATCAATAGAGAACACTGAAGATAAAACATTTTTATTGTAGTGCTCCATGTTGGTCCCTTAAAAAAGAAAGCCAAATGACCTTTCTTAAATTTTTAAGGTTTCTATAACATACCAAAAAATGATTCAATATTATTTTAAGATTTCAGATACATTTCTGTATGTTCCAACATGCCAAGCCAGCTCAGTATTTCAGAATTTAAGAAATGGCTTTGCAAATAAAAGCCACTATCTATTTCTGCCACTTAAATCTAAGAGTACCAATTTAATTTAGGAACTTAGATAGGTAAAACATTTATATATATTTAAAATAGTTAATTTCCTATGTAAACGAATACTTAATTGATACACAGATACTACAATAAATAATCCACTAGCATATGTTCAGTGTAGTAGGATTAATTTTTATAACCAGCTAGATGAGTAGGAAATGGACTAAAAAAGGCTGAAATAAACATTGGAGTCAGGGACACGAATAGGGAGCAAAGGACACTTGTGGTGAAGGCTACTTATGTTTTCCAGAACTCGGGTATTGGTGGCCAAGAGATGGCAGTTCCATTGTAGTGAGTGTTTTCAGTAAGTCTCTTCAACAAAGAAGATTGGTTGAATGAGGGTTTCATTTTCTTCTAAGTTAGCGAAGGATTCCACCACTCATCTGTCAGTTTGTTGTACTGTGGTGGCTATCATGTTTCTGTGACGCTGGAAGCTATGCCACCAGTGTTTCAAATGCCAGCAGGGTCATCCATGGTGGACAGGTTTCACACGAGTTTCCACACTAAGAAAGACTAGGAAGAAGGACTTGGCAATTGATCTACTTCTAAAAAATTGGCCAGTGAAAATCTTATGAACAGTAATGGAACATTGTCTGATACTGTGCCAGAAGATGAGCCCTTCAGGTTGGAAGTAACACAAAATATGACTGGGGAAGAGCTGCCTCCTAAAATTTTAATGATGTGAATGGAGAAAAGCTTTTTAGACAATCATTTACAGTTGTGGCATGAGTCAAAAGGAGAATAGCTGAAAATATCCATTAATAATTGTAATATGGTGTGTACAAATTATAGATCTCAGAAAATCACAGGTCATTAAAAAAGAAATGGAATGCATAAAGACTGATATTCTAGGTATTAGTGAGCTGAAAGAGATTAGCATTGGCCATTTTCAATTGGATAATAATAGGATATACTATGATGAGAATGACAAATTAAAGAGGAATGGCATCACATTCATTGTCAAAAGGAACATTTCAAGATCTATCTTGAAGCACAATGTTGTCAGTGACAGGCAATATCCATACACCTACAAGGAAGACAAGTTAATACTATTATTCAAATTTATGCACCAACCACTAATGCCAAAGATGAATAAATGAAAGATTTTTACCAACTTATACAGTCTGAAATTGATCAAATATGCAACCAAAATGCATTGGTAATTACTGGTGATTGGAGTGCTAAAGTTAGAAACAAAGAATGATCAGTAGCTGAAAAATATGGCCTTCGTGATAGAAACAATGCTGGAAATTGTATTATAGAATTTTGCAAGAACAATGACTCCTTCATTGTAAATATATATTTTTTCAACAGCAAAATGGTGACTATACACATTAACCTCACAGGATGGAATATACAAGAATCAAATCAACTACATCTGTGGAAAGAGACAATGGAGAAGCTCAATATCATCAGTGAGAACAAGGCCAGAGACCATCTATGGAACAGACCATCAGTTGCTCCTATGCAAGTTCAAGTTGAAGCTGCAAAAAATAAAAACTAATCCATTCGAGCCAAAGTACAACCTTGGCTAAATCTCATCTGAATTTAGAGACCATCTCAAGAACAGATTTGACACAATGAACATTAATGATCAAAGACAAGCTGAGTTGTGGGGTGATATCAAGGACATCATACATGAAGAAAGTAAAAAGTCATTAAAAAAAACAAGAAAAGAAAGACCAAAAATGGATGCCAGAAGAGACTCTGCAACTTGCTCTTAAACATAGAGTAGCTAAAATGAAAGGAAGAAATTATGAAGTAAAAGAGCTTAACAGAAGATTTCAAAGGGCAGCTTGACTAGACAAAGTAAAGTAGTATAAAAAAATGTGATAAGACCTGGAGTTAGAAAATCAAAAGGGAAGAAAACATTCAGCATTTCTCAAGCTGAAAAAAAAAAA
>NW_006921662.1:2940220-2962718 GCF_000298275.1 Orycteropus afer afer
TGGAAAGTGAATTTGCTCTATAAATCTTCACCCAAATCAAAATAAAATAAAATAAACAGATGCAGTACTGAAGGTGCTCACTTGTCTATGCCTAGAAACTTGAGACAGCTACCTGGCCAACCAACTGGAAGAGATTCATATTTTTGCCCATTCCAAGGAAAGATGATCCAACATAATGTGGAAGTTATCAGCCAGTATCATTAATATCACACGCAAGTATAGTTTTGCTGAATGTAGTTAAATGGTTATAGCAGTGCATGGACAGAGAACTGACAGAAATTCAAGCTAGGTTCTGAAGAGCATGTGGAATGAAGGATATAATTGCTGATGTCAGACGGATCTTGGCTGAAAGCAGAGTATACCAGAAAGATGTTTACCTGTGTTTTCTTGATTATCCAAAAGCATTCAACTGTGTGGACCATAACAAATTATGGACAACATTGAAAAGAATGGGAATTCCAGAACACTTAATTGTGTTCATGAAGATCCTGTATGTAGAGCAAGAGGCAGTTATTCTAAAAGAACAAGGGGAATACTATGTGGTTTAATATCAGAATAGGTGGATGTCGGGGTTGTACTTTTTTACACCATACTTTTTCAATCTGCATGCTGAGCAAATGTTCTGAGAAGCTTGTCTATATGAAGAAGAACATGACATCAGGATTGGAGGAACACTCATTAACAACCTGTAATATGTAGATGACACAAACTTGCTATCCAACAGTGAAGAAGACTTGAAGCACTTACTGATGAAGATCAAAGACTACGGTCTTCATGGATTATACCTCAACATAAAGAAAAAAAAAATCCTCACAACTGGGCCAATAAGCAACACCATGATTAAAGGAAAAAAGGATTGAACTTGTCAAGGATTTCCTTTTACTTGGATCCATCATCAGCACCCAAGGAAAGCAGAGTCAAGAAATGAGACGACACTGCATTTGGCAAATCTGCCACAAAAGACCTCTTTAAAGCAAAGATGTCACTTTGAACACTAAGGTGCTACTGATGCAAGCCATGATATTTTCAATCACTTCACATACATCCAAAAGCTGGACAATAAATAGAGAAGACTGAAAAAGAATGGACACACGTGAATTATGGTATTGGAAAATAATATTGAACATGCATACTTTGGACATTATCAGAAGGGGCCAGTTCTGGAGAAGGACATTGTTCTTCGTAAAGCAGAGGGTCACCAAAAAAGAGGAAGACCCTCAATGAGATGGATTCATACTGTGGCTGCAACAATGAACTCAAACATAGCAACAATTGCAAGGACAGTATAGGACCTGGCAGTGTTTTGTTTCTTCGTACATAGGTTCAATATGAGTTGGAACCAATTTGATGGCACCTAACAACAACAATTATTATTTCCCTTGGTGGAAATCCTCTGGAGTATGTGCAAATTTTACAATAGCAGGTTCAATTTTCAAGTTGATTGACTATGATAAATTCTGCTTATCCGAATTCTCTTGTAGTTACACTTACATAATTATTCTTCTCCTCCACCTCTTTCTTCTCTCTCTCATTATTATTATTATTAAAAAATAATTAATTAATTCAAAAACTAATTAGGGAAGAGTGGAAGAAAAAAGCAGAGAATATTTTTAAAATCAAGCATTTTTTTTCTATGCTTTTCTCAAAGTCCAATTCTGTCTTATTGAAAGAAGCCATAGTAAACTTGAGAATTATGCAGAACTTTCAGCAAGAAATTTGAAAATATTTAAGGGCTCTTGGCATGTGTTGACAGTGACATAATATTTCTGACTGTGAGGTAAAATATAAAATCTTTCAAAATCACTTTAAAATTTTTTCATATTAAATTTTCATCACTTTTCTCTGGTACTGGGAGTCTCCCTATTTAAACACTAAAAGAATTATTCATTTTTTTTTTTTTAAGCTAGTAGATCTTTCTCAGGAGTAGTTATTCTGTAGGATAAGATTGTTTCTGAAGTTAAAATTCTCCTTCCTTGTTTCCCAGGACATCCATTGGGATACCTTTTAAAGGTGAAGTGACTAATCTTTCACCCTTGAAGGGTAATGATCATTACTTAATGAGTGCTGAGTCTGCCTTCCAGTTCCTCAGCCATAAATGTCATCTTGCTACTCTGTCTAAAGCTATTTCAAATTGTCTAGTACATTGCACAGGAAGTTTCCTTGAATTATTGATAAAGCTGCATAATGTGGGGAAGTAGAAAATGGTAACACAGAATTATTACTTGCTCTCATTGTTTCCTCAAGGATATAGCATTTTTACATGTGTTGCACAGAAGGAAGATTACATCACTAAATAGTTCATTTTATAAGAAGTATATTTATGTGGGAACATATAAAGGATATTTAGAAGGGAAATCTTATATTATTCACCACAGTATGTCCCTAGGTAAAGAAACGCCTGTGGCATAATGGTTTAGTACTCAGTTTGAACCCACCAGCAGCTGTGTGGGAGAAAAAACCTGGTGATCTGCTCCCATAAAGATTATAGCCTAGGAAACCCTATAGGGCAGTTCTACTCTGTCACACTGGACTGCTCTGAGCTAGAATCGACTTGACAGCATACAATAATAACACGCCCCCAGCTACTTTATACTTTAGAGGATGTGTTCATCAAATATTGATGGAATAAATAAATAAATAAATTTAAAGGATGACAGATTTAGATATATTAAAATCCAGGTTATCAAGAGCACTAATTCTCAACTCTGATGCTGCAGTTCACTGGGTGCTGCAATCAGATATGTCACAAGTACAGATTTCCAAACTTTATTAGTTCATTGCGACTTTAGTGTCCCAGTGATTCTTTGGCAGAACCCCTGGCCAAAAGAAATACTTAATGGTTCTGTTCATTAAGTAGTTAAGTCCAAATCACTTAATAAGTATTTATGTCCCAATAAACTAGTAGCCATTTGAAAGTAAAAAACCATCATCTCAAAGAACAAATATTATTCTTATTTCATTCTTAATAATCACAACGACTTCCTAATGGGATGAATGCTCCTGTTGGGCACTGTACACGTTTTCAAACCTTGGAATCAGATTGGACACCCGTTCTACACCAGTTTTCTTATACCTGTTTGGAATTTCAACAATCCTCCAAACCCAGCTTTGCAAAGATATGAGGCCATCAAAAAGAATGTACTTCCATCTGATATGGAAACTATGAACTACCTGGAGCTAGTAGTTCATAAAGTGTCTGACAAACATCTAGTGTCACTGTGCTTCCTTTGAATATTTATAATATTCCACACCTGTGAGTCCTGTGGTTTGGACAAATAATGAGTTACTACCAATAGTTGAAGGAATCCTCGTGGTGCAATAGTTAAGTACTCACCTGTTAACTAAAAGGTCTGTGATTTGAACCAGTTGCTCTGTGGGCAAAAAGACTTGGCAATCTGTTCCCGTAAAGATTACAGCCAAGAAAGCCCTATGGAGCAGTTCTACTCTGTCCTATAGGGTCACTGTAAGTCAGAACTGACTCAGTAGCACATGATAACAACAAAAATAGTTATGAAATCTCTGGGTGGTATAAATGGTTAATGTGTTCAGCTGTTAACCAAGAAGTTGGAGTTTTGAGTCCACTCAGAGGCACCTTGGAAGAAAGGCCTGGCAATCTACTTCCCCCAAAACATCACCCATTGAAAACCTGTATAAATACTTACACAGTTCTACTCTGACACATGGAGTCATCATGAGTTGGAATTGCCTTCATGGCAGCTGGTTTGGCTTAACAATAATTATAATACAGAAAGATACCAATTATTTTCTTACAAATAATATTCAACTATTACTCACTTATTGACTTTCTGATATGCTTTTTGAAGTTGTGGGGAAAGTAATGGGTTTAACAGCCAGTAAAGTAGGAATAGTGCATAACTGATGGCCTATGGCTAAGGCACTTGACTGCTAACCAGAAGGCTGGCGGTTCAAACCCACCAGCCACTCCTCGGAAGGAAGATGAGGCAATCTACTTCCGTAGTGATACTGCCTCGGAAACCCAAGGAGGGGTCACTATGAGTTGGGTCCGACTCGACAGCACATAACAATCTAATCTGTACCCTGGCATTGTGGCAATGGCTGTTATTGAGGCATTCTTAAGACAGTGCTTGTGATTATAGGCAAAATTTATATATGCGTGAGTTTCATTATCTAGATATAATCCTTCTACCTATATGATTTTATGTTACATAGATGGATACCACTTCCAGAAGGAAAAATAATGCTGGTCCAGACTGGAACAAAAGTTTGAAACTTTTCTGTTACCCGGGGAGCTTATTAAAAATGAAGATTTTCTGGAACCTCTAGGTTGCTCCCTGATATTCTACAGGCTTGGAGTAGGAGGGTTATATTTTTACAGTCTTTCCAGGTGACTCTAATATAGGCTACATTTTGAGAAACGCTGGTAGAAGGATAGATAAGTTGACAACACCTACATCTCTTTAGCCTCCTGTATTTATGTACATATAACTATAAAGAATCCTGGAGGCATAAAAGTTAAGGGCTCGCTGCTAACCAAAAGGCTGGCAGTTCAAACCCATTCAGCAGCTCCCTGAGAAAAAGACCTGGTGATCTGCTTCCATAAAGATCACAGCTAAGAAAACTCTATGGAGGTCTTCTACTTTGTCACATGGGATGACTGTGAGTCAAAATCACCTTGATGGCACTTAAAAACAACAAAGATATAAGCATACAACTATCACTTGTGTAGCAAAACCAAACAAGTAACAAGACACACGAGTCTCCATGCTTTGTATCTGTGTTATCAATGTGCTGTTGGTGTGTGTATTGTGAGCATACTGAAGGTTCATATGCATACTGCCAATAACCAGAGATGATACTACTAAACCAATACCAGTTGCACAAGCACTTTTTACAGTTTCAATGACAGTGGTGGAGGTTATTGCTGTTGTTATTTTTAGGTGCTGTTGAATGAACTCTGACTCATAAGCGACCCTACATACAACAGAATGAAACACTGCCCAGTCATGCACCATCCTCACAATTATTGCTATACTTGAGCCCATGATTGCAGCCACTGTGTCTATCCATCTTATTGAGTCTTCCCTTTTTTTGCTGACCCTCCACTTTACCAAACATGATTTTCTTCTCCTGGGAATGGTCCCTTCTAACACATGGTCAAAGTAGATGAGACAAAGTTTGGCCATTCTGGCTTCCAAGGAACATTCTGTCTACACTTCTTCTAGGACAGATTTGTTCCTTCTTCTGGCAGTCCATAGTTCTTTCAGTATTCTTTGCCAACACCACAACTCAAAAGAATCAACTCTTCTTTGGTCTTCCTTATTCATTGTCCAGCCTTTACATGAATATGAGGTGATTGGGTGAGGTGCACCTTAGTCTTCAAAGAGACATCTTTGCTCTTCAGCACTTTTAAAAAGGTCTTTTGCAGCAGATTTGCCACGTGAAATATGATGTCTGATTTCTTGACTACTGCTTCCATTAATGTTGATTGTGGATCCAAGTAATAAGAAATCTTTGACAACTTCAATGTTTTGGTGGTTCATAATCATTTTATTGTGAGTTTTATTCTTTTTATACATATATATATCCTCCAGAGTATTTGACATGAAGCTTTAGCCATGCCATAATATGAACACAATCCATATCAATTACCTGGTGGTTTTAACCTATGCTGAACATTAAGATCACCTGGAATGCTTTTTTAAAACTATCAATGTCAAGGACACTCCTCAGACCTATTGAATCAGAATATCTGAAGAAGGAGTCAGGTACAGCATCCACAGGTCATATTGTTGTTGTTGTTGTTGTTGTTATGTGCCATCCAGTCAGACCCGACTCATAGCGACCCCTCCTTGGGTTTCCAAGGCAGTATCACTACGGAAGTAGATTGCCCCATCTTCCGTATGAGGAGTGGCTGGTGGATTTGAACCACCAGCCTTCTGGTTAGCAGTCAAGTGCCTTAGCCACTATGCTACCAGAGCTCCCACAGGTCATATTACCAATGTTTATGTGTTAGAGGTGATTCCAAATTCATGTAAATGCCTACCTCCTCTTCAGTAGGAATGGTTTATTCCTTTCCTCTTGAATGCACCTAACCAATTAAACACACAGCACCCAGACTCTTTAAGCAGAGGCTTACAAAGCTGCTGTGAACACAGAAAGAATAAGTGCTGTATACTGTCTGTCTCCCTTTTCACCTTCTTCTGTGCCAAAGATAAGGAGCCCAGGTGATACAGCGGTTAGAGTGCTTGGCTAACCAAAAGGTCAGTAGTTTGAACTCACCAGCTGCTCCGTGGGAGATAGATGTGGAAATTTGCTTCCGTAAAGATTACAGCCTTAGAAAGGAGATTCTTGTGGCTCAAGGTGTCAGTCTGCCCTGGATGTATATGTCACATGATACAAAACTGGTTGGAACTCCTTAGATTGCAGGGATAAACCGGTAAAACTAAAATCAAGAACTAATGCATAGGCTAGTATAACTGAGAAGTCTAGTGAAATATGACATCAGCCATGGGTGAATCCTGGGTCAGGAATCTGACTGTCCACTTCTCAGTTTTGCTTTACTGTGTGTTGATTGTTCATTTCATTTTCAGGATGGTCCCTCAGATGAGAAGGCCCCCGGGAGCTCTGTGATTACTTTCTATTTCTCAATACTTCCAGCAAAATTCCTGGGCTAGTCTACTGAGCAAGGGAACCAAAAACCAAACCCACTACCATGGAGTAAATTCTGGCTCATTGAGACTGTATAGGACAAAGTAGAACTACCCCATAGTGTTTCTAAGGCTGTAAATCTTTACAGAAGCAGACCGCCTCATCTTTCTTCCGCGGAGCAGTTAGTGGATTTGAACTGCCAACCTTTTGGTTAGCAGCCAAATGCTTTTTAACTATTACACCACCAGAGCACCTTTGAGCAAGCATAGGACTGACAAAAAACAGAACAGAATTTTCAAGTTTCACATTTTGCTTGCCTACACTATACATTATATAAGTGCATATACAACAATAACTCTTTAAAATAACTTAAAAGTTCTGTAATTAAGTAAGCTATCAGTTACACAGGAAATATGACACTGACAGACAAATGTAACAATATAATCCAATTAGGACTGTTTGCAGTTTCCATGGGGTGACATTCTACTCTTCTCTCCCTTCCTTTCAAAGAACAGATTATCCCATAAATCCATAGGTAAATATTGGCTTGCTTTCTCCAGTACTTGAATGGCTTATAAATTTAAAGGTTCTTGACCTTACTTTTAAAGAAGGGCTGTTGTTGTTATGTGCCATCGAGTTGGACCCGACTCATAGTGACCCCTCCATGGGTTTCCGAGGCAGTATCACTACAGAAGTAAATTGCCCCATCTTCCTTCTGAGGAGTGGCTGGTGGGTTTGAACCACCAGCTTTCTGGTTAGTAGTCAAGTGCTTTAGGCACTATGATACCAGAGGAAGGACTGGCACTTCATAAAGTTTTAAAGCATATTTCTGTTTTTCCTCCTAAATTCTCAATCTTTGGACATGACATTGTTTGTTCTTTAAAGTGTTGCTCCAGGTTCTCCCTATTCTGCACACTGTTAACATTAGCATGGGAAAACGGATATGACATAATGATTAAAGAAACAAAATGTCTTCATAATTTGAGTTTTACGAAATGACGAATTCGGTGGCTCAATGCTGGAGGATGTTGGGTTTGTTTATGATTAACTAAGCTTTTTCAAGGAGCCTGGGTGGCACAACAGTTAAGCCCTTGGCTACTAACAGAAACGTTGGTGCTTCAAACCCACTCAAAGGCTCAATGGGAAAAAGATCTGGTGATCTGTAAAGATTATAACCTAGAAAACTCTATAGGGTGTCACACAGGGTCATTATGATTCAGAAATTGACTTGCCAGCACCTAACAACAACACTATCATTCTTACAAAAAGCCCACTTTTAGTATATCTTTGGGTTTAAATGTGGCATGATTCCAAAACTGGTTTTACTTATGTTTTGTATTTCTGAATAGATTGAACATTGACACTATAGATGAGCTGCTGAAGAAATAATTATTGACATTTTTAAAGTGCACTTGTCATTAGATAGAACAGCTGAAAAATGAAAAGATCTGAAAGATGAGTATTTTAAGAAATAGTTATATATGAACAAAGAAGGCTAGAAAGATGAAAACAGTACTAAATGTGACTTTTTTGTTTTTTTCCCTTTCCAGGAAATATGCAATTGTTTTAAATTCTCAGACATGAGGGTATTTGGTGTATCCTAAGATTGAAGGACACATTGCTTTGGTAATGTAATGATTAAACCCAGTTGTTAACTGAAAGGTTGGAGGTTCGAACCCATCCAGACGCCCAGAGGCTCTGTGGGAGAAACACTGGTGATCTGCTTCTGTAAAGACTACAGCCTAGTACACCCTATGGGGCAGTTCTACTTTGTCACAGGGGTCACTATGAACTGAAAGGGACCCCATGACACCTGACAACAAGGTTAAAGTGAGGAGCGGAGATAAGGAACTGAATGTTTCACAAGTAGTAGACAGAGAGAGAATAAGGAAATTAGGCAGGACTCTCCCAGTTTCCATTTTGCTTTGTGAAATCATAGGATATCTGTAACATCCCCTTTCAAGGGGGGACACACAAATACAAAATATTCCAAAGAAACCTGTACTTTTTAAAAGGAGCTTTTGGAATTTGCTGACTGCAGCTGTTAGCAAGATACTTGAGGGGTGCTGCTGAACAGTCGAGGTGACTGAAATGCCACCATTGTTGAGAGAAGTGTGTCCTGTGAAATGGCTTCACAGTTTGGCTCCACATCAAACATGGGATGTTCAAAAGCGGGAAAAGGGAAATAATTTCTGGAACAGATTTCCTTCATTGCTTTCACTATTGTCTACTGCATATTGGTCCTCTGGTTTTTATTATTAGGGAAGAAATATAAATGACACTGGATTCTGTTGACTAAGGATGTTGTTCTTGTAGTTGTTATGTGCTGTCTAGTCAGACCCGACTCAGTGACTGCTCCTTGGGTTTCTGACACAGTATCACTACAGAAGTAGACATCACAATATAAATTTCCAATTACACTGTTTCTTTTCTGTTTTACAATTAATACATTATGTTTCCTGATAATAAGAAAATATTGTGTATTGAAACATTTTTTCTGTTTTATAACTACTACAAAACTAGTTGGGAAAAAGCACCATCAGAAAGCCACTATTTTTAACCATGAACTGTATTCTCAAAATACCATACCTAGATAATTAGGACATAGCAGTGTTGTCTGTCTGTGATTCTGAATTCTAGGGATTTGATATGAAGTTAAAATCTAAGCCAATTTTATACTGTTTTAATGGGAAGTTCATCTGCACGATCTGTTAACAATTAAATGCAAGGGACCATTAAAGTGGAAGAAGTAACTTTTTAGTATATTTCATAAGTGTTTTCAAAGCAAGATAAAGATTCATTTTCCAACAGTGCACAGTGACCACAGGCAGAACTGGAGAAAAGTGATCTCGCTGAGGTTGTCTGCAGTCTGCCTTTTGACTTCCTTCTCTTGGCCCAGTTTAGTCCAGACATTTCAACAGCTTGACTAAGCCTCATCACTAGTTAGCTGCCAAGCTCAGTGGCTGCCAACATCACTTGCAGCTTTTTAAATACACCTGTTGCCAGCACTATGTTTGAATCAGAGCTGTGAACCGGTTCATTCTGGTTTGCCCTCCTGCTGAGAATTTGCATTTCTACCCAAGATACACTGACTCAGAATTTATATTTTAACAAGATCTCCAGGTAATTCTTCGAGATTCCCAGGTGATTCTTATGTATACTTGGGAATCTTGCTAAAATTTAGATCTGATTCAGTGTACCTGGGGTGGAAATGCAATTTTCATCAGGGGGCTGACCTGAAATGAACTGGTTCTAAGCTCTGGTTTGAATCAAGGAGGCTAGGATCTCTTTCAAAGGGGAATTAAGATTACTTACTTCATCACCCTTCTTGAGGAAAACATTTTTTTTTTTTCCTAAGAAGTTTCTCTCTGTGCTGAAATTACATTTATAATGAACCTGGTGTGTAACATCTGGTCTGTGTTAGCCTACACAGAAAAAATAGTTTTGGTAATCTAATTTTTATTTTCAATTGTGTGGGGACAATCTAGCTATATGAATAACAAAATATGAAGACTTGGTATAAACAAACAGGTTTTAAATGTAATAAATAACATTTACAACAAAGTTAAACTGATAATTAATGGTATGTGCTACATGGTAATTAGCTGTAAATAGTAAGTAGTTCATATAAAGAACAGTAATTAATGCATTTCATAGAGCCAAACAAGCATTTTTGAGTGTTCCTGATGGGGAGATGAGTAGACGCACTAACCAAAGGGCACAGTAGGCAAATCCCACCTTCACTGCTGGGTCATTAAGGATTGGCTTGAATCCAATCCCCACAGTTTGGAAATAGATCTGGTCCTCACCTTCTCACTTCTCCATCCTTGGTGCTAGCTGCTCACGAGGCACATTTTTTCTCCAACCCTAGCTACCCAGAGCTGGATCAGAGCTCACATATTAGAAGGACATCTTCTTTCAGACTGCTAAATAGGCAGATGCTAACCTCTGCTGGTTCTCACTGTCCTGTGGGTTTGTTAATTGGTGGGGACAACTCACAGAATCTCATGGAGAGTACTCTTCAGGTACAACTTTATTACAACCAGAAAGAATACAGATGAAGAGACACAGAGGGTGAAGTATAGGAGAGGTTACAGCATAGAACTTCCATGTCTGAAGGAGGGATGTGCTACCTTCTCTCTTGCATGATCATCAACCAGGAAGCCCCATCTGAGCCTTAGGGCTCAGGGATCTTATCAGCCTCACCTGTGGGGGAGGACAGGCTCAATGCTGGTCAGCTATTCATGAGCTTCTGTGATCTACCACATAGGTGATAAAAAGTTACAAAGACAAAGTACAGGGTTTCAGTTCTAACAGTTTTCCCAAACTTTGAAACACTGTACTACAGGTTGGGCAATCCTACTTCCGTAGTGATACTGCCTCAGAAACCCAAGGAGGGGTCGCTATGAGTCGGGGCCGACTCGACGGCACATAACAACAACAACTATATAGGTGTAGCTTTGTAATCCTTTAAGATGAAGACAGGACAATAGATGAGTTCAACACTTTGGGCATCATTTGGCTACTGACAGGATAATGCATAGACAAAGTCTTTGAGGCCACTAGTGGTTCATGAGCTCATTTTGATCCATATGCCTGTCCGTCAGTGTTCATTAGTTATGTGAATTTTGCTTATAACAGTGAAATATTTGGTCTAGGTGAATCTGTAGTTTATTCAAACTGGACTTATTGGTATCTATCTTTTCTAAAAGGTAATACAAAAGATAGTAGGAAAAAAAGGAAAATCCTTAACCATGCCTCTGGTCTCAGATAGAAATATCTTCACCTTGGTATATCTGGTTATTTTACCTGCAGTGTGTCATGGATTGAATTATGTGCCCCTAAAATTTGTGTCAACTTGGCTGGGCCATGATTCTCAGTGGTTTAGAAGTTATGTAATCTGGCAGATATGTAATGATACCCCATGATATGATTTGATGCAATAAGCTGATCAAGTGTGGAAGGATTAAGATAAAGAGTATGTTGCAACACCTTTAGTCCCATCATAACCCTAATCCATTGTAAGGGGAGCTTCCTTGGGGTATGGGCTGCAAGACTGTTTATTTTACAAGAGATGAAAGGAGAGAAAAAGAAACAGAGAAGGGGGATCTACTACCACCAAGAAAGAAGAGCCAGGGGCTAAGTGCATTCTTTGGACCCAGAGTCCTTGCACTGGGATCCTCCTATAAACAAGACACAGAGAAAGTCTTCCTAGAGCTGGCACTCTGAACTTGGACTTCTAGCCTCCTAAACTGAAATAATAAATTTCTGTTTGTTAAAGCTATCCACATGTGGTATTTCTGTTATAGTAGCACTAGAGAACTAAGACAGAGTGCTTGTGTATAACTCAATTGACACTGTACCTATCTGACTGATTTGATTTGGTGTAACCTGATAGAACAATCTGGTTCTAATGTCAATTTTATTGGTGTCATCCTTGCCTCCTTTCTTACCTCACATCTAACCTAGATACAAATCTTGTTGGCTTTATCTTAGAAATATATTTGGAATCTGACCATTCCTCCATTGTTACTGTTGTTGTTATGTGCCGAGTTGGACTCAACTCATAGTGACCCCACCTTGGGTTTCCGAGGCAGTATCACTATGGAAGTAGATTGCTCAACCTCCTTCCAAGGAGTGGCTGGTAGGTCTAAATCACCAGCCTTCTGGTTAGCAGTCAAGTGCCCTAGGCACTACTCTACCAGAGCTCCCCTATTGCTGCTACTACTATGGTCTAAGTCATCAACATCTTTTACCTGAACCATTACAAGCTACCAGTTGCTGTCCAGTCAATTCTACCCCCTGTGTGTCAGAACAGAACTGTGCTCCAAATGGTGTTCCATGGCTGGTTTTTTGGAAGTAGATCACAGACCTTTCTTCTGAAGAACCTTTGGGTGGATTCAGATCTCCAACATTTTGGTTAGCAGCCAAGAATGCTAACCATTTGTGCCATCCAGGACCACTGTAATAGTTTCTTAGCTGGTCTAGCTGCTCCTACCCTGTGGTCTAGTTTCCACAGAGCAGTCTGAGTTTTCCTTTAAAAAACCAAGTCAGATTTGGTCAGAACCTCCAATAGTGCTCCACTGCAATCAGAATAAATGCTAAAAATTACAAAGTTCTATATCTGCTACTCCCCTTCTGACCGCATATTCTACTGCCCTCCTCTTGCTCACTGTGTTCTATCTATACTGTTCAAACCTGCCATCCAGCTTCTATCTCAGGATCTTAGCACTTGCTATTTCTTCCTTGTAAAATGCCATACCCTTGGACGGCATACATGGCTCATTTTCTCACTTCCTTCAGGTCCTGCTCAAATGTCAGTGAGACCTTCCCAGATAAACATATTTAAAATAGCAACCTCCCTCCCCATTTACTTACTCTGCTATATTTTTCTATGAATCACCATCTTAAATAGTATGTACTTATTAGCTCTTTCCCAGTTAAGTATAAGCTCCATGGGAGCAAGGATTTTGTGTCTTGTTGAATATTTCTATCACCTCAGAACAGTGCCTAGCACACAGTACATATTTACCAAGTACTTGTTGAGCAACTTTGAATCATTCTTTCTGAAAAAGAACTTTGCAAATCTTTAGTTCATAGCGTCAGCCTTTTAAATATTTGCGCTATCACCTACTCTTCCTGACTCTAATCCCTTGATTGTTGTTGTTGTTTGCCATCGAGTCGGCCCCGACTCATAGCGACCCCTCCTTGGGTTTCCTTGATAGGGAAGCCAAACCAGTGAAACTAGCGAAAGACTTAGATATAAGGAGTACTTCTTATATGCCAGGCTCTGTGCTTAAGCGCTTTGCTTTACCTCATTTAATTCTAACCACAGTCCTATGAGATAAGTATTATTACTGTTCTCTTTTTACAGACAAAGGTACTGAGACTTGGAGAGGTTAAATTACTTGCCGCCAGGTCACGCAGTTAATAAATCACTGAACTGAGATTTCAAACCAAGTGTGGCTGACTCCATACTGCCTCCTAGTTGTCTCCTCTTGTAGTATATGTCGGATTATTGAAGTCTTGAAGTCATTGGATTCAAAGTAATCTTTTTGCAGCTGTGTACTACGATGGGGGGGGGGCATACATCAAAGACTTCCGGTACTATACGAGGCAGTTCACCTTTCGGATATGCCCTAAAAGCCACTGTGCTCTAGGTTGAGACTCTTCTGTTAATACAAGGTTGTTGGCTTAGCCAGATTTAGGAAAACGCCTCATTCCTCCATATTCCTGCATACACTTTAAGCACCGAAGTGGTTTAAATCACCAGGTCAAAGAGGATAGGATCAAAATGCTGTGATCCAGAAGAAACTGGAGTCACCGATTTGTTTCACTACTTGCAAATGGGGCATTTAAATATAAACGCAAGAAAAATAAGTTCTTAAAACGGATCGGTGGGAAGTTGGGCCGAAGCAGAAGACGATTAAGGTACCAAAACGACTATCCCACACCACACTAAGTCGGGTAACAGGAAACGATATGCCAAAAGGGAGTCCTCCAGAGGTGCTCAGCCCAAGCCGGGAAAGTTGCGGAGGCTTTTCTGGCCCTCAAACCCTCCCTGCGGAGCTAGCCCGAGGCCGCGGCGCAGCGGTCAGCCCGGCCCAGCAGAACCCGGCGCGGGGAGGGGCCGTCGCCCGCCCCGCCCCCTCCTCGGGGATGCCGGGATGTTTACACTCCTGACAGCGGCGGCCGCTGGAGGAGGAGCGGGAGTCGAGGGAGGATGGGCCGCCGCTAGGTTCGCACTCTGGACGCGCCTCGGCGAGCGCAGGGTGGGTGCCCGCGCCTGCAGCGTCCGCGGGGGCGGCGCGGCGGGAGGTGGCCGATCGGCTCCGGGCTTTGCAGTCACAGCCCCCGGCCCAGCGTGCCTCTCCGCGGCGGTGCCTGGCCGAGCCGCCCGCCTGCCCCGGGTTCCTCGCGGGAGGGAGAACGGAAAACTCCTAACTTCCTGGTGAGTTGCTGCCCTGGCGTTCCGGTCTGGCGATCCTGGCCGTGTAGGGCTGCCTGTGAGAGCCGGGCGGGGAGAAAGCGGTCAGTACTGCGCGGGGCGGCCTCCAGCATACCCCCGCCCTGGGGGAGGTGGGGTGGGGCGCGCTGCGCTCGAGCCGGGTGAGGGTTTCAGTCTTGCTGGTTGGCAGTGATGGGAACGAGCGGCAGGAACGTCTTGCGTGCCACAGGCTCTGACTCCTCGAGGCCACCTTAGGCGCCGCGGTAACTAAGAAACTCTGCGGCTAACGCGACGGCGGCAACAGGTCTTTGGTTTCAGGACCCAAGGAACTTAGGCGAAGTCCCGCCTCCTGCCTCTGGGCGGGTATTCATTGGCGACTCAGGTTATTTATCCCTCACGGATTGGTTAGGTCCTGCTGTCAGGATTCGGCAGCAGCCCTACTCAGAAAACTGAAGTTCACTGTTGGGAGGGTATGGATGGTGGAAGCCGTGCTGTTAGGGAAGAATCTAAAGTGGCTTGAGAAATAAGTGTGTGTGTGTGTGTGTGTGTGTGTGTGTGTGTATGTTGATAAATCGGTGGGAGAATGAGTTTTACAGAGACTCGACCAGGATTAGGAAGTGTCAGAGGAATTGCGAGGCAGTAGCGAACCTAAGTGGGGATGGTGGCAATGGAAAAGATAGAATTGAGGCCAAAGCCAGAGGAATGAATGAGAGCCCAAAGGAGAAAAGTGAGAACCACATTGCCTGGGACAGTGTTAGGAAATGAAAACAACCTAAAGTAGTCGCGGTGTGGTTGGAAGAGCTGTGGTCTCCTTCCTTTATACTGTAGGCCTTGCATGAAGATTTAGCAAACGCACGAATCATGTTCTTGCACCGCTGCAGCCCTTTTTAGGGATAAATACTAAGAATATACTTACTTTACCTTAAGATATGCTTCCTTCCTTGAGTAATCTGGTGATTGAACTGAAAATCAGAATTGTACTACAGAAATGAAATGATTTTCCTTCTTTGAGACGACTGATCTTAAAACATCCAGGTTCCAGGTTCCAGTTGAAAACATCAAGTGCCCATAGTTTGTAGAGCATTTTGGACCTATCATAATTAGAACCAGTTTCTAATTCCTCATTCAAGGAATTTGCAGTTTCAAGGAGCATTTTTACATTCCCTGCAGACGACAGCAATGTGTCTTGTCAGGTTGCATTATGGAGTACATTATGTAATCTGTGTTATAAATCTGTTCTATTCAGGACCGTGTGCTCTTGGTGTGATGGGAAAAGTACTTGCACTCAAAAAAGGTGACGGTATGTTTGAACAACCGAATACACACTGAAAAAGTTGAATAGTAAAACAGATACTATTAACCCTGTAATGCTTTGTGACAATTCTTGCTGACTGGGTGTTTAGTATTCTTGGCTGTAACACTTGGTGAAAGACAATGCATTGGAAACGGTTAACATAAAATTTCAGCAGTTATTTCATTTCCAGAGGACTGAAACCGCCACTACCCTTGGGGAGATGCAGTCCACAGCTTGCTTCGCTCTTAAAACTGCAGCATCCTTTAATTTGGCCCTGGACTAGGAACTTGTTGGGGAAGGGGAGAGATATTGAAGCTTTGAAAAAGCTTTTCCTCTTGGGAGAGTCAAAGCGGTAAAAACTGTATGGGGCGTTGAGAGGATAACTTGTAAAAAGACCAAGGAAGGTCTTGGGGAGACCGATTGGTTTCTCGCGGTGGGGAAACCCAGGGACCCTTCCGGAGGTTGCCGCACTGAGATTCGGTTCTTTATGGAAATGCCCCGCCCGCTGTCGCAATGACGGCTTCCTCAGCCAATGTGCCGCGAGGACACCGTGGTTCCCGGCCCCGGAGGGAGGGTACTTCCTACCCCAGCCTTAGACAGCGAGAGGGAAAGAAAGTTCCTCCTCTTAGGCTGTCTGTAGGTGGAGGGGGCGGGCGCCCGGGTTAGCTGTAGGCTTGTGAAATAAAAGAAGTGGGGGTCGAGCTCCAGGTTCCTTTGATCCCTCGTGTAAGTCGTGTATCTTGATTCATCTGTATCTTGAACTGCACCTTTATAGCTGATAAAGAAACGAAGGTAGTCCATGAAGCGCTGATTATAGATTCCGTATGGTTATTCGGAGGAGTTCTGGTAGCATAATGCCTAAGGCACTTGTCTGCTAACCAGGAGGCTGGCGGTTCAAACCCACCAGCCACTCTTCAGAATGAAGATGGAGCAATCTACTTCCGTAGTGATACGTTTGCCTCGGAAACCCGAGGAAGGATCACTATGAGTCGGTCCGACTCCACGGCACATAACAACAATATGGTTATTCGGGAGTTTACTCAGAAATTATTTGAAAATGAAAACCAAGAAATGCTAGGATCTAAATTGCTAAGCGCATCACAGTTACATGGGAATCTTTTTATGTTAAAAATCCTATCATTTTTGAAAGTAAAGACTGTAACTGTTTCCAGGAGTGCGAACAGTCTCCTTTTACAACTCGCACTACTATTCAGGCTTATTTATTTAGATAATACTTGCAGCACTCTCCATTCCTTTTCCCTCTTACACATTTTCCTGGCTGGACAATTTCAAGACCTCTTTTCCAGCCCAGCAAAACAGCACTTAACTCCAAGAATGAGGAAAGCACGTCTGGTATGATTGTAGCGTACTAGTGGAGGAGGGGAGATTTGAGGCCAGTAAAATTAACAAACCTTGATTAATAAATTAAAAATCACTATGTCCTTTTAAATGACCATGTGTGCAGTTACAGTTTGTGTGAGAAATATTTAACCTTACACCTTTTTCTTCAGACCTCATCTTTCTGATGGTTGCAGTTGACAATTTTGGGCTCTGATTTATTGCAAATATTTTAAGTACTCTTCTTAAATATTGTGCATATGCTGAAATATAAATTTCTTAATTTAAATATGTGGTCAGAGATATCATTCGAAGCTTTTACAGAATTTCTAGAACCAGGCACTGTTCTTGTAGGAACTGTCTAATGTTTTTAAATGTATTTCTATAGCAGTACTACTATTTAGAAGTATAATAAATGGACCAATTCGGTACATCTGAAGAGAGAGAATAATGATTCTTTAATGCATTTGTGAAAAAGAAATTGCTTATTCAAATAAATAGTTGCAAAATTCATTTCAGATTTTGTTTGTTTTGATTTTTTTCTTTTGTAACATAGGCTTTGGTATTTGAAAAATGTATATTGCAGTTGCAGCTTCACAAAGCAGCACTGCATACACATTACTAGTTTCATCCAAATGAAAGTACCTGTTTCTTCAAATATCTGCTTGAGAGTTATGTGGGTTGGTTTAAATTTGATATATTAGAGGTGCTTTAGCTTTCTTATTGCCCTTGAGTCGATTCCGACTCATAGCTACCCTATAGGACAGAGTAGAACTGCCTGGTAGAGTTTCCAAAGCTGAAGTCTTTACAAAGCTGACAGCCTGTATCTTTCTCCAGTGGAGAGACTCCTGGCTTCCAACTGGATCTTTTTGTTAGCTGCCAAGTGCTTAACCACTGAGCCTCTGGGGCTCCCCCTATTTCAGCATACCATATTTAAAACCCAGTAGCAAACCTGGTATAGTACTTGAGGTTGTCTTATAAATGGCATTATTGATTGCTCTGAGTTGCTTTATTAGCAATTATTTTATCAGCATGTCTATAAATCTATAGCAAGATGTTTTAAAAAGCATATTTTAAAATACTTTTGAGAATGTTTCAATTTAATAATTTCTCCTCATTTTTATGTGGTTGTATGAATGTCATCAAATATATTACTTTGCAGATTATAGTGATGGTTCAGAATTTTTTTTAACTTAGAACAAAACTAATGTGGAACTTCAAGGTTCCAGCTTTGCAAATCCTGTGAAGCTTTTCTACTCTGCACATAATGGGGTTGCCATGAATCGGAGGTGACTTGATGGCAGTTGACAACAAAAAACCATTCCGTCTTAGAGTTATAAAAATTCTAAACTTTTGATTATTATTATTTTTTTGATAATTAATAGTTTGATTATCTCTTTGTATTACATACCTTCACAAAATACTTTTTGTTCGTAAGAAAACAAAGCAGAGGATGCATTTAATGGTGTTTGAGGACCTTGGGAATGAGGACAGATGTTTATGAACTATTACTTAATTTTTCTGAGCAGAATAACGTTTTTTGTTACTTAACCTTTGTAAAAAAAATAAAAGCTCTACCATAATATTTATGTAGTGAGCTTATGTAAGAAGCTGGCTTGTAGTAATAGCTAGCTAGATTGTTGATCAGAAGAGTATACAATTGAATAAAATTTAAGTGGTTTATAAAAATTTAGAAATAAATGTTTCCTTTTACTTAATGGAAATAGTCCTTTATGTTCATCTTGCCACTGGTCTTTTGTCGATAGTAAGTATAAGGAATTAGTTAAGGACTACTTTTCACCTGGGGTTGCTTTTGTATGGAACAGGGGTTCACAGAGTTTTTCTTTAAAGGGCCAGGTAGTATTTCAGGTTTTGTGAGCCACATAGTTTCTGTTACAACTACTGCCATCGTAGCTGTAGATAATAGGTGAACAAATGGCCATGGATGTAATCCAGTAGAACTTTGTCTATACCCTTAGGCTGTATGTAGGTCCACTCCTGAATAGAAGATAATACTAAAGGTATAAACATGATCGTAACCCCAAAACCATTTTTGTCGAGTTGATTCCAACTCATAATGACCCTATAGGACATGTAGAACTGCCCCATAGGATTTCTAAGGCTGTAAATCTTTATGGAAGCACACTAACATGTCCTTCTCCCACAGGGCATCTGGTGGGTTTGAAATGTGGACCTTTTGGTTCGCAGCTGAAGGCTTTCACCACTCTACCACCAGAACTCATTAAATATGGTTCTAGGCCTTTCATACTTGGGTTGACATGGATTATCCGCAGCAGTGTTTCATAACCTCTTTGCTCCTTAGAGCCTTCTGACAGTCTCTTGATTTCATCAGACCTTCACTAAGCACTTCGGAATGATGCCTAATCATGTATTCTAAAACTTCCTGATTCATTTCAGAGGGTTTGTAAACATCTGACCCTCTTCTAGGGTTATCCACCACTGTTTTGCCCCTCTCACCTATCTTGGGACAGTTAATATATGTGCACTTTTTTCCAGCTTCCTCCTTCTTAACCAAGATGGAATCTGATGTCCATCATTTGGTTGACTAAAAACATTTTAATATGAATGTGTTTTGGTGTGTTTCTTTAACTACTAGTTTTCATATTAAGCCTAATGGAATGACCACCTTTATCTCCTTTAGAGGAAATTTTTGGTATGAGCAAGCCAGATTTTTTTTTTTTTTTTAAATTGACACAGTCTTTTGAAAAATACTGGAAAGGCCTGCATTTGAGGAGAGGGCCTACAGGCAGAGTGTGTGTGACAGGGGTGGGTGGGGGCATACCTGGAACCTTTGCTGTCAGAGAGTTAGCTGTAGTTTGATCTGGGTGCAGTACAGGGAAGCTGTAGAGTGGAATAGAAAATGCAACAGCTTTGAAATTCCACAGTATAACTATCTAGGCCAACTCAGGAGTGGGTTCTGGGTGTGCGAGGATATTAACCCCACAGCCCTTGGGGCAGTTGGAGGGGTCTAGAGTATCTCAGAGCTTCCCAGGGGTCAGTTGCTGACAGCTGCAAGTAGTCTCCTTGCTTTATCTGGCCATATTGCACAAATATTATTTTGTGTGTGTACCATCATGTGAAAAAGATTAGGTGCAAAGCCCCATGACATTGGTTGAGTTTCGTAATCTGTTTGGACCATAGTTTTTCCAGCTAAGAAGAGATTGCTTTGAGGAGTAAATGAAAACATCTTTGTGCATGCTTGGTCCTAGACTCAGTAAGTGTTAGTTTCATTTCACCTGTTTCTCTATTCTTAGGGCCTTTGGGCTTGAGAACACATCTCCTGTTATCAGTTTCTTGTGATGACAGGTCCTATGGCCCACTGTGCCTTGGCCCAGCTTTGTCTGAACAGGTCCGTTCCAAAGCTTTCCTGCTATTTCTACTTTTTCTGTTTAATTTTTATTCCTTTTCTTGCCTAGTGACTTCCATAATTATAATTTAATGGTTCCCACATGAGTTACTGTTTTTATGTTTTTTTTTTTTTTTTTTTTGAAGAGAGTGGGGTCAAGGCAGATAGGAAAAAACCATAAGAAGCTTGAGGTTTTTTCCCAGGAACATAAAAAATGGAGGTTTTACAAAGATTCGTAAATACTACGCAAAAATGACAAAATTAAAAAATATTTTTTCTAGCTTGCTTGCATTTCTTATTTTGAAATTGTTGTACTGTCTTTCCCATATTCTCATATTTAGCTAGGTAAGTTACTATCATTTTGTTATGGTTATAACCATAACAAGCCTAGACTGTTGGCTCAAAAAAAAAAAAAAACAACCAAACTCACTGCTGTTGTGTCAGTTTGACTCGTAGTGACCCCTCCTTGGGTTTCTGAGGTGGTATCTCTATGGAAGTAGATTTCCCAGTCTTCCTTCTGAGGAGTGGCTGGTGGGTTTGAACCGCCAACCTTCTGGTTAGCAGTCAAATGCCTTAGGCACTATGCCACCAGAGCTCTATTACATTATAATTGGGAAAATTGAATAGATAAGCTTTTGAAAAATTTTAATTGAAAATCTTCCATTGTCTGATATCTAATTGCTGGATTTGTTAGTAAACTAATGTGGTACATTTGCATGCTGTCGTAAAGGCGCCAAGAACTGGACAGTAGGTCATTTATTTTAGTCAAATAGCGTATCCCTATTCTAAAGAGTTTATCTTTAGGCATTATTTACTATTCAGCAAGTACCGGTGAATTGAAAAACTATTTTCCAAGAAGAATGATTAAGAACACATTGGTTTTATGAAAAGAAATAGATGTTTTATTCTCATTTATTATGACAACCTAAAAGTTCACTTTGTTTTCTTCACGGACTTTGGTGTTAGAACACATTTAAAATCACTGTCATGCCAGGTGTGCTAGTCAGTGAAAATTGGAGTTTCTCTTTATATAACATCTAAAATTATTGAAGTTTTAATGAACTTTCTATATTTGATAAATGTTTTTATTGTTGAATGGCATATTGTTTTCAACCCAGCTTTGTTATTTTATGACTTGACTTTGAGTGTTTAAAATATCAGCTGTTAATAGTTAAAGATTGCTTTTTATTATATGGTCTTCCCATTTACATCTCTGGTAAACTCTTATACTTAAATTAAAAGCAAATAATATTCATTTCCTTTCAGATTCTTAAGGAGTTCTGGTGGTGTAGTGGTTAAGACAGTTGGCTGCTAACCAAAAGGTCAGCAGTTCAAAACCACTAGCAGCTCTGTGGAAGAAAGATGAAGTAGTCTGTTTCTATTAAGATTTACAGCCTTGGAAATCCAGTGGGTTTGACTTTAATTTGATGGCAGTGAGCTTGTTCGCTCTCCCCATCCCCACCAGATTGCTTACCATACAAATGATTGAAAAAAAAAAAAAAAAAAAGATTTCCAGATTTCTGATCTTTTTGATTTTAACAGCAGATTTTAAGATTGTGCAGCCTAAGAGAAGGAACCTACGTTATCCTGTATATGTATAATTTGCAGTTGGTATTCTATTGCTACCACAAAACAGCTGTCCCAAAATCAAGTTTTCCATTGTTCATTATCATCCTGTAGTTTCCCTTAGCTGTCCTAATCTCCAGCTTTTGAAATGCTGCTTTAAATACATAGTTCACTAAATCAAATATGTTGAGAATAAAACTTATAAATTGCCTAAACCAGCCTTTTCATTTGATGTGAGAATAAACTGAAGCCCAGGAATGTAGACTTGGTTATATGTGTCCCACTAGATTAGCATAGTGCCTAAGGCACTTGACTGCTAACCAGGAGGCTGGCGGTTCAAACCCACCAGCCACTC
>NW_006921662.1:2963625-2965331 GCF_000298275.1 Orycteropus afer afer
GCCCCTAGCTGCCCTTCAGGTCTAGAATAGAGCCCACACCTGTGATTTCCAGCCAAATAGAAGACAGGCATATGAGTTGAACATTTACCTGAGGTAGATACACTCCTAAGAACAATCATGGGAGAAAGAAGGGCTGGTTATGCACAAGGAGACAGCTCAGGGAGCAGGAGTGCATGGAGGGATAGACACAGGGAAGAGGTAACTATTGGGAGGATGTGGGAGAGGAGCTGTTGGATTGTGGTAAATTGTGGTCAATGTCATGAGACAACGTGTATGTGAACTGCTGTATGGAAAGTGAATTTGCTCTGTAAATTTTCAGCCAAATCACAATTGAAAGAAAAAAAAAAAAAAAAAAAAAAGCTAAGCCTTTACTATAGGGAGCTGTGGTAGTGTAATGCCTAAGGCACTTGACTGTTAACCAGAAGGCTGGCGGTTCAAACCCTCCAGCCACTCCTCGGAAGGAAGGTTGGGCAATCTACTTCCCATAGTGATAACACCTCAGAAACCGATGGAGGGGTCTCTATGAGTCGGGTCCGACTTGATGGCACATAACAACAACAACAACAAACTTTCACTGTTGTATATTAGTCATTTTGGTATATCGAATATAACTCATATCCCCCATTGCTTTTTGCATATCTGAAATGCTTGGTGGTATTAAAAGAGAAGAACTGAAAGAACAGGCATTGACAGATTCCTCTGAGTGTATAGCAGTATTCACAAAGGTCACTGACCGATGTGAAATACATCCAAGAACAGATAAAAAGAAATCATGTAGAGACAGGTAATCATGAAATCACAAACCCCTCTGGGATAAGACAACTCTGATTACTGTGAAGGCAGGTAAAGTTATCTCATGCAAAAAATTTAACTTTAGGCAATTTCTGGTGAATGGAAGGCCACAGAAACCTCCTGGTAACTGATGTCACTTGATCTCAGAAAGCCGGGCATGGTTTCAGTCAATCATGATGAGACTAGCCAATGATTAGTTTTTTTTTCTGTTTTCTCCTCTTCTCCTTAAAAGCTTCCTTGTAACTGGGCTGCATTGAGCCATTTGTATTTTTAGAAACAAAAGTGATCTTCTTGTACACATACAGAAGAACTGCTCCAATAGACCCTATATACTTTATTTGTACTTTGTGTATCTTTTAACAGCAGACTTCACTGACCACTTTCTCCTAACTTACTCTCCTCCTTTTATGAGTTGATGAGCTAAGAGGCTCATGGCCTTTCTCTTAAAGGTTGGTTCTGGTTTGATTATTGTATGTGTTCCCAGTTTCAGTGAAAATCCTACCTTGCAAAGCAGAATGATTAAAGAGTAATCAAATCAATCCTAAAGGGTTTATTTCACGATTCATCAGATTAGTTTTTATTTATTTGTACATTGAAAATAATTTTTATACATATTGTGTAACCTCAAAAATATATTGGTGACCTATTTGCCATCACCAAACTAGGTTGCATTTTCAAAGTATTTGTGACTTACTGTGCTTGGTCCTTAAAATGCCCGTGTTGGAGATTCTACTTTGATAAGTACTGGCAGGGCCCAAAATTGGGCTTTTTAAAACAGGTGCCCCAGGTGATGTTTTGTAGGCAGAGATTTAGAAAGCTATAGCATAGTGGCTAAGGCACTTGACTGCTAACCAGAAGGCTGGCGGTTCAAACCCACCAGCCACTCCCCGGAAGGAAGATGGGGCAATCTACTT
>NW_006921662.1:2966156-2984698 GCF_000298275.1 Orycteropus afer afer
TAGTGATACTGCCTCGGAAACCCAAGGAGGGGTCGCTATGAGTCGGGGCCGACTCGATGGCACATAACAACAACAACAAATATTGTGGGGTGTTCTCACCATTTTTGGCATTTCTATGGTAATGCTCTCAGCTGGGTGTGAAAGCTTACCACTTCCCTTGTCCCTGAAGTGGTTTGCTTTTTGCTTTTAAGGGCAAAAACGCTTAGTTTTGCTACATGGAGGTTTTTTGCTTCTTGCTGCTGTCTATAGGTGCCATTGCCTGAGATCTACCTGTAGTTCTCTGCTGTGCTCTACGGTTTGGCTGCACCAAGCTTTTCTGTTTTGCATATATCTGGCTATGCTGGAAAGAGTTCAAGATGAGTAACCTGCTCCTTTTTCCATGACTGTCTTATTTCCATTTGGGACTTTGATAACAAGTGGCTGGTGCTTGAGTCCTTTCTAAGGCCACCCTTTGAAGGAGATAGGGGTATTTGAAAGTGATACTGTTTATCAAAAAAAACCTACTTGATTGCTTTAAAACTGGTGTCTAGCGGTGATTTTTTTCCCCCTTTAATATGGAGTTTATAAATTTAGAAAATCCCTATCCTTTTTCTTTAATACCATTACTCCACTCACCCCCTACTCTCCTTGTTGTTTTTTGAAATAATAAGGGGCAGCTTGACATAGTCAGACTTTGAAGCCCTGAATTAAGTCAGGGTTCATTGTTACATGTTTTCAAATGCTAAGGATCTGACACTTAGTGAGCTAAATTAATATCCACGGATATCAGTTTTAGAGTTGAATGACTGTCCTAGGGAAGAGCATCAATGGTATGGTTAATGATGCAGATAATAAAAAGGGGCCTGGCCATAATGATGTAATAACAGGATTGAGTTAGGAAATGTTGGGACCTTTGCCTCCTGGGGGTGGCCCCTGACAGAGTACATTCACAGACTTTTCTCTTTAGTGCGGCAGGTGTCATCATCTGAATGCCAGTATTTCCACAATAAGACAAGAATGCCCATCTTTCTAGTTAACTTCGTGGGGTATTTGCATATGTATTTTGAGAATGTTTGAAAGATGATCCAGTTGATTCCATGACATTTGATGGTAGACCCAGTTTCAAACTGAGCTTTCTCTGCACTTGGGAGACAATCCCTGCCTCAAAGCAGAGTGGCAGAACAGATGATCTCTGGAGGTCTCCAGCAGCTGCCAGTGGAATGATTCTGTGATTTCTTTAACTTTCTGATTCTTCTTTTCCCATTTTTTCCTTTTCTCTCTCTCCTCCCTATTTCCTGCTGTGTCCCACCAATTCATATACCAAAGAGCCAGAGAAATTTGAGGGTTGTTGTTAGGTAGCTAAAACTAAGCTGAAATGATTACAGTTAAAGAAGGAACCATAGGAATAGTAGGAAAGAAAAACCTAGACAGCCATGGCAATTTCAGGAAGGGTGAATAGAGGACATGTAATGGTCAGGATAGACTGGAGAAAGAAAAAAAGCCTTTAAAAATTAAAAGGAGAGGTGGATGCTGTAAATAGGAGAAAGGCAGATGAGGAATAAACTTTCTCTAATGTCCACTCTTTTGAGAAATTATTATAAGATTTCCTTATATTATTTTAACTGGCTGTAGGGAGCTCTGGTGGTGTAGTGCCTAAGGCATTTGACTGCTAACCAGAAGGCTGGTGGTTCAAACCCACAAGCCACTCCTCAGAAGGAGGGTTGGGCCATCTACTTCCATAGTGATACCTCCTCGGAAACCAAAGGCGGGGTTGCTATGAGTCAGATTCGACTCAATGGCAGTGAGTTTGGTTTGGTTTGGTAGGTGTATAAGGAGCTCTGGTGGTGTAGTGATTATAGAATTTAGTTACTAACCAAAAAGTCAGTGGTTCAAACCCACCAGCCACTCTGTGGAAGAAAGATGAGGCAGTCTACTTCTGTAAAGATTTACAACCTTGGAAACCTGTTGGGGCTCTCTTTAAGTCGGAATTGACTAGATGGTAGTGAGTTGGGTTCATTTTGTTTGGTAGGTGTGTAGGTTGGATATCTGGTGTGCATAATTAAAGAATAAGGTGGTATGTACCTATCACTTAGATTAATATAATTATTATTAATCTGCATTGTTCCTAGTGTTTATTAAACTCTAGATATAACTACTACTCAGCAACTTTTTCATCTTTGGGGACAAGAAAGGTAGATTTTCAATCAACAGACAGCTGAAATAGCTTCCTCCCATTTTTGCTTGGAGATGCCCAGTTTATTTGCCAGCCTTTCAAAATGAGAAAGTGCTTGAATCACCATTGTCAGGTATTTGTATTACCCTTTGAACCTGGAGGATTATATTTGCCATATTGAAAAAATGATCAAGCTTTATGCTTATTAAAATATTTCAGTTTTTTTTAAAGTGCAGAATGTGGTAACAAAGGGATGTCCAGATACTGCATCATATTGCCTGAGTTACCCACTTTTAATGACTTCATGTTGGACCTCTACTTGCAGCGGGACCCAACCTACCTATCTATCTGTGGCTAGACTAATTTTCATACTTCACCCTACATTTTAGCCATGTCTGGCAGGTTACCATTTTCTGATAATTTTTGGACCCTTTCTTTCCTCTCTGCTCTATGTTTCCATACTGCTTTTAATACTGATTTCCTATGCTTCACCTATTCAGTTGCAATGCAGAAAATGCAGCCATTGCCGTGGAGTCAGATCTGACACATAGCGACCCCTCCTTGGGTTTCCAAGGTGGTATCACTACAGAAGTAGATTGCTCAACCTTCCTTCTGAGGAGTGGCTGATGGGTTTGAACTGCCAGACTTCTGGTTAGCAGTCAAATGCCTTAGGCACTATGCCACCAGAGCTCCCATTCAATTACAGTGTATTAAAATAATCTTTATCCTTTAAGACCTTATCGAAGTATTCAAAGAATACAAAGAAACTTCTCTTTCTTGTACATCTTCAGGCTTTTGGTACTTACTGACTTTCACTATAATTGTATGTGTCTTAGCTTCCTTACTGGAATCTAAGCTTCTGGAAGGCATGAATCATGTCCTGCACATGTTTGTGTTTCCTGCAGGGCCTAGGATCATTCTTGTTAGAACTGGCCGTTCAGGGAATGAAAGATGATTAGACCACTGCATTGTAGAGACTACATGGGGCAGGAGATCTGGGCAGGTTCTACAAGTGAGAGAATGTCTAGAACAATTAAGCAGTTGGTATCAGGGAAGCCTAGGATGAATGCATGTGAGAGCTGGACAATGAATAAGGAAGACCGAAGAAGAGTTGATGCTTTTGAGTTGTGGTGCTGGCGAAGAATGCTGAAAGTACCATGGACTGCTAAAAGAACTAACAGATCTGTCCTGGAGGAAGTGCAGCCAGAATGCTCCTTGGAAGCAAGAATGGCCAGACTTCGTCTCACCTGTTTTGGTCATGTTGTAAGGAGGGACCATTTCCTGGAGAAGGATGTCATGCTTGGTAGGGTGGAGGGTCGACGAAAGAGGGGGAGGCCTTCAACGAGATGGATTGATACGGTGGCTGCAGTGATGAGCTCAAGTATAGCAGGGATTGTGGGACTGGCGCGGGATCGGGCAGTGTTTCGTTCTGCTGTGCATGGGGTCGCTATGAGTTGGAAACAACTCGACGGCACTTAACAACAACAACAACAACAACAACAACAACAGGATGAATGCCAAACACATGTTCCTGCCAAGCCCATAGGACATAGTATGAGGGAGGTGTTAACTGTGTGAAGTAGGTAAATGTTGCATCTGAAGTAGTCACTGTCAGGACATTCAGGAACCTACTGTGAAAATCAGGGCTTGGTATCTGAATACTGAGTTCTGAAAGGTCTTAGAGTAGGTTGAAGAACCCAGATGAGGGAAAACAGGAATATGCAGACATAAATTTTGTAGGAATGGTCAAGGGTATGGAGTCAAGACAAAGACCAGTTTGGTGACTGAGGTGTAAGTTAGAGGGAACAAAGTAAGAGCTGAGTACCTGGAATGAGGACATGAGGTAAAATGATCTGACTTTCTGAAAAAGGTATAAGAATTTCTTTCAGGCCAATACAAGGTTCTTATTATATAATTGCCAAATTAACTCAGTTTTGATGTTCTACAGTTTTCTCTGAAGAAAGTGTTAAAGTCAGTTAAATAAGCAAAAAACTAGATTAATACTTGAAATTATTCTCTTAAGAATAATCACTAATTGAGAACTTAAGGAAGAATATAATTTGAGTTGTGACCATCAAATTCTGACATAGACAGATGTTCCATATTCAAAATAGATACATTTTATTTGCTGTCTTTTTATAATTTTTATTGCTGGAAGTTTAAAGAATAATCATAATGTCAGTAAATATTTATAAAAACATATAAAGTACTTACAAAAGACCTATACCAAATGCACCAAAGATATAATGTATATTCATGAATTAATGAAGAAAACTAAAACTCATTTCCATTCAGTCGATTTTGACTCAGACAGTTAATGAAAAAGCATATAAGAAATTAACCTGGGAAGGTACCAAGAGATTGCATTATGAGAGTCCTTGAATATTGCCAGAAGAAAATTAGACTTCCTTTCTCCTGTGATTGTGAAGAGTTACTTGAACCTGTATGTTTTCAGATTTTAATTTAAATGGTAATAAAATAAAAAAAAGATGGTTTTGCTTTTGTTTGCTCCTTAGTTGGTATCGGATCAGCTAGCATCAGGATCAGCTAGCATCAAAATAGAATCAAGATAATAGTAAAGGAGACCTCATAGATAGATTTTTTAAAAAAATATATTAAGGTAAGTTTGGTTTATGAGATGTTTGAAAGAATTCAGTTTAGACTTGAAAATCTAGACTTTGGTGATACTATTAGTATACTTTAATATTTCCAAGAAAAAAGATTATTTCTTTTTTTATAAGCAGAACCTCACCCCTTTCTTCTTTCCTTCCTTTTTTAAAATTTAAGATTGAATTAAATAGATTAATTTATAAATTTATTTTTTTTAGTAACATCTCTGATACTTTGCAGTCTGCTTTAAAATAGGTTTTTGTATTGCATAGAGTCCTTTGATTTTTATCTTCAGAAAAATTTCCGACCCCTTTGTGTTTTAATACTCATACTTTTATGATTTGGCCCTTGGCTGTTGCCTCTACTGCATCCTTTACTCCTGTCTTACTGGGCTTATTGTAGTTCCCTAGTTTTCCATGCTTTAGTCTGGAATGTGCCCCTCTTCCTTTTTGGCCTGGTTTGCCAAACATCTCCTTTACAACTCAACCTCAGGTGTCTTCTCTGCAAGGCCTTGACTGACCCCAACAGCCTGCTTAAATGTCCTTCCTATGATCCCTTGTGGGAGCTCTGGTAGCATAGTGGCTAAGACACTTGCCTGCTAACCAGAAGGCTGGCGGTTCAAACCCACCAGCCACTCCTCGGAAGGAAGGTTGGGCAATCCTACTTCCGTAGTGATACTGCCTCGGAAACCCAAGGAGGGGTCGCTATGAGTCGGGGCCGACTCGACGGCACATAACAACAACAACAATGATCCCTTGTGGTAGCAGCACACTGTAATAGTATCTGTCATAATGCTTGCCTCCTTATATTGAAAAAAATTGTGTCCTTATGTCTCCACTGTGAATAGCCTGAGGGATTAGAATTGCCATAGTCTTTTTTGATTGCCATCCACTTTGTGCTAGACACATTGACTATCCTCGGTAATGACTTTGATGAGTGAGTTGGAAAAGAAGACAGAGAGGAAGCGTCTAGGATGGTTCACAGTATTTTTTGGCTGAAGGCCAGTGTAAATGATAATATCATTTATCTCCAGTTCTAGGATTCTTTCCTTTCCAACTCCTCTACCTTGTGAATAGCTATAGCTCCTTATTGAAATGAGATGAAATAAAGAAATTAGAGACTTAACGTTCTTATAGATTATTAGGAGCGCTGGTGGCATAGTGCCTAAGGCGTTTGACTGCTAACCAGAAGGCTGGTGGTTAATACCCACCAGCCACTCATCAGAAGGAAGATTGGGCAATCTATTTCTATAGAGATATTGCCTCGGAAACCCAAGAAAGGGTTGCTATGAGTTGAATCTGACTCGATGGCAATGAGTTTTATAGATTCTTAGGGCATTTTTATTTGTTATTTTATGTGCTGTCTCATTGAATGGAAGACTGTGGATATCTTTCACCTTGCATAAAGAGGTACAATCTCTTCTTCTATTGGACATTCTCTATGATTTCTTCCTATGTCTAATACCTACAAACTGAATAAATAGCAAAATTAATATAAACTCCTCCTTGTTAAGTAGAAACGTAAGAGTTGAAATAGATCCTAAGATCTAAGAGAATACAGGTTTTTGCCTTAGTTATAGGTGAAGTTGTCATAGTGCCTAATGCCAAACAACAAAGTAAAAGGGATATTAGCCAGATCTGTTTAGAGTTCAGAACTCTCATGTTTAAGCACAGAGCTTAAGTCCCTCAATTCCAATTAAATCCACATACATCATAACTGATCAAGTAAAGAAGAAATAATGTCTTTCAGGAAGTGGAGGAAGCATCTCTGTGTCCAGTTTGCAATATTTATGGGTTACATGGGTAGTTCTGTCTTACACCAAAACCCAAACCCAAACCCATTGCCATCTAGTTGATTCTGACTCATAGCGACCTTATAGGACAGAATGGATCTTCTCAATGGGGTTTCCAAGGCTAAAAATCATTATGGAAGCAGACTGCCTCATCTTTCTCCTGTGGAGTGGCTGGTGGGTTCAAACTGCCAATATTTGGTTAGCAGCCAAATGCCTTGACCACTCACCACCAGAGCTCCTACTATCTAATGGGTAGCTGGTTATATCAATCTTGAAAGAGTTTTAACCTGGAGTAGACCCCTGGTGTAATTAGTATAGAGGGGACGATGGATTATGTGTGGTGAGCCTGTCTAAGGAAATTGTCTCAGGGGCCCTTGCTCGTTTATTAAAAAGACAATTGCATAAAAAGGGTAAATAGTCAGTGAATCAATTTGCATGTTGCTGCTTGACTTTACACTAAGTATGACATGTATTTTCTTGTGAACCTCCAGGTAATCTGGTTTCCATCCATAATAAATCTGTGTTTTTAAAGCCATTTATTTTATACTGTCTTTCTAAGACTCCATCATTCTTTAGTTAGAGGAATAGATTTTCACAGGGTCAGAAAATTTCTGAAAGCAAAATTTATGCAGATGTCAGTTATATAATTCCATTGTGAATGTCCACAAGTCTAACTGGATTTTCAAATCTTTGGTCAAGAGTCCTTTATATTTAACCATTCTCTCATGTAATATCCTGGATAGTTTCATCATCATCACACTGTTTGTTATTCTTACTATTCACTTAAAATAATAATCCTTATTCTTTGAGTAATATCTCCATAAAATCATAGTTTTATGTGCTAAGTGTGCCAATGAAAGTATATTTGATTCATGTATATATTTGTGTGTATCAGAAGACATACACAGTTTGGCATGATTTTATAGTCTGCTCAAAAGAGCACAAGTACAATTGCAAGATGTTACAGGTTAGGATGGAAATAATTTGGCAGAGTTTGGTGAGAAAATTTGCTTAGCAGTTAGTTATGGACTAACTTCGCATAATCCAATCAAAGATTAATATGGTTTGCTAATATAAAGAAAAATATAAAAGCAATTGAATTTAGTTTCCAGAAAGTAAATTTTAAAACATAAAATATAACCATGGCTTATTTTATAAATACACTGAAAATCATTTTGTTAAAAGCTAAGAGAGTTACATAGAACTGTGAGTCAGTAGCTTTTACATACTTCCCTTTTGTGTTCCTTTCTTAATTTACTTTCTTTCTTACTCTTAATTTGCATTGAAAGTATGTGCAAGGTAAAAAAAAGAACACAAGCCCTTTTTGTTTTTTTTCAGCCTTTTTATTTTTTTGAGGGAATGCTGCTGTGAGTGGGCAGGAGGAAGGAGAAGGCATGAGTTGTTCCCCAAGCAAAGTAACTGTTTTCATTTGTTTTGTTAAACATTATGTACTACTAACCTAATTATCCATTAAATAGGCTACTGTTATGACTAACTCAGAGCCTAAGAACAGGGCTTAAAAAAAAAAGTCAAACACACTGCCATCCCACTCATAGTGACCTCTCCTTGGGTTTCCGAGGGGATATCACTATGGAAGTAGATTGCCCAGCCTTCCTTCTGAGTGGCTGATGAGAACAGGGCTTAGAAGTGGTTCATTTTGGTTTGACCTCCTGCTGAGAATTTACATTTCCATCTCAGACAAACTGAATCATAATCTACATTTTAAGAGGGTCCCCATGTGATTCTTAGGGATACACAAGAATTTTGTTAAAAGGTAGACATGTATAATCTAGGGTGGAAATGCAGTTTCTCAGCAGGGGGTTGAACTGGAATGAACTGGTTTGAAGCTCTGTGTAAGAATGAGGTCAGGGCCTGGGTGGGTGTTAGTGAAAAGTTCACTGGGAAGAGCATCAGAAGCCCGAGTTAGAATCAGTGCTCTAGGCCTCAGTTTTCCCTGGAGGCCTCAGTTTTCCTCCGTCTGTTTTTTAGGAGCATCAAAAGAGGTAATTGGTAGGCAAGCTTTTAAAACTATTTTATGGTTTATTAAACATTGTAGAATGTAAAGAAAAGAGGATTTTGGAAGTTCAGAAATAATCAATGCACAGAACAGTGTTGGAAGTAGGGTAGGTTTCAAAATACATTTGTAGAGTGAACAGAGCAATTAAGGTGTTTTTTTTTTTTTTTAAATAAGGATATAGTATAAGACCACATATTAATTTAGAGAATTCTATTACATTTTTTCATTATTTTATTTAAATCAGAGTGTTTTCCTTTGTGTGTGTGTATGTATGTGTGTGTGTGTGAGAGAGAGAGTTGATTTTTCAGTTACGGAATACTGTACTTGTTACAGACCAGAGGCTGTTAAAACAAATGACTACAATAAATAAGTCATGGCTAATGAAAGTATTTCCAAGAGCTAGCCTGAATTCCATAGTGCTTTATCAGCTTCGTTATAATAGAATTCACCACTATGAATTATTTAGTACAAGTTCAGTAGAATGTTTTTTACGATTAGGTTTGGAAGATGGTTTCAAGCCATTTATCTTTGCTCTTTATGGCAGTCTTTTGCTGTGGATTAGTCGACTAAAGTTTGGTTTCCATTATTTTTCTAATATTACAGCTTAATGATTAGCTTAGTAATCTTGTGCTTTTGTCAGACCTTAGTTGTTGCTGTGTGAGTAATGAATGACATAGCAGAAACAAAATGAAATATGTTGGTTTGTAACTGCATCTTATGCCCATAGTTAGAAAGTCCATCAAAGCTTTTGGACAAACTTGTTAGTGTCTATAAGTCTATAGTCTCTACTAACTAGATTTTTAAATCTTTTTTTTTTTTTTTTTTTCAAATGTGCTTTATAAATACCTTTATAAATCCTGGGAGCTCTGGTGGCGTCGTGCCTACGGAATTTGACTGCTAACCAAAAGGCTGGGTTCAAACCCACTAGCCACTCCTCAGAGGGAAGACTGGGCAATCTACTTCTGTAGACACACTGCCTCGGAAATCCAAGGAGGGGTCGCTATGAGTCGGAATCGACTCGACAGCAGTTGAGTTTGTTTTTGGTTTTAATAAATCCTAGGAGTTCTGGTGGCGTAATTGACTGCTAACGGAAGGCTGGCGTTTCAAACCCACCAGCCACTCCTTGGAAGGAAGACTGGGCAATCTCCTTCCCTAGAGATACCACCTTGGAAACCCAAGAAGGGGTTGCTATGGGTTGGATATGACTCGACGGCAGTGAGAGTGAGTTTTATAAATCCTAGCCTACCGAGCTAAAGTTTTATGATTGTTAAATGTGTATTCTTATAATCATTTGTTATTCAACTAGTATTTACTAGTCCTTAATGTATAGTGGTGCTTTGGTGGTAAAACTCTCGCCTTCTGTGTGGGAGACCTGAGTTTGATTCTCAGCCAGTGTACCTCATGCGCATCCCTACCCGTCTGTCAGGGAGTTTGTGTGTTGCTTGGGTGCTAAACAGGTTTCAGTGGAGCTAACAGACTAAGAAGGACTATGAAGAGAAACCTGGTGATCTACTTTTGAAAATAAGTCAAAGAAAACCCTGTAAATCACAACAGTTTGATCTGCAACCGATCATGGGGATGACACAGGACTGGATTTGCTCCATTGCGTGCATGGGATTGCCATGAGTTGGGCTGACTTGACAGCAGCTAACAACAACAACATCTAGCGGAGGTATAAATTTTATACTGTAAAATGAAAAAACAAATTTTGCCTTAAGTATTTGTTACTAGTGTAGTTAATAGGTAGGAGGATCTCGGATGGGCAGACAATTGATTATTGTAATTGTATTGTACAATTGTATTGTACAATTGATTATTGTAATAAAACCAAACCATTTTCATTTCCATAAGATGGCACAACGTGTGTCCGAGATACATAGGTGTGAGTATCCTAGCTTTTGAGGAAGTGAGATGGTTAAGGTCAGAGTATAGGATTTATATGGAGAAGTCTTGGCAAATAATGAGGAAGGCTAAGAAAATTAACGTTTCTTTCATTGAAGGGTTGTAGGCAATACTATGATGCAATTATATTTTAATTTTTGATAGATCATTATGATAACCAGATAGAATGTGAATTATAATTAGTAGGTTGTACTTATAGTAAGGATAATGAGGGTCTAAGCAAAGAAATGTTTGAGAGATTGAATTCATAGGAGTTAGAGATTTATGTGGAGGGATGAGGGAGAAAAAGGGTCTGGCATGACCTTTGTATACTTAGGGATTATATAGGATGACTAGATGGTGATACCATACACTAATAAAGGAATACAGAGTAGAATGGGTTTGGGTTATTCAATATTTTAGTCATATTAGGTTTGAGGTATTAGACAGAGTTGAGAATGAGATTCTGGAGCTCTACAGGTTTATAAATCATCAGTATGCAGGAGGTAGGCTATGTGCTAGCTGAAAATGCATAATTGATTTAAATAATCAAAAGACTAACCAATAAAGGAAACCTGAGCAGGAGAATCAGCAGAATTGTTAATTGGTCATTGACCAAAAGATTTTCTGTTGAAATGAAAAACAAAACAAAACAAAACAAAACAAAAAAACAGATGAAATAATTTACTCGTGCCCTTTCTAGTAGTGATTTACATTGTTCACTTGGTTTAGTTCATGACAGTACTAGATTAAGTAGTAGTAAATGTTTAGACAGTTTTTAACCAATAATTGATGAAAGTAAGTCACTGGCACTGGGATCTTCATTCAAGAAATTGGAAGGGATCAGTGTTCTTTAATATCACAAGATGCCAGAAGTAATGGAACAATTACTTAAAAGGTCTGAAAAGAACAAAAGGTTGTGGCTAAAAAATTGTATACACAGCCAAATTATTGTTCAGTATAATGACAATGGAATGATATTTTTAGGTTTATAAAGGCTGGAGAAAATGTATCACATATGTCGTCTTTTAAAAAAATTACTGAAGATGTACTATTGGAGAAAAGCGAAAATTAAGAGTTTGGGGAAAGGGGCATCTACATTGCAGTAAGCATTGAAACCAATTAATGTAGATGCAAGATTAAACAGTTTTTATATGAGATTGGAAATAGTGCAAAATGTCAGAAATAAGAACAAGAAGCCATGGATCTGAAAGCTACAGTCTGAGAACTTGAGGTTAGAATATTTTGGGAAAGGGAAGAGTAATGGCATGATCACTTCTTTCTAATCTGGATGTGCCATATGATGTGTAAATCATTGTCACCCTAATCTAGGGAAATCAGTTATCCTTCTCTGGTCAATCCAGACACCAGTTGCTACTCACAGCCCTTGCTCTCTCACTTCTCTTCATTAAAATGACTCACACTGCAGGAAAAGGACTGTTTCTAATCTACAAAGAAAGAGGAGAAAACACTGAGGGGCAAGATCTGGGAGAGGTCTCTGCACAGAGCTTCCTTGTCCCCAGGGGAGGAGCTTAGCCACCCCTGAGAAACTCTAGTGAACCTCTGTCTTTTAAGACCTTTACTTTATTGGCCTCACCATGTTGCCTCCTGAGGCTTAGTCAGCATAAGCCCCTTAGGTGATTTCCTGTTGATCTGGTCAGCCCACACTCTTTGGTCTCTGGTGTGGTCCTGCTCTCAGGAACCAGAACCAAAGGCCAAATTGTTTACTGCAAAGGTATTCCACACCTCACAGATGAATATTATTTTTACTAAAAAACAGCAAGGAAGCATAAAAAAAAAAATCACAAAAGACAAATATCAACAGAATAATTTACACACAGTATATTTAGTTTTTCCCTTTTAAAAGATGGTCTCAGATTAAAAACAACAGCCAACTATGTGCTGCTTTGAAAAGGTATACTTAAAATAAATCAACCTGTTACTGCTGTTGTTATGCGCTGTCTAGTGGGACCTGACTCATAGCGACCCCTCCTTGGGTTTCTGAGGTGGTATCACTACGGAAGTAGATTGCCCAACCTTCCTTCCGAGAACCTAGAAAGGTTAAAAAAGAGGGCCTTAACTGTTTTTAGATTTATAAAGAAAGTACAACAGAAAAGTCAGACGAATAGAATATGAATTCTGAAGTAGAATTTAATGAAAAAAAAAAATCACTAAGAAAAAGAATAATGTTATAAATGAACTCAAAAGTAGTAACTTGAATAGATCAATAACTATGGCAGAATTAAATGAAGTTATATTATTTGCCTTCACAACTGGATTTAAGGCCTGATTTTTAAATTTTTTACTTTTTAAAAGTAAATGAATGTGAATCTTCCAATTCATACTTTTGAATTAGTGTATTCCTTATTCCAAATTCTGCCAAAAATTAGACCAAAAGAGAAAATTTAGATCAACTATTGATCAGGTTGTGTTCAACAGATTACCAGAATTCTCCAAGATATTCATAGAAGTTCTGTGGCAGAATTTTATGGCTAGACAAGTTTGAAAAAAAAGGGTACTGTGAATATTTAGAGTGTACTGCAATGCAGTCTACTTATGTAAAGATTTACAGCCTTGGAAACCCAATGAGGGTTGCTGTGAGAGGAATCAACTTGATGACAGTGAGTTTTGAGTTTGTTTTACTGTATTAAGGAGCTCTGGTGACACAATGGATAAGACATTTGGCTGCTAACCAGAAGGTTGGTGGGTCAAACCCACCAGCTGCTCTGTGGGAGGAAGATGAGGCAGTATACTTCTGTGAAGATTTACAGTCTTGGAAACCCTATGGGGGTTGCTGTGAGTTGGAATTGACTTAGTGGCAGTGGGTTCTAGCATATTAGGGTATCTGAGAAGTCTTACAGTAAGAAACATATTTAACTTTGTTTAACCCAGTATTTTAACCCAGTATTCTCCTTCCCTCCTCCCCCTTTTTGAAAAATGTCATGGAATACCAATTAACAACTCATAGGATTCTGGTGTTTTAAAAAGCAGAGTTTGGAAAACACTTATGAATAACATTTATTGCAGATGCACAAATCTATAATAAAACCACAATTAATGGTACAGTTTTCATAACCAAGGAGGATTTATTTGAGCATATACAGATAGCTTAATAAAAGAGACCTAGTAATATGATTCATTGCCTCATTTGATTCAGTAAGAAAACTTGCATAGTAATAATAAGCTTAGTAGAACAGAAAGCACTGGATATCATTTGACACTCCTTTCCTGATTTTGGAAAAGGAAAAGCCTTCAGCAAACTGAGACTGTCATTTGGTAGGGGTGATGGTTGAGGTTGTATGTCAACTTGGCTGGGCCATGATTCTCAGTGGTTTGTCAGTTATGTAATGATGTAGTTTCTCAGTTATGTAATGATGTGATCATCCTCCATGATGTGCTCTGATGTGATCAGCCAGTCAGTTGTCAGGAGAGTTTCCTTGGAGGTGTGGCCCACATCGTGTATGTGTGTGTGTGTGTGTGTGTGTGTGTGTGTGTGTATATATATATATATATATGTTCTGACAAAGTCTGTTCACTTGCTCTGGTTCCTGCATCTGACTCATCATCATCTGACCTCCATTTCTTGGAATTTGTTAGCCTCCACAGCCTGTGAGTCTGATGTCTTACCTGTCTATCTTGGATTCCTCAACCCTGCAGCTGTAGGAATTAGGAAAAGCCTCCAGCCTGACATCTGGCCCATGGATTTGGGATTTGTCAGACTTGACAACTATGTGAGCTAATTCCTTGAGATAAATCTCTTTCTCTTTTCCCCAACTTCAGTAGTTATGCTTCTCTAGAACCAGCCTAAGACAATAGGGAATATCATCAACATTATAATTTATTGTAATTCCATAGAAGTTTGTCTTCATTTATCTTTTTTTTTTTTTTTGCCATTTGTATTTTAAGTTCTTTGAGGGAAGGAAAGATGCAGTTATTACCTTTTTTCCCTTACTTATTCTAATATGGGACCTCACATTTTTTAAGACTCTTATTTATTTTTAAAGCATTATTTGGAAGCGTCCTTTTATTATTTATAGATTAAAGTGGATATTTTTTGTTTATATAAAATATATTTTTAATGTCAAATAATTGATTTTTCAAAACAGAATTTTTAGGATAGGCCTTTTTGTTTGCATTATACTATCCAGCAAGCTTTGAATTCTCCAAATGAATTTAAATTTGATCTAATAGTTAGATGATGGGGAATTTATAAAGATTCTTGAACAGTAAAAGGGCGTTATAAATGCCCTTTAAAAAACCATTGCCTTTGGAGAAGGATTATCCTTGGTAGAACAAGAAGCTCAAAGAGGACTTCAATAATAGCAGAAATGTTCATGTTGGAAAATCAAGGAATTTGGGGACATGTAGCTGGTTCAGAATTCAGCAGGATGTGGTTGTTCAGCTAAACAGTTTTTCTGTGGTCTTGAGGGCTGCCTTTCCAGCCCGTGAAACCCTAACCTTGAACTGTGGTTTTACAGAGTTTGAGAAAATTTTGTTCATGTGCAGAGATCTGCAGTCTTTTTAGGGCTAGGAAGAAGCATTCTCTTATTTTCTTTCTGTGTAATAATCTTGGAAAGTCATTTGATTTCCCTGTCAAATGTTTTCATCTGTCATTTGGAAGATCTTTCTTACTCACTTCACTGTGATGTTATGAAAAAATACCTGTGGAAACTTTTTGTAAAATACATGACTCTAGGTACAAGATGTCAATAAAGTATAAAGATGCTCATTTTGCTGTACCAAAAACCAAACCTGCTGCCATCAAGTCAGTTTTCAACCCATAGTGACCTGGTAGGGCAGGGTAGAACTGCCCTGTTGGGTTTCTAAGGCTAAGGTAAATCTTTATGGAAGCAGATTACCTCATCTTTCTCCCAGTGAGCAGCTGGTGGGTTTGAATTTACAACCTTCTGTTTAGCAGTCAAATGCTTTAACCACTATATCACCAGAGCTTCTTCATTTTGCTATAAAAACATAGAATTTGAAAACTCTAAAAAGTTTGTTGATAAGAAAGCATTAAGAGCTTACCTTTTGTCCTTGTTCTTTTGGATTTGCAGTTAAAAAAATAATGCGTTTCAACTAATATTTAAAAATGTTTGCATTAGAGAGAATCAGTCAATTATGCAGATATGTCATAATTCAGAATTGATATTTATTTTGCTAATGTTTTGTTACTTATTCTAAGTAATTTATTCAGATGTATACTGAAACTTGTTGCTTTAACTGTATAGCGCTGCATGAAAATATGAGAGAAGAGGTTTGGGGAAGTAGGAATCCAATGGAAGATAGTGGGTTTTTATCTTTTCTTTGTAACACTCTTTCCTTAAGGAATGGGCAGGCTTTTCTTCGTATTTGACAGATGGTATAGGAAGGGCATTGGAAGGCGAAGGGATTCCTGAAGCTTGCATTGCTGGGTGGTCGTGGAGTTAGACTAGAATTCAAAATTCTTGTTGTTATTTAATACATTTTTTTCCCTTTGGGTACAACATTTTCTTGCAGATAAATATGATGTAATAATAATAATAATTTTGATAATTATCGTAATGTTTTAGGAAAACAGTCAAATGCTGTGTTGCTTTTGCTTATCAAATTGGAGAATCACAATGTGAACACACATGGGATTTCATGTATTTTTTTCTTTGAGAAAATAAATTCACACCCTTTTAAATAAATTACCTTTATATGCTTATTTACTAAAAATAAAAGTGTGAATAAGTAATGGACTTATAGCTCATATGTTTTTGAATGTTGATGTATAAAAGGAAAAGCTGTATAAATTATTCATGAAATGATGCCCTAAATATGTATTCATAAATGATTGACTTTTTTTTTTTTAAATAAAAGAAATAAGTGTTTAGGAAAGGTCAGTATATGTTCTGAATTGATTGTGTCCTCCAAAACTATATGCTGTAAATCCTGATCTCTATGCCTGTGGTTATTAATCCCATTTGGGGAATGGTTTGTCTTTGTTATGTTAATGAGGCAGGATTAGTATAAAGTGTTTTGAATCAGTTTCTTTGGAGATATAAAAGAGATAAAACAAGCAAGGGGGCAATCAGCGATTGGGGAAGATAGACACCAAGCCACATGGAGAAGCAAAGCTGAAGAGACAAAAAAAAAAAAAAAAAGACTTTCCCTGGAGCCAGAGCTATTGGAGAGGGAAAGAATTTTCTCTAGGGCTGGTGTCCTGAATTCAGACTTCTAGCCTGCTCAATTGTGAGAATGTGAATTTATATCAATAAAGCCACTCACTGTGGTATTTTTATTATAGCAGCACTAGAAAACTAACACAAGGGGGAAAGTTATGAAACAGAAAATCACCTATTTTATTTTATTTTCCCATTAAACACATGATAACTTCCACAGTACTTTGATGAGATAAATAACTATAAATTGTACTGTTAGAGCACTCATAGAGCTCTTATCTTTATATAGATTAAAAAAAAAAAAAAGAAAAACCAGCAACAAACCCAGAAGTATTAAATTAGATTTTTTTGTGCAGTCAGCCATATACTTGATGTCACTAAGCAAATCACAGTTTTATCCTTTTAATATTTAGATTTTAAATCAGTTGATCATTGACTGTTTTTTCAATAGTGCTCTCATCCTTGAAGATTTTCAAGGTGGAGTCTCTTAGGAAATTTAATCCCACGTTACTAGTGAGGCTCTGCCTTTGGTTAGTAAGAAATTCATAGGACCCAGCATCACTCATTGAGAGCTGTTCCAGTTGAATCAAAATGTCAGTAAACTCTGAATTTATGTAACATAACTTTTTCTTAAATTTATTTTGGAATAAAGGGGAGTTTTGAAACTGGAAGGAATTTGGAGATTATGTAATCCAGTGTGTTAGACTGGGTTCTCTAGAGAAACAAAACCAGTAAAGCTTATATATATGTATATATAGAGAAATTTATCTTAGGAAAATGGCTCACACACTTATAGAAGCTGGCAAGTCCAAAGTTCCTGGATCAAACATCAGGCTGGAGGCTTTTCCACATCAAGTTGTAGGCTTTTCTGGACTCTTGCAGCTGCATGGACTGAGAAGCTCAAGTCTGGCAAGCAGTACACCGACTGTTGACTCCAGTGAATGACGAATCTAAGATCTCCAGGCTGAATGGTGGATTGTTCACTCACTGACATTTGTAGGCAGCACAACAGAATCCCAATCCACAGAAGAATGTCTCTTTTCCCAGGATGTCCATAGATATACTAGAAGCAGGCCACACCCCTAGAGAAACTCCCTTTCAGCAGATTGGCTGCTCAAAACATAATCATCTGATTCCATCATGGGAATAGCCACATCACAGTAACTTAAACCACACAGAATTGTGGTACAGCCAACTTGACACACAGCTCCAACTATCACAGTTCACCCTTTTGTCAACTTGGCAGTTGTACACATGTTCTTAACCATATATAATCTCTAAATAAGGACAATTATAAAGTCATATTTGTGCCTAACATGATACGCTAACACATGTACAACCGAAACGCATTAACCTTATTTACATTTCACAGTTCATAACAGAAGGAAACAAAAATATTTGATGCACATATACAATGAAGAAATATAACAATCACAGTCCTCATTTCTGCAGCTGGTCACGTGGTCGTAGCTGATATTCAGAACTACCTTCCTCCACCACCCATTCTGATATTTCCCTTTTCCTCAACAAGTACCTCAGTTGGTCATGGTTCTTTGCCTGGTGGGGTGACCCAGACCTTCATTCCTGAAAGGTCTGGGCCGTTAGCAGTCATATCATGATTGGGTGGCTGTAATTTTCCATTGACTTCAATCACCAGGCATGGTAGTACTAAGAGACATCCTAAAGAATCTCCTGTATTCCAGACATATTTTTCCTTCCCTCCATTATGGAATGTCAATCCAATTTCCCCTTGGTAATCAGGATCTATCACACCAGATAGTACAGTAATGCCCTTCTTTGTCTGTTGATCCGGAGGCATGAGGAAGCTAAAATGGCCGGGTGGCATTCTTAATTTCCAGTTCAATGCAATCAGTATTGTGTCTCCAGGTGGGACTGTTCCTCCCTTTGGGACTAAGATCTCCAGACCCACAGAGCATAGGGTAGCAG
>NW_006921662.1:2985463-2987036 GCF_000298275.1 Orycteropus afer afer
CCCTGCCACCATGGTAACTTTGTTCATGAGCCCATTGAGCAATGACAGGAGCAGCTGGGGCAAAAGGACGGCTGGTTTCCACTGAACATGTCATCCTATCTACCTGAGTGTTTAAGTCCTTCTCTGCCGAGGTCACCTTTTGGTGGGCATTCACATGAGACACAAATACCTTTAATCCTTTGGCCCAGTCAGAGAGATCTATCCACGTACCTTTTCCCCATACATCCTTATCACCAATCTTCCAATCATGCTCCTTCCAAGTCCCAGACAATCCAGCTAAGCCATTAGCCACAGCCCTTGAATCTGTATATAATCACACATCTGGCCATTTCTTATTCCATGCAAAGTGAGCAGCCATATGCACGGCTTGAAGTTCTGCACATTGGGAGGATTTTCCTTCACCACTGTCTTTTAAGGAAGTCCCAGAAAAGGGCTGCAATGCCGCTGTTGTCTACTTTTAAGTGGTGCCTGCATATCGTGCAGAACCATCTATAAACCAGGCACGAGTTTTCTCTTCCTTGGTCAACTGATTATGAGGAACGCCCCATGAGGCCAGAGGTGCAGACTGGGAGAGGGAAGGTAATGTGACTGGAGTGGAGACCATAGGCATTTGGGCCACTTCCCCATGCAACTTACTTGTGCCTCCAGGTCCTGCTTGAGCCCGATCTCTGATATACCACTTCCATTTAATGATGGAGTGCTGCTGTGCACATCCACTTTATGACTCTGTGGGTCAGACAACATCCAATTCATGATGGGCAGCTCAGGCCTTATGGTGACTTGGTAGCCCATACTTAGGCAGTCTCTACTAAAGCCCAGTTACAAGCCAAAAGCTGTTTCTCAAAAGGAGAGTAGTTATCTGCAGAGGATGGCAGGGCTTCCAAAATCCCAAGGGTCTGCATTGCGATTCACCAATAGGGACTTGCCAAAGACTCCAAACAGCCTCTCTATCTACTACAGACACTTCAAACACCATTGGATCAGCTGAATCATATGGCCCAAGTGGCAGAGCAGCCTGCACGGCAGCCTGAACCTGTTGCAGAGCCTTTTGTTGTTCTGGGCCTCACTCAAAACTAGCAGCTTTCTGAGTCACTTGATAAATAGGCCGCAGCAACACACCCAAATGAGGGATGTATTGCCTCCAAAATCCAAAGAGACCCACCAGACGTTGTGCCTGCCTTTTTAATTGTGGGGGAAGCCAGATAAAATAACTTACCTTTCACTTTAGTAGGAATATCTCAACATGCCCCACATCATTGAACCCCTGGAAATTTCACTGAGGTGGAAGGTGCCTGAATTTTTGTTGGGTTAATTTCTCAACCTCTAGCATGCATATGTCTCACCAATAAGTCTCGAGTCATCGATACTTCTTCTTTACTAGGTCCAGTCAGCATAATGCCATCAATATAATGGACCAGTGTGAAGTCTTGTGGAAGGGAAAGGTGACCAAGATCCCTATGGGCTAAATTATGACATAATGCTGGGGAGTTGATAAACCCCTGAGGAGAGACTGTGAAAATATACTGTTGGCCTTGCCAGCTGAAGGCAAACTGCTTCTGATGGTCCTTTGAAA
>NW_006921662.1:2987466-2988677 GCF_000298275.1 Orycteropus afer afer
TCTGAGATGCACCTTAGCTAAGACTCTATCAATAACTTGACCTCCATATGCCCCCCAGTTTGACTGGTAGGCCACAATGGCACTTTGGGTCTCCTGGAATTAGTGTCAATTCAGAGCCAGTGTCCAGTAATCCTCAAAAAGTCTGATTATTTCCTTTTCCCCAATGAACAGTCACTCTCGCAAAAGGCCTCAGATCCCTTTGGGGAAGGCTGGGAGAAAGATGGACATCATAGATTTTTGGCAATGTAGTGGGGTCCTTTCTCAGAGGGACCTGGCCTCCCCTTCATTCAAGGGGTTATGGGTCTGTAAACTGAACTCAAGTCTGGGAATTGATTGAGCGGTTGTGACTCTGTATTCTGGAGATTCAATCTAGGTTCCTGTTCACGTGACCTAGAATTCTTCTGTCTATACAGATCAAGTAAATATTAATAGGCTTGCCATGTATTTTACTACTAGGAACACCATGAGCAAGTAGCCAATGCCATAATTCCACACGAGTCAGACTATTCTGATTAGAGTTCCGACTCTGCTGTCCATTATGGTAAGCATGCCAACCTTGCCTTTGTTGATTAACTGCTTCCACTTGGCCCCTACTACCATGGGGTCCAATCAGCCCCATCATAGTTAAGTGTCTTACTTCAATTAGGGCAGTTCCCACTATCAAATCAGGTTTACATAAAATAGCAATCACAGCAGTCTTCAAGGATGCTGGAGCTCCCTTAACAAATTTATTCCTCACTGTACTGGTGAAAGGCGTGTCTTCTGGACTCTCCATTTCTGGCTCTAGGGGTGTAATCTGATAAATCCATTCTAACAGGCCAATTTCCCTAAGCCTCTGCATGCCTGCTTCTGCATTATACCAAGGCAGGACTGGTACTTCAACTTGACTTAAGTAGGCCCCTTGCGTAATCCATGCTTCAGTAAGCCAACCAAATAAACTATTACATCCTTTCTTAAGTAAACTATTAGAGCTGAAACATTGAATGAAGAATCCATACTTAGTGGGCTTAAATCAATAAACTCAGTCTGATCCAATCTTACATTCCTTGCACCATTATCCCACACCTTCAGTAGCCATTCCCATACATATTCTCCAGGTTTCTGTCTGTACATGTTAGCAAAATCAAGTAGGTCTTTTCGGGTGTAGCATACCACCTCCTCAATCACACTTTCTGTTTCATCTTTTGGGGCTCGCTTGGACTTAATTTTAG
>NW_006921662.1:2990217-2991612 GCF_000298275.1 Orycteropus afer afer
GGCTGGCGCGGGATCGGGCAGTGTTTCGTTCTGCTGTGCATGGGGTCGCTATGAGTCGGAAATGACTCGACGGCACTTAACAACAACAACAACAACAATCCTTATGATTTTGTCTCTCTAGAACCACTCTTGGTACCAAATGTGTTAGACTGGATTCTCGAGAGAAGCAAAACCAGTAAAGCTTATATATATATGTATATATAGAGAAATTTATCTTAGGAAAGTGGCTCACACACTTAAAGAAGCTGGCAGGCAAGTCCACAGTTCCTGGATCAAACCTCAAGCTGGAGGCTTTTCCCGACTCTTGCACTCGCAGGGGTTGAGGAGCTCAAGGCTGGCAGGCAGTACACTGGCTGTTGACTTCAACGAATGACGAATCCAAGATCTCCAGGACGAATCCAAGATCTCCAGGCCGAATGGTGGATTGTTTATTCATGGACAGTTGTAGGCAGCACAACAGAATCCTGATCCACAGAAGAATGTCTCTTTTTCCAGGATGTCCATAGATACACTGGAAGCAGGCCACACCCCTAGGAAAACTCCCTTTCAACAGATTGGCTGCTCAAAACATAATCATTTGATCCCATTATGGGAATAACCACATCACAACAGCTTAAACCACACAGAATTGTGGTCCAGCCAACTTGACACACAGCTCCAACTATCACATTCAGTACCCTCATTTGATATCTGAGGTAATAATATTCAAAGTAATGAAGTGCTCAGAGCAATTGGTAAGACATTACAAAGCAAGTTCTTGGCTAAGTTGGGTTAAGATTTGTATGCTGTGTGTCATAATCTAATGTTTTCTCTTCTATATTATTAGTGTTTATGAGAATTTTCGTAATAAGACAAGATTACAGAAAGTTTTTTTTTTTCAAAAAGTAAAGTTCTAAATTTCTAGGCTTGTTTGGTTGTCACTGTGAGTCAGAAACAACTTGATGGCACCTTACAACATCAACATGACCCTTAGGCTTCATTTAGTGACATTGTAGAAGAAATGCATATTTGAAAAATTTCACCTAAGTGGTAGACAAATCCACAAATTGAATTTAAAGTATACTTTGTAAGCCTTTAATCGGATAAAACATATTCTTTTAAAACGATACATAAAGGAGAAAGTAGTTGAAGTAGAGACTTCATTAGGCTTTGTCAATTAGTGACATAATTTCATTCGTTAGGATCCTGGGTTTTCCGTCTCAGTGGAAAAAACGTGTAATTTTAAAATGGCTTTTATGTTTGACATATTAAGAAACAGAATATGGTTAGCTGTTCATTAGATATATTGCTGGAAATACAAATGAAGAGAGAATCTAAAGATAAACAGGATATTAGAATAATCAAATTGTAAATAATTGCTAGTAATGATAATTTTTGACTGCAAGATTGTAAATA
>NW_006921662.1:2996792-3003217 GCF_000298275.1 Orycteropus afer afer
TTCTCTTGATAGGTGCATTTAGTCCATTCACATTGAGTATAATTAGTGATAGATATGAGTTGATTGGTGTCATTCTATGGTTGTTTTTTGTCGTGTCGTTGGTGATTCTTTGGTCCGTGTATATTTCTGTGCTGAGTTCAGTTTGTTGGCTAAGGCTTTCTCCCTTTTCTTCTTTATAATTGGTTTTGTGTTTATGAAGCCCATATGTTTTCCTTCCTTCTGGATTTGCTTAGAAGAATTGTTAGTCTTCTTTGTGGTTACCTTGGAGTATATTCTTGTCTCTACATTTTTAGAACAGTGTGTGCTGCAAAGACATTGTCGTGTTTTCCTCTCCATTTGAGGGTCTGTACTTAGAAGTATTATTGCCTCTGATAAGTTAGTTGCTGTTGTTGTGTGCTGCTTGAGTTCCTTAGTTGTTAAGGTAGAATGTTTTGTGGTCTTATTATGAGTATCTATTTCTGATTTGGTTTTAAGAGTTGATGTCACATGTCCTGGTTTTGCTCATCTCTGTTGTGGGTTCTCTATTGGTAGTACTTCCTTAAGCATTTCTTGTAGGGTTGGTCTGGTTTTCAGAAAGTCTCTTTATTTCTGTTTATCTCAGAATGCCTTGATTTCGCCCTCATATTTTTCCATATTTTATGGATAATTTGGCTGGATATAGGATTCTTGGTTGGAAGCTTTTTCCTTCAGAGTTTTATACATGCCGGCCCATTGCCTTCTTGCCTGCATGGTTTCTGCTGCATAATCAGAGCTCAGCCTGTTTGATTATTGTAAGTAATATTTCTTTTTTTACAGGCAGCTCTCAAAATTTTTTCTTTGTCTTTGGTTTTGGAAAGTTTGATTATAATATGCCTTGGTATTTTTCTTTTGGGATTATCTTGTGTGGGGTTCTATGAGCTTCTTGTAAAAGTATCTTTTCTTCCTTCATGATATGGGGGAAGTTTTCTGTTAGCAGATATTCCACAGTTTTCTCAGTGGTCTTTTTTTGCCTCTTCTTGCCCTGGAATTCCAGTGAGTCTTATATTGTTTCTTCTCACGTCATTGCATATAATTCTTAGGCTCTCTTCATTTCTCTTAAATCTTTGTTCTGATTTTTCTTCATACAAGCTAGTGTCCAGGGATTTGTCTTCTAGTTGGGAATATACGTTCTTCAGCCAGTTCTAATCTACTCTTTTGAGCTTCTACTATGTTGTGTAGTTCTGTCATTTTGGTGCTCATGGTTTGCATATCAATAGACATCTGCATTTCTAAGTGCTATTTTTGTATGAATGCTGATTGTGCATTAATTTTAATATTCTGTTCGTCAGTGATTTTCCTGAGTTCCTCTAGGGAACTGTCTGTGTTCTCCTTGTTTCTATTTGGGGTTTCCTTAGGCTCTTGTATAGCTCTATAAACATATCTTCTACATTCCTTCTCAGATAATTCTATTGCCTCCTCTTCCTCCATGTATAACGAGACCTTTGTTTGTGGTTTTGCTTCTAATGCCTTGTCCTGTTTTTTTGTTTTATTTGATTTTGCCAGTTGTTTCCTAGACATTTTGAGGTTGTCTTTAACTGCTGGTTACGTGTTGATTTGTTTTGTCTTGGTTTTATGGTTTAATATTTTGAAAAGGTGAAGCTGGTGTATTTTATTTTATTATTGATTCTGATATGCTGAGTCACTCTGCAGTTTTCTTTATGATAGTGAAATCACTGTGTAGAATGTGGATATGTGTTTCTGTTTGTTGTAAAAAGGGTTTAGAGTTTGAAGTGGGAGGTTTTATGGTAATTGGCTGAATATGGTTTCTTCTATTGAATGAGTGAAGTTATTGGCAGAGAAGGTGGGAGCAGAAGAAGGAAAGCTTGGTGTTGCTAGGGTCGGTTTCTAGGGCTTTGTGTGGGCCTCTATTGATGATGTACTGTTATTTACAGGCCCGCGGCTCAATTTCAGGAAAGATTCCTGTTGTTAGGGAGTTGCCACTTTCCTCCAGGCTCAGGCACACTCAAAGACCCGCTTCCGAGGCCCCTCGGCACCAAAAAGCCAATCCAAGGCAAATTCCCAGGTCCGCACTCAGCCGCAGATTCTTCTCTCTCCACCCCGTTTGCCTGCAACGCTGGCCCAATCCGCCCAGACCACGAATGGCTCAGGAGTTTGTCCGTGATACCGCCCACCTGCGGTGCCAAAGATGCATGCTATTTCAGCTGCATTGGGGTTGAGAGAGTCCCTGCTAGTAATCTGTGGTCCCGATATCGGTGACAAGGACTAGCACAGACCTCTCAATACCTCCCAAGCTGAACCAAGCCCACTCAGTGACCCGCTGCGGGGGAAGTGAGCTCACCATCCTGGAGTACCAGTGAGCTCTCCGCTTGGGTTTCAGTGGTGCTGCGCACGCCCATTTGCACCTAGCCGACCCAAGTTACTGATAAAATCAGGTGCTGAAGGTAGATCCTTGGGGTGTTTGTTGGTATGTTGGTGTGGTCACTGGTATGCTGATATAAAGTATCTTCTTCCTTGGCCCACGGAGATCTCAGGTGGTCCCCCTCATCCGCCAGTCAGCGACTGCCCCAGGGAAGTTTCCAGTGGTCTATCTCAGCTGCCCGTCCACCCTCCGCTGGGCAGATATTCCTTAAATCCTTTCTCTGTGCCTTTCCTCTAATTTTGCTCTTCTGTGTTTGGTGCACTCTGATTGAGTGAACTGTTCAGAGCACCAATATCCCTAATTCAAACTGTTGCACCTAGTTTTTCAAGCACTAAGATGCTAGAGAGAAATAGCGTGATGATTACTGACGAGACTCCATTTTGAATCTCTCTCCTTGGACATATCTTAGTATATTTCACCATTATGGATGTTTCTCTTGTTTAAATCATATATTAAATAATAAGTAGAAATATATTTCAAAAGATGTGTTTATATATGGGCCAAAATCAAACTAAACCCACTGCCACCGAGTTGATTCTGATGCATAGGTCAGAATAGAACTGAGTGATAGGATTTTCAAGGCTGTAAATCTTTATGGAAGCAGACTGACTCATCTTTCTCCCACGGAACAGCTGGTGGGTTTGAACTGCTGACCTTTTGCACAGCTACGTCACCAGGCCTTCATAGATGGAAAAGGCTGTTTTAATCTCTTGGGTTTTCAACCCTAGAGAGAAGTCCTAAGTGTGTATGTGTGCACATGTGCATGAGTGTGTGTAAGAGAGCTTGATTGATTTGTGTATATTCACTCTGTTATTACAGCCCAAGATTATGATCATGAATCAAGACTTGAAATTTAGAAGTGGATAGTCTTACTGCAAAGCCAGTGGCTTTGATTACAGGTAATCAAGCAATCTGGGGAAGAAACAAACAAAAATGTGGATTTTAGGGTGGTTATTGTAGGATAGCACATCCTGCTCAACTGTGCCATAACTGTAGGAGAACACTCCAAATCTGTGTGATGCTCACAGGCTGTACCCAATTTCTAGATTGCTAGGAGGCCATTAGAAAAAAAAAAGTACCAATAACTAATACAGATTGCTCCAATATCATGTCTTTCTGATCAAAGTCTGAATACACCTTAGCACATGGAAAGTAGTTTTTATTGCTTGTGAGAGTCAGACAGCATATAACCAGAAAAGTTCCATCATGAGCAACCATCTCTCAAAAGCTGTCTGGTTGGGATGGAAAGTTTCCACAGGGTGCCCTTTCTATTTTCACCATGGACAAAGTACTTTATCTATTGCCAGTCTCCCCTTGGCCAGATAGGTCCACTTAGGTGAATTGTAAGTGTTTGCTATTTGTGCCCCACCTGCACCATAGCTGAGGAAATAAAGAAAACTTCCTCTCCCGGCTATTTTATACCCCAACTTCAGTGACTCATGTGGAACCTAAACACACATGAAGAGGCAGTTGTTCAAACAGAACAAGGGGATACTGTGTAGTTTAAAATCAGGAACGGTATGCATCAGGGTTGTATCCTTGCACCATACTTACTTATTTTGTATACTAAGCAAATAGTCCAAGAAGCTGGATTGTATGAAGAAGAACTATGGTATCAGAATTGGAGGAAGACTTATTTACAACCTACAATATTCAGATGACACAACCTTGCTTGCTGAAGGCAGAGAGGACTTGAAACACTTACTGATAAAGATCAATATGGATCTTTTAGTATGGATTGCACCTCAATATAAACAAAAATCCTCACAACTGGACCTATTAGTAACATTATGATAAATGGAGAAAAGATTGAAGTTGTCAGAGATTTCATTTTTCTTGGATCCACAATCAACAGCCATGGAAGCAGCAGTCAAGAAATCAAACACATATTGCATTAGGCAAATCTGCTACAGAAAACCTCTAAGGTGTTCAAAAGCAAAGATGTCACTTTGAGGACTAAGGTGCACCTGACCCAAGCTATGGTATTTTCAGTTGCCTCATATGTATAGAAAGTTGGACAATAAATAAACTAAAAAAACCAAACCCACTGCCATCAAGTCAGATTCGACTCATAGCGACTCCTCCTTGGGTTTTTGAGGCAGTATCACTATGGAAATAGATTGCCCAACCTTCCTTCCAAGGAGTGGCTGGTGGGTTTGAACTGCCAGCCTTCTGGTTAGCAGTCAAATGCCTTGGCACTATGCCACCAGAGCTCCCAGACAATAAATATGGAAGCCCAAAGAAGAATTGATGCCTTTGAATTCTGGTGCCAGTAAGGAATATTGAATATACCATGGACTGCCGGAAGAAGAAACAAATGTGTCTTGGAAGAAGTGCAGCCAGAATGCTCCTTAGAAGCAAGGATGACAAGACTTTGTCCAGCATACTTTGGACATGTTATCAGGAGGGACCGGTTCCTGGAGAAGGACATCATGCTTGATAAGGTAGAAGGTCAACTAAAAAGAGGAAGACCCTCAACAAGTTGGATTGACACAGTGGCTGCAACAGTGGGTTCAAACTTTGTAACAGTTGTAAAGATGGTACAGCCTGGGCACTGTTTTGTTCTTTTATACATATGATTGCTGTGAATGGGAACTGACTCACAGCACCTAACTACCACAACAAGAAATATTTCTTTAACCTTGCTAACAAATGCCAGGCTTTAGTGGGGGTAGTGGTTTGTTCTGAGGCTTGAAGATGCCAGCAGGGAGAGGAATGGAGAAAATCATGGCTGCCTGGCTTGCAAAGAATTTGTTCCTCAGTTATTTTTGGAAACATTTCTTCAGTTTTCCAGGTTTTAGGAGCTCTTACTTATAACCCTTTTTATTTGCACTATGCTAACTATTTTCTTGTGCTTTCACACATTTTAATGGTTCAATAAAATATATTCCAACTGATAACCAACAGTTATTCATTGAACCTTGTGAAGACTTATAATGGAGAAAGAATTATACTAGACACAATAGGAGATTTAGAGGATTTACTACAGCCTTTGTTGTTGAGGATTTAATAATTCTGATAGATAGTTTCATTAATAATATAAGGAAGGCCCTTAGTGCCATAGAAGTATTCCGTTATATAGGACTACCACAGGAACATCAAAGGGCAGGAAGGTCTCTTTTCATTTGCATGGAGTTCATAAAGTTCACTTGGGACTATAGGGATTTGTGCTGGCCTTTGAGGTGGATGAAATTAGGATTTCTGAAGGTCAAAACCGGGCCCATTTGGCAAAAACTGGGACACGAGGCTCTGCTTCATTCTCTGTATAGCTGCCAGACTGATATATGTAAAATGAAAAACCAACCCTGTAACTCCGCATCTGAGAAACAGCCCTCAGAGGTTGCATTGGGTACCTGAAATTTGAGACATTTCTTGATTTTCCTTTGGCTATGGCTCTGACATCTTCTCTTACTGAATACTTGTTAAGAGGTTAGGAACACTTTAGTGGAAAACTGCATTTGTTGTTCCTCTTTTTATCCTTAGCACCTGCCAGGTTCAAAGAAGGAATTCAGTAAATTTCTGTGGAATAAATAGGGGCTTGGAATACCAAGCTAAGGAATTTGGACTTTACTCCAAAGATGGTGGAGGACCCCTGGAAATTTTTAAACAAAAGAATGGTAGCATGAAAGACATAGTGAGAGAGGTATTTTAGAATGGTTAATTTACTGAGAGTGATATGATTATTATGCATTGCTAGCGATCTGCTCCTGTAAAGATTACAGCCTAGAAAATCCTGTGGGGCAATCCTACTCTGTCATGTGGGGACACCATGAGTTGAAATTTGATAGCACCCAACAACAACAAAAACAACCTTTTTAACATAATGCTCTGATTTACTGCTGATTTATAGTAAATAAACATTTATAAGTTGATGATGTCCTAAACGTGAGTGGGTAGTTAATTGATGGAACAAAGGTTCAAATTCTTGCTCCTTCTTTTGACGGTAAATTAATATTTAGAGTCAGTGTTTCACTCATGTTTTTAAATTCACTAAAACAATGCAGGATTAAAAAAAAAAAAAAAAAAA
>NW_006921662.1:3003802-3005154 GCF_000298275.1 Orycteropus afer afer
GATTGCCCCATCTTCCTTCCGAGGAGTGGCTGGTGGGTTTGAACCTCCAGCCTTCTGGTTAGCAGTCAAGTGCCTTAGCCACTATGCTACCTAGGCATCAGAATTCTTTATAACCTGGCTTCCTATTTTGACTGAGTGCCATTATTTCAAAGAGTGGATGAAAGAGCATATTACAGTTCTGAGCTTTATCTCTTCCATTGATAGGCTTCCTGTCAACCTGTTTGACTGAGAGACAGATTCATGAGTTGGAATTGACTCATTGGCAACAAACAACAGCATTGTTGGAAAATTCACAATATATTTTCTGTTGCAAACAATTAGACTGCTTATATATTCATGGAACTATTTAGTTATTTTTGTAGATCATTCAAAGATGTATTAGAGGATTCCTGACTAATGGTTGATGTCAGGATTCTTATGTGATGTTTAACTTGTGTTTAAATTAGTCTTACCAACAATAAACATGCACACAACACAATAACATTGACAACAAGAATAACAACAAGGTCATCTTTATCTTCACTAATGAAATGAAAAAGTACTTTAAGCCAAGATAGAAGGTTACTGGTGGTTCTGGGAAAGTCCTGTGGCATGAATGGCTCTTTCAAAAGGGTATTAGGAGAATTTGTATTAAAAACAATGTCTTCATTGTTATGTTTGCAAAATGCAAACAAATATGATAAAGTTGACATTGCAACAATAATATCAGTATCACTTTACCTCTCTGAGGAGCTTCTTTTGCTTAGCACCTAGGAGCTCTGGTGTTGTGGTGCCTAAGGTACTTAACTGCTAACCAGAAGGCAGGCTGGTGGTTTAAATCCGACAGCCACTCCTCAGAAGGAAGGTTGGGCAATCTACTTCCGTAGTGATACTGCCTCGGAAACCCAAGGAGGGGTCGCTATGAGTCGGTTCTGACTCAATGGCAGTGAGTTTTGTGTTACTTTGCATGTGTTCTGTATTTCTTTTCTCAGAAGAGAAACTTTTTGCCTAGTGATTCTAGATTAGAACAGCACAGTTTTATGAATGGGAATTGTGTCCATCAGTTGAAATCATCCTGGCTTTCTGTCAGATACTTTGTGTTTTAAAGAAGTGTTGTTATCACTAATTGTCTCCTTTTGTGTGTATGGAGTTCTGGTAGTGTAGTGATTAAAAAATTCAGCTGCTAACCAAAAGGTCCATAGTTTGAACCTGCCAGCTGCTCCATAGGAGAAAGATGAGGTAATCTGCTTCCATAAAGATTTGCAGCCTTGGAAACCCTGTGGGGGTTGCTATGAGTTGGAAATGACTCTGTTTCAGTGGGTTTGATTTTTTGTGTGTGGTCCAAATTTGTTGAACTACATTGTTGTTGTTGT
>NW_006921662.1:3006149-3017555 GCF_000298275.1 Orycteropus afer afer
CTTAACAAACAGGAGTTTATTCTTACAATTTGGAGGCTTTAAGTCCAAGTTCAAAGTGCCAGGCTCTAGGGGCTGGGTGAAAGCCCCTCAACCTTGGGATCCAGCTCTGCCTCCTGCTCCCAGCCCCCTGGAGTTAGAGGCTTTTCTTCACTCAGACAGCTGCAGGCTGCTGAGGCTGAGAAACCCTAAGGTTGACAAGTAAAAAGGCATAGTCCCCATGTTACCAAACCACACAGCAGGCCATTAACTTAAGTCCATTGTAAGTCCCAGGGTTGGCAGAGCATAGCAGGCTGCTGAGCAAAGACACGGCTACATGCAGGGTCCAAGTGTGCCATAAGCTAGACACCATTCTCAAAGTTTCTACTTATATACAGGAAGCAGACCACATACCCAAAGGCAGCTACTCAGCTGCTCCCAGGAGATTCCACCATGGAGTTGATTACCAGTCTCATCATGGGGAATACTACACATCCAGCTGACCAGCTACTCAACCAGGCCTAACCAAGTTGACATACAAACATAACCATCACAACTCCCTTCCTGTTTTCCCAAACTTGGTTTTATGGTCCCTTAGCATCTTGCATTTTCCATTTGTAAAATTCACACATTTGATACCACACATTAAAAGCAGTCATGATTTACATTTCATGGATGGTCAGAAGTTGCTGGCAACTTTCAATATGTCAAAACATGGTATTGCTTAAATTACTATTGCTTTTACATTATTTTTGTTGCTATGTGCCATCAAATCGATTCTGACTCATAATGACCCCACGTGACAGAGGAGAAATGCCCCATAGGGTTTCCTGGCTGTGATCTTTACCAGAGGAGATCTCCCTGTCTTTCTCCCATTGAATTTGTTGGGTAGGTTCAAACCACCTATAATTAATTACAAACCGAATGCTTAGTTCTACAAGTTAGAACAAGACTTTCCTAGATCTCCAAGAAAGGTCTACTGAGGCATATTTAAACTTGTGACAAAGCTTCATGAGGGCAGAGTCCACGTCAGTCTTGTACAAGTTGTTTAGTTCCTGGCTGTTAATAATAGTAGGCCATTAATAAATCTTGTTAATGTGGGAAGGTTATAAACAGACAAATAGTCATATGGATTAAATTAAAGGTTTTGATTTAATCTATGTCAATGAAGAGCTTAATATGTGTGAAATTGATGGAAACACAAATAAATCAATGTTACAGTAATAGAAAAACAAAACAAAAGGATGCGATAAGTGAATACAGTGAATTGTCAAAGGTTGAAAAAGACATATTAAGTCAGAAGATTTGATGTTTAATCATACTAAATTGTTTCCCTTAGTACAGTTAAAGTAACCTGAACATAAATTTACCAGAGATTCTTTCTAAATCTGTTGCAGTTGTATTTCTATCATAACTGTGTGGTTATGTATGTATTAAATTTGCTGAGATGACGGCTAAATTGTCTTATTAACTCTAATCTTGATTTTTGCAGCATATGTGATTTTGGTTTGCCTTACTGGTAAAGTTCACAAAACTTTAAACCAACATTGTGGTTGACTTTTATGTTTCCTTTTTGGAAACATGTATCTTCCCCTCCCTGTGGGTTTTTAATGATTTGTAATGAATATATTGTTAGTGTTTACTGCTTTGAATAATGGCATTATGACGTCTGCTGAACTATGGAAATAGGTTTGATGCTGTAGATAAAAGAGGATCATTGCTCAAAGAGATTTTTTTTCTTTCTCCTTAATTTTTGTTTTTCTTCATTATGCCCAGACTGGCTTGAACATTGAAAAAAAATGTTATTCAGAATTTTTTTCCCCCACACTTATGAGAGTGTTGTACTGAGTACAGAACATACAGGTAAGCAGCATGTATAGAAATATAATTACCTTGTATGTATATTTCTTCTTGTATTCCTAAATTGAAGAGCTCTGGTAGCATAGTGCCTAAGGCACTCTACTGCTAACTAGAAGGCTGGCAGTTCAAACCCACCAGCCACTCCTCGGAAAGAATATGGGGCAATCTACTTCTGTAGTGATACTGCCTCGGAAACCCAAGGAGGGGTCGCTATGAGTTGGGTCTGACTCGACGGCCCATAACAACAACAACAACAACATTGAGACCAGCAGAGTCGTGCCAGCCGTGAAGTGTCAGGAGAAACAGAACAGCCTTAGAGAGCTGTAAATTGTTGCATTTGATAAGGAAACAGATCTCTCTTCATGTAGTCTGAACTATAATGTGTTTTTTTGTACATTGTATGATAGATAGCTTAAGTATTAGCTTCGCAGTGGTAAGGGAATAATAACATTGGTGAAAGAAACCAGAGGGAAGAGAAAGGCAGTATTATTAGTTTCAGTAGGATTTGCATTGAGTATGCACATGCGCGCACACACACAGACACACATAAATGAAGCTGGATTTTATTAAAAGAAAGCACTTGTTCATTTGATAGGTGCTGGTTGTCTTCCAGATTAGTTGTCATTTCTGTTTCAATTTCCTGAGTCTGTACCAGTGGGTGTAGACTAAAATACTGCAAATGAAAAAGAAGAGTATAAATCACTCTCTTTGTTAAAACATGTGCACAGAATCTTGGCCAGAGAAGATAACCTTATCTCATAGGAGCTATGTAATGCCAGAAAGAGTTAATTTATGCTGTGATCCCTTAACTAGCTGGAAGATATAAACTTTCAGATCACCTTTCTAATAGTCATTTAATTTAAACTTATGGTAAATATATTTAGAACATAAAAAAGTTATTAGTGGAGATCTTTTTGATTTATGAAAGGATGCATTTGAAATTATTTTCATACGTATTGAAATACTATCTTTCTGCCTATTTAATTTTCTGTTTAGTAATGGATTCATGTGGTCTCATGGTATATCAATTTTTTATTAGAAATGAATATCAAATCCATAAAACTAAACATTCTGATTTGGTGAACTTCTCTTTACCTTTAAGATATTCTTTAAGGTTTTGAAATGTCAGGATACTGTGTAAATAACAGTTGTTATTTTAGCAAAGAACCACAACTTTAGAGAGTATAGCAAGGATTACTAAGATTCTAATGGAGGTACCAAAGCAAGCAGGTTGGTTTGCCACAGTTCCATAGGTGCTAAATGTAGACATTGAGACTGATCAGAGCAAGACAGTTATTACAACATAAAGAATGAAAAACAGTGTAGTAATGCCAGTTCTCCTGTCTGCAAGTTCTATGGAGAGAGGTGATGGAATCAGAAGGTGGCTTTGCTTGCAGTGTATTGGCCTGCAGCTGAGGAACCTAGGGCTAAAGGCCCAGCACCTTCTGAAGAAAACAGTAAGCAAGTTGTCACCTTGTAGTCAGCTGTGCTTGCCTTGACCTACTTAATTGCCTATGTGACTTGCTCCAGAAATGGCTCAAGGATAGAGTATGGTCAGGCCTTGCCGTTTGGCACACTTGGTAAGGATGTGCAGAGAAGCTTGGGGCTCATGACTGATAGCTTCTCTCAACAGCCCACTCCTTTCCTCTGCACATTCTTGGTTGAACTCAGATGTTCACATGAGTGTGCCACGCCATGGGAACTCTGGTGGCATAGTGCCTAAGGCATTTGACTGCTAACCGGAAGGCTGGCAGTTCAAACCCACCAGCCACTCCTTGTAAGGAAGGTTGGGCATTCTACCCACCCCCCCAGGGGTCACTCTGAGTCAGATCTGACTCCATGACAGTGCGTTGCATTGTTGTGTTGTGCCACCCCATCAGCAACTTGGATATGATACACTGTCAGGGGCAAAGATCCAACCCATTCAGTTTATCTCATCTGGCACTTGATTAGGACTCTTATCAACAAGATAGGCCAAACTACAGTCTTCCACTCAGTTAAGTACCCCAGGATTCTGGACCCAGCCAATTGAATAAAGTCCCAGAGGGGTACTATAGGTCTTATTTCAGGTAATCACTTAGCTTCCTTTCTTAAGACATGCATGGTTTGTTCTTCCTGACCAGTGATATCAATTAATCAATTAATCAAATAATCCTTCAGCTATGACATAGTTTGAGGCCATTGTGCTATCCTTTATGACTTGTGGGAAGGAATTTACGTTGACTGGCCGATCTTCTAGAGCTTAAAGAGTCTTACTGACTATGGTAACTAAAGTTAAGGATCGTTTTCTCACCATTGCCTCTAGGACATGAATTCTGTTGCCGGGGAACAGTAAAGGAGCTGCTGTATGGAACTAGAAGTCTTCTGTATATTCCTTGGGTAGGACAGCTATTTCTGTTCTGGTGCCCAACAAAGAGAATGTAGTGGTTCAAAGAGTGGTGTTGTCAATACTTAGAGGAACAAGAGATGAGCCTAAAGTGATCTCTATCCCTAACAGAAAGACATTTTGTGGCACTCTTTCTTTCACATACAAACTTGTAACCCAAAGGGGCACAGGTCATTACAGTTTGGAATTTGTTTTTAAACTTGATTTGGATCCTTGTTATATTGATTTGTTTAAACCATGTGGGCAGTGCCATTAAATAGTTTCAGCTTTGATTGCCATGCATGGCCTAAGCAAGGGTCTGTGAAATATAAAATACAAGTTATCTGTTTCTAAAGTACAATGTTGAAACAGGTACAAGGTAGACATTTCTGTTGCAAATGGGAGAAATTGGAGGGAAAGAAGGGGTAATGGCCACCAAGAAGCCCAAAACCCCACAGAATAAATCACATTAGCTCTCAAGGCTTGAAAATAACTCTCTTTTCTCTGAGACCATCTAGGCTATGGCCCAGACTCTGTATGCTGGCCACGTCCTCTGGATTCTGGTAGGAGGCTCCTCAGCCCTGGCCTTTTAGCCTAACCTAGGACCACTAGTATGGCAACTCTGCTCCTTAGACTCTGGGTGGCTCCATTCTTCTGGTGCATCTGAGTGATGACCTTATCCCCTCAGCCTGAGCAGTCCTTGCTCTTCTGCCTGTTGGGCATGGCAGCCCCACATCCCTCATTTTTGGGCAGCCCATCTCCCTGGCACACCCTAATTGCAGTGCTACATTCTGAAACCAAGTTGACAGAGATCTGACTCTGAAATCTAGAAAGCTGTACCCCTTACCCTTTGAGATCCAGGAGACCGTAGCTCTACCTTTAGAAGCCAAGATGGTCCTGCTTCCCATGCGCTTTCCAACAGTTCTGTTGATCTCAGAGCTGCTCCAGTGATGGTACCTTTTTTTTTTTTCTTGGAGGACAACAGGTGTAGCTCCTTTGACGTGTTGCCTGCTTGGAAGCAGGAGGCAGACAGTTTTCCTTCCTTTTTTTCCTTTCTATGCCGCGTTCAGTCTAAGTTGATTTGTTTTGCTTTGTTTTGTTTTGGTTATATAGATCAGTCACAGGCTTAATCCCTTTAACAAAAGATTGTGCAGTCATGTCCTTGATGAAAATTCTAGGGCATATATTCTTAGTTTGTATAATGCATGCACTGCCGTCGAGTTGGATCCAACTCGTAGCGACCCCTCCTTGGGTTTCTGAGGGGGTATCACTACAGGAGCTCTGGTAGCGTAGTGCCTAAGGCACTTGACTGCTAACCAGAAGGCTGGCGGTTCAAACCCACCAGCCACTCCTCGGAAGGAAGATAGGGCAATCTACTTCCATAGTGATACTGCTTTGGAAATTCAAGGAGGGGTCACTATGAGTCGGGGCTGACTCGATGGCACATAACAACAACAACAACAACAATTTGAACCGCCAGTTTTCTGCTTATCAGTCAAATGCCTTAGGCACTAATTGTCCAAATATTTAAATTTTGTTTTCATTCTGCACAGTTCATTTTTAATTTCATCTCATTCCTCTTGCACTTCATGATAAGCCACAAGGAGAAACCATGTAGTTGCTTTAGGATTTTGTATAGAAATCTCAAGCCAAATAACCAAGTTTATCATTTATAAGTTCTACCTTCCAGCAAACATTTGAACATATTTAGACAAGTCTTTGCCACTGTATAAAATCATTGCCCTTCTTCCATTATCCAAGCACATGCTTATCATCTTCTTTTAAGGCCTCACCAGACACACATTTAACTTTCACATATTTAGCAACATTCTTCCGCTGGAACCATATGTGTTCTCTAAGATTATAGAGACTTTTTTGGTAGCTCTCCTCACCCCTTCTGAACTCATACCAGAATTGCATTCTAATTGGCATTCGTAATTTTACCAACAGTTTCTTCAAGGCAATCTGTGCATTTACTGTTGTTTTGTGTCATCGAGTTGGACTCGACTCATAGTGACCCCTCCTTGAGTTTCCAAGGCAGTATCACTGCAGAAGTAGATTGCCCAACCTTCCTTCCAAGGGGTGGATGGTGGGTTTGAACTTCCAGCCTTCTGCTTAGCAGTCAAGTGCGTTAGGCACCATGCTACCAGAGACTCTTCGAACCTCTATCCATTATCCAGTTCCAAAACTGCTTCAACATTGTAGATATTTGTTAGAGTAGCACTCCTACTTCTGGGTACCAAATTCTGTCTTAGTTATGTAGTACTTCAGTAACAGAAGAACCATAAGTGGTGGCTTTAACAAACAAATGTATTTTCTCTTGATTTAGGAGACTGGAGTTCAGAATTCAGGGTGCTGGTTCTAGGGGAAATCTTTCTCTCTCTGTTGGCTCTGCTGAGAGAGTACTTTTCTTTTTAAGCTTCTGTTCCTGGCTGATCATTGTGTGTCTTGGCATTTATCTTCCCCCATCTCTGCCTTTTTAATACCTAAATAGAGATTGATTTAAGACACACTTACACTAATACTGTCTCATTAGCATAACAAAGACAATCCATCCCCAAATGGGATTATAAGCGAAGACACGGAGGCTAGGATTTACAACACAGACTTTTTGGGGACACAGTTCAATCCATAACACCTGCCTAGGTGCCAAGGTTGTTCTTCCTCTATAGCTACATGTATTTATTGTATTTGTATTTATTCTAAGGCTTTAGGCAGTTAATGTATTTATCCCAAGGCTTTGGGCAGTTCATCGTGGTTTAATCCCCTCCTGAGTATTTGCATTTTCACCCAAATTTACTGAATCAGAACCTATATTTTAACAAGATCCCCATATCTATTAGAATCAGTATCTATAAGAATTTATAACTGTAAGAATCACCTGGGGATTTTGCCCTAACCCCCATGATCCCTGATCCATCGACAGAGGATTGGATGCAGATGGGAGATGCTAACTGAAGGGGAAAATAAGTGGCTATTGAATGAGGCCCTTGATGTTCTCTGTTGATCCTTGGGTGGGACTATAATGACTGAATACTGTCATCATGGTCTGAAGTCTGCTATACACCAAAACTGAAACCAGGTGGTCATAGAAACAACAGGTTGAAGTTGCTTTCCCTCTGTTGTGTAATTGTTATTCTAAAATGAAATTTAGACTTCCCAGACACTAAGATCTGTTTGAAAAGAAGTTGTTAGGGATTGTCAAGGCATAATCACGGATATGGATAGCCAGGCTCTTTATTTTTCTACTTCTTCCTTCCTGGAAGCATAGCCACTTTTAACTAGCTGAGATGTGTAGTCTAGAATGCTGATCATGTGGTCCCTCCAGCAATCTTTTTCACTTCAGTTGTTAAAAAAGTCCCTCATGTTTCTTGCTGATGCCATCTCTTGAGGAGGGGGATGTTGGTGGTTGTTAATGAGCTGTCAAGTTGGCTCCAACTCATAGAGACCCTATGTATGACAGAATGGAACACTGCCTGGTCCTATGCCAGCTTCACAATCCTTGCTATACCAGAGCCCATTGTTGCAGCCACTGTGTCAGTCCATCTCATTGAGGACCTTTCACTTTTTAACTGACCCTCCACTTTGCCGAACACGATAACCTTCTCCAGGAAATGGTCCCTTTTGACACCATGACCAAAATAAGTGAGGAAGTGAGGCGAAGTTTGGCCATTCTCACTTCCAAGGAGCATTTTGGCTGTACTTTATCCAGGACAGATCTGTTAAGTTCTTCTGGCAGTCCATGGTACTTTCAGTATTCTTTGCCAACACTGCAACTCAAAAGTATCAACTCTTCTTCTGTCTTCCTAATTCATTGTCCAGCTTTCATGCATGTATGAAGTGATTGAAAATACCATGGGTTGGGTTAAGTGCACCTTAGTCTTCAAAGAGACATCTTTGCTCTAAGGAGCATGAAATGTCCATCAGAGGTCATGTATATTGACCCATTGTTGAATCCCTTTGCTATGAACAGTGTGCCAGTGTCTGACCATAAGTGGTTCAGGTACCCTAAAACATGGCAGGGCTTGATCTCAATTGCAGTACTCGTGTGGTCAGATTGTGCCACTTACATAGGAATGGCAATCCCATAGCCAGAGTGGCCCTTAGGCACCAGCAGTAGGCACCAGGGGTTCCATATAGTCTGTTTCTCAGGATTAGGCAGGACTTACCCTTTCAACTACGTTGTCCTTGCTCACTGTTAGAAAAGCAAGTTAATCTCTGCCAGGTATTGTAGTTCTGGTAGACCATTTTGACCTCTTTTGTATACAAATGGGAGTCCATTTTTTTAGCCCATTGGGTTATGGTGACAAAATTGCTGGGCCCAGTTTGATGATAAATCTAGATAATTATGTTTCACACTAAGGCTGTGCAGGCCCAATCAGGCACATTGTTCCATTCAGTCTCATCAGGGTATGGCTCCTTCCCATAGGCATCCACATGGATTCCGTACATGCTTTGTTGGTCTGTAGGGCAATACAATCCCACAGAAGTGTGTCTTTAAAATACTAGTCATTCCCCTCCCAGGCACCTGATGAGATAGGTAGGCTATTAGTCATAACATAAAAGTTGGTGAAAGATAACATTTCCTGGTCCTTAAGAGTACTGAAAGGCAAGGGTAATGACGTTTAATCAGATGCCAGTGCACTGTTCTTAGCTAAGGGGATTCAACACTGGACCAATACATGTGACCTCCGATGGATATTTCATGCCCCTTATCATCTTCAGGCTGCTGGCATTGTGTGACTGATCCTTACCACAGTGGGTCTTCTAGAGCTGTCATCAGGGCTTGATGGCTGCTGTTGCCCGTAGGACACCACCAGCTTTACTTTTGGCCAAACTGAATAATAAATGATCAGTAAACAAGCCTGATTATCCTCAGGGACTTTATAGAAGAGGGGGTTCATAGGTAGCCAAATGAGAGGCTTGTGAGTGATCAGGAATAAGTTGGATTGCTTATAAATGTGTGGCTTCAACCTTTTCCTGTAAGGAGTACATGTGTGAGACCAGATTTGCTTCTTTGTTGAATACTATTTCCTTTTCATCAGAGAAGACTATTTTGCTTTTCTAACTCTGCTGTTAGCATCTGAGTGGACTCAATCCGAGATAGGGAATATCTGGGTGCAATGTTACCTGAAGATCCTGTGTAAGGCACTTGGTGTCCAAAAGTAGACCGGTAGTTGTTTCTCAAATGGAGTTGTTATAGATTGAATTGTTTCTCCTCAAAATACATGTTGTAAATCCTAACCACTATATCTGTGGATTTAATCCCTTGGGAGTAGGGGTTTCTATGTTAATGTTGATGAGACCATTTCAGTATATAGTTTGTTTTAAGCTGATCACATTTGAGATACAAGAAGAGGAGGTTAGACAGAGGAACAAACATAGATAGAGGAAGAGAGATGTTACGCCACATGAAGATGATCAAGGAACCAAGGAAGAGAGTGTGAAAAGAGATAAGGGCTATCCCCAATAGCCAACAGAGAGAGAAAGCCTTCACATAGAGCTGAATTCAGACTTCTTGCCTCCTATATTGTAAGAAAATAAATTTGTTTGTTAAACCCACCCACTTGTGGTATTTCTTATTGCATCACTATAGGCCACTCCTCGGAAGGAAGGTTGGGCAATCCTACTTCCGTAGTGATACTGCCTCGGAAACCCAAGGAGGGGTTGCTATGAGTCGGGGCCGACTCGACGGCATATAACAACAACAACATATAAAAAAGACAAGACTGTAACTGGTACACACTTCAGGGAGATGGCAGGTCTAGGACCTCAAGGAACACTTCTGGGCAAAAGTAGTCTCTCTTTGCCAGAGCCTCAATCAGCATAGTTATGAGTGACAGATACCTATATTTTAATGAAGTGTTTTTGGTTTTTAGGACCTAAAGGTAGGGCTATTGTGGCATCCTGTTACACTGCCTTCAATTCTGCCTGCTGCTCAGGTGCTTAGCTAAATTCAGCAGATTATCTGGCTAGCCTAGTGCACAAGGTTCAACAAATTGCCTAGATTGAAGCATATGTTGTCTCCAACACTCAAACAGTCTAGTTAAGTGCTAAGCAAACTTTCTTTTTGGTATCTGGAGGCTAGAAGATGAATAACTTTTCCTTTATTGACTCAGGGTAGTCCACATTGCTCTCAAGAATTTGACTTGGGTGGTGAGTGTCTGTGTCTTATCAGGATTATTGAGCCACCCTTGGCGCTCGTGTGAGTCAGCACCTGTTCCAAAGCCACTGCCACCTGTTCTTTATGGAGCCTGTCAATCTGCATGTCATCATCAGTGTATTGAAACCCAGTCATTCCTGAAGGAAGAGGGTTTTATTCCATATCTTAGCATCAGTGCAAACAGCAAGAGAATTAAAGTACCCCTGTGGCATTACAGTTAACCTGTTTTGAAACCTGCAGCCAGTTGAAGGTAAAATTATCTTGATTTTTTGATACTAAAGGGATTGAGGAATGGCTAAGATGACATATCAAATGTCATCAGTTTGTGTAGTTGATGTCATTACAGTCACAATGTCAAGAATGCCCAGGGCTACAGAGGCAGCAATTGAATTAAACTAGTGAGTATCCACTGTAGACCTCCAGCTCCTATTACCCTCTTTCACTGACCACATGGGGTAGTTTTATTGAGTTACTGCTTCTTTTAATACTCTTGTGACCTTTAAGTTCTTAATCACGGTTGTGATGTCTGCTTCTCTTCTTGGAATTTGACATTTTTTTTTTTTTTTTGATCTTGGTGTGACTTTATTAATCCATTCATCAAGATTATCATACATGTATTATATGCCACGCTCTGGGTTCAGCACAAAGGTTGCAGAGGTGAATCAGACAGACCCCACCTTTGCCCTCACAATCTTGACATATGAATTATGACTTAATCTGGAAAATGTCACATGGCACAAGGTACGGTGGTAGCACAAAGGGAGAGGGTAATTTCATCTGTTTGGGAGATTGGTGGTGGGGACTGTCCACAGCTGAGAAACTCTGGAGAATCTCATACCTGAGATAGGTTTACTTGTCTTTTAAATAAAGTGGTGAGAAAGGACACCTTTGTTACTGAATTCAAGGTGGAAGCTCTGAGTCTTTCTTTGTTAAGTATAATGTTGGCTGTTGACTTTGCACATATGCCCCGAATCATATTGAAGAATTTCCCTTCAATTCCAAACTTCTTTAGGGTTTTCATCAAGAAAGAATTTTATCAAGT
>NW_006921662.1:3019140-3023939 GCF_000298275.1 Orycteropus afer afer
CTTGTTTCATTTTTCTGCAAATGGATCTCCAGTTTTGCCAGCACCATTTATTAAACAAACATTCTCTTCCCCACTTAATGGATTTGGGGCCTTTTGACATTGTTTTTGCTGCATAACATGGAGTGAGCTGCCTAGCTCATGGTCTGATATGCACTTGTCTCACTTTCCTCTTTATAAGCAGGTTTTTCCAATTGAGAAAATGCCCCTTGGACTGTAGGGGCTTTCACAACACAAATATGTCAAACATTAGTATCGTGTACATTCAGCAATGTGAGCAGCAACATTGGTTGCACAACAGGGGTCCAGATAGCTCCACCTGAATGGTTAGTGACTTCCATTCCCCATTTTATTCTATTTCCAAATTCAGCCAATTAACTGTGTGGCCTTCACACCTTAAGAGAAGTTGATATGATAGCCACTTGAGCATTGACATCCCAAAAAATTATTAAAAGTTTGTATCTCCTACTTTGTCCTTACTTTCTGCAGTCTCACTGCTCATGGAGAGACATTAGCCCCATCTCTAGCTTTCTACCTCCTTAAAGACAGGCACATCCCAAGGGTGTAGGCACTGGAAGTACTGAAGGAGTAATTTGTTCTAAGGCAGCCCTTTAGTAGAGGGGGATTGATTTCTGTAGATGCATTTTTTTTTGTTTCGACCAGATAGACAACTGCCTGCTTTGGGTTCCTACGGTCAATTTGAACTGAATTTCCTTGGTCCTGACCTTATTAAGCTTTTCTTTGGGAGCCTCTGTTTTAATAGCCATAACCCTCCAGCTGGGTTGTTTTGGATGGAGTGCCTGAAAGTCATTATCTACCTCAGACTGTGCTTGAAATGCCAGCTTTTTTTTTTTTTTTTTAATTTTTAATTTTTTAGGGCAGAATCCCAACCTTATAGACAATGGCAAGGAGGAACAAGATCCCAAAGGAGATGACTAATGAAGCAGGCAATGTGACTTGCCACAACTTCACAGGTGATGAAAGTAGACTTTGAGACTTAGTCATCAGAGCAAGACAGTTTTTTTTTAAAGCACAGCAGGATCAGCAGCATGGTAATGTTAATTCTCCTATCCTAAGACCCATGGAGATACATGATAGGCCCCGATGGTGGCTATGCTTGCAGTGGATTGTGCTCCAGTGGATTAGTCATAGGGCTAAGGGATCACTGCCTTTGTAGTCAGTAGCAGTAAGCCTGTCACCCTTCCCCAGGGGTGAGCCGTTGCCAGTAGTGACTGTGGTTACCTTGACCATGCAATTAGCTATAGAATGGGTCAGGGTGAGATAGGGTTTGTAGTTTGACACACTCAGTGAAGCTGTAAAAGCTGTAAAAGGGCTCATGACAGACATCATTGCCATTAATATAAAACACCTAAAATACAAGAATACCAAAAAAAACCAAACTCACTGCTTTTGAGTTGATTGTGATTTATAGCAACCCTCATTGGGTTTCTAAGATAGTACATCTACAGAAGCAGACTGCCCCATCTTTCTTCCAGGGGACTCTGGTGGGTTCTAACCACTGACCTTTTGTTTAGCAACCAAATAAATAACCACTATACCACCAGAAGTCCTTAAAATGTAAGAATAGATACTCTAAATAGCATACATGTAATTATATAGTACCTTTGAATTCTGCTTTTAGAGACCAATAAAGTATTTTTATAATTTATATCACTGAGTCATCATGACTGGTATGCAGTAGGTCAGGGAAGTGTCATCACTTTCATTTTGCAAAAAGGAAAACTAATGCTCAGAGAGGTTAAGTGGCATGTGGCAGGTTATATGGGTAAGTAGTGGAACCTTGGACCTGCGTCAACGTTGTTGACTTCACATTTTCTTTTTACTACTCTGAACCAAGTATATTGATTTGTTCAGAAATGGATATTTGTATGTTGTTGTTCTTACACTGTTGTGTTGGTCCTGACTCATAGTGACCATAGCACAATGGAATGAAACACTGCCCAGTCTTGTGCCATCTTCACAATTGTTGCTATATTTGAGCCCACAGTTGCAACTACTATGCCAACACATCTTATTGAGGTTCTTCCACTTTTGTGCTGACCCTCTACTTTACTAATACGCATGATGTCCTTCTTCAGGGATTGATCCCTCCTGATAACATGTCCAAAGTACGTGAGATGAAGTCTTGCCGTCCTTGTGTCTGAGGATCATTCTGCATGTGCTTCCTAAATTAACAATTTACTTTTGTTGTTACTATGTGCTGTCAAGTCATCTCTGACTCATAGCGACCTTATGTACAGCAGAACGAAACACTGCCTAGTCCTGTGCTAGCCTCATGATCCCTACTATACCAGTGCGCATCACTGCGGGGACCATGTCATTCCATCTTGTTGAGGGCCTTCCCATCTTTTGTTGACCTTCCACTTTACCAAGCATGACATTCTTCTTCAGAGAATGGTCTTTTCTGACAACATGACCAAAGTGAGTGAGACAAAGTCAGGCCAATCTCACCTCCAAAGAGCATTCTGACTGCACTTCTTCCAGGACAGATTTGTTAGTTCTTTTAGCAGTCCATGATACTTTCAGCATTCTTTCACAACACCACAACTCAAAAGCATCAACTCTTCTTCGGTCTTCCTTATTCATTGTCTAGCTCTCACATGCATATGAGGCCATTGAAAATACCACGGCTTGGGTTAGGTGCATCTTAGTCTTCAAGAAGATACCTTTGCTGTACAGCACATGAAAGAGGTCTTTTGTGACAGATTTGCCCAACGCAATACGTCTTTTGATGTCTTGACTGCTGCTTCCATTGGTGTTGATTGTAGAACAAAACAGTATAAAGTCTTTGACAATTTCAATCTTTTCTCCATTCATTGTGATGCTGCTTATTGATCCAGTTGTCAGGATTTTTGTTTTCTTTATATCGAAGTGTAATCCATACTGGCGACTGTAGTCTTTAATCTTCATCAGTAAGTGCTCCAAATCATCCTCACTTTCAGCAAGCTAAGTTATATCATCTGTGTATCTCAGGTTGTTAATGAGCTGTCCTCCAATCCTGATGCCATGTTCTTGTTCATATAGTCCAGCTTCTCGGATTATTTGCTCAGCATACATATTGAATAAGTATGGTGAAAGCATACAACACTGACAGACTCCCTTCCTAATTTTAGACCATGCAGTATCTCCTTGTTCTGTTTGCACAACAGCTTCCTGGTCTATGTACAGGGTCCTCATGTGTACAGTGAAGTGTTCTGGGATTCCCATTCTTCTTAATGTTATCTACAATTTGTTATGATCCACCCAATTGAATGCCTTTGCATAGTCAATAAAACACAAGTAAACATCTTTCTGGTATTCTTTGCTTTGGGCCAAGATCCATCTGACATCAGCTATGATATCCCTCGCTCCATGTCCCCTTCTGAATCCAGCTTGCATTTCTGGAAGGTCCCTGTCAATACACTGCTGCAACCATTTTTGAATTATCTTCAGTAAGATTTGACTTGTGTGTGGTATCAATGATATTATTTGATAATTTCCATATTCTTTGTGATCACCTTTCTTTGGAATGGGCACAAATATGGATCTCTTCCAGTCAGTTGGCCAGGTAGCTGTCTTCTAAATCTCTTGGCATAGCTGAGTGAGTGTCTTCAGCGCACCATCTATTTGTTGAAGCATCTCTGTGAATATTCTGTCAATTCATGGAATCTTGGTTTTTGCCAATTCCTTCAGTGCAGCTTTGACTTCTTCCTTCAGTACCATTGGTTCTTGATCATATGTCACCTCCTGAAATGGATGATCATCTACTAATTCTTTATCACTGACAGCACAGTACTGTATGTGCAAAAGGATTCATCTTTGTTGTCTGTACCTCCCGTGTACCTCTCTATGTCTTCCTCTTCCTCGATGCCACCATGTTGATCACTCACATTTGGTACATTGCCCTTCTCTTTACCCAAATCAATACTTATTTGTACCTATCTAACACTGTTCCCTCCCCTCCCCTCCCACATCTGGTAACCAACAAAAAAATTTCCTTCCATACATAAACCTTTCCTTAACTTTTACAGTAAACGGACTAATACAATATTTGTCCTTTTGTGATTGACTTATTTCACTCAGCATAATGTCCTCCAAATTCATCCATGCTATGTGGTGTTTTGCAGATTCTAGGTTATTCTTTAGGGTTGCATAGTATTCCATTGTCTGTATGTACCATAGTTTGGTTATCCATTCCTCAGTTGCTGGACACCTAGGTTGTTTCCATCTTTTGACTTTTGTAAGTAGTGCTGCGATGAACAAGGGTGAGCATATGTCTGCTCTTGCCCTGCCTCTCACTTTAGGATATATACCTAGTAATGGAATAGCTGGGTCAAATGTTATTTCTAATTCCAACTTTTCAAGGAATTGCCATACTGTTCTCCATAGTGGTTGTACCATTTTACAATCCCACCAGCAGTGTATGAGAGTCCCAATCTCTCCACATCCTCACCTACATTTGTTATTTTCTGTCTTGTTGAACTTTGCTACTAGTGCTGGGGCAAGATGGTATCTTGTTGTTTTGATTTGCATCTCGCTAATGGCTCATGATTATGAGGATTTCTTCATATGTTGTAGGCCGCCTGAATATCCTCCTTGGTGAAGTGTCTATTCGTGTCTTCTGCCCTTTTTTTAATTGGGTTATTTGTCTTTTTTGTTATTGAGGTGTTGGAGTTGTCTATAAATTCTAGAGATAAGTCCTTTGTCAGATATGTCATTACCAAATATTTTTTTTTCTCAATCTGTAGGTTCTCTTTTGACTCTTTTGGAGAAGTCTTTGGAAGCACATAAAAATTTAATTT
>NW_006921662.1:3025239-3027985 GCF_000298275.1 Orycteropus afer afer
TTCCTTGTCTGGTTCCTGTTTGCAAGAGGATTGGTTTCAGTCTCTCTCCATTGAGAATAATGTTGGCTGTTGGTTTTGCATAGATGCCCTTTATTGTGTTGAGGAATGTCCCTTCTATTCCTATTTTGCTGAGAGTTTTGATCAGGAATAGGTGTTGGATTTTATCAAATGCCTTTTCTTCATCAATAGATATGATCATGTGATTCTTCTCCTTTGTTTTATTTATGTGGTAGATGATGTTGATTGTTTTCCTAATGTTGAACCATCCTTACATACCTGAAATGGACCTCACTTGGTCATAATGAATGATTTTCTTGATAAGTTGTTGGAGTCTCTGGGCTAGGATTTTGCTGAAGATGTTTGCATCTTTATTCATGAGGGATATTGGTCTGTAGTTTTCCTTTAGAGTGATGTCTTTGCCTGGTTTTGGTATCAAGGTTAAGTTTGCTTCATAAAATGAATTTTGGAGGATTCTGTCCTTTTGTATGTTTTGGAATAGTTTGAATTGGATTGATTTCAGTTCTTCTCAGAATGTTTGGTAGAATTATCTAGTGAAACCCTCTGGACCAGGACTTTTTTTTGTTGGTAAATTTCTAATGACCTGTTCAGTTTCTTCTTTTGTTACGGATCTGTTCAAGTTTTCCACATCAGTGTGTATTAGTTTAGGTAGGTAGTGTGTTTTTAGAAATCTGTCCATTTCTGCTAGATTTTCAAATTTGTTGGAGTACAGTTCTTCATAGTATCCTGATATTACCCTTTTCATTCTTTTTGTTTCTGTTGTGATTTAGCCCATGTTGTTTCTTATCTGTATTATTTGTATTCTCTCCTTCTTTTCCTTTGTTAAATTTGCCAGTGGTTTGTCAATTTGATTAATCTTTTCTAAAAACCAACTTCCACTTTTGATTTTTTCTATTGTCTGTTTTCTGTTTCATTGATTTCTGCTCGAATCTTGATTATTTCCTTTCTGCTAGTGACTGTAAGCTTTTCTTGTTGTTCTTTTTCTATTTGTTGGAGATGTTGGTTTAAAGTGTGATTTTGGCTTTTTTTTTTTTTTTAATGTGTGCATTTATTGCTATAAATTCGCCTCTGATTGCCACTTTTGCTGTGTCCAAAGATTTTGGTATGTTGTGTTTTCATTTTTGTTTGATTCAAGGAATTTTTGAATTTCTATTTTTATGTCTTCTTTTACCCAGTCTTTCTTAAGGAGGGTATTGTTCACTTTCCATGTGTCTACTGTTTTTCCGTTGATCTTCCTATTGTTGATTCCTAATTTAGTAGCATTATGATCTGAGAAGATGCTTTGCAGTATTTCAATGATTTTAAATTTATGAAGGCTTGCTTTATGGCCTAACAAATGGTCTATCATGGAGAATGTTCCATGTGCACTGGAAAAGAATATACATTGTGCTGTTGTTGGATGAAGTACTCTGTAGATGCCTATAAGGTCAAGTTAGTGGATTGTATTGTTTAGCTCTTCTGCATCTTTGTTGAGTTTCTTCCTAGTTGTTCTTTCTTTCATTGAAAGTGGTATGTTAAAGTCTCCCACTAAGACTGTGGAGTCATGTCTTTGCCTTTTCAACTCTTTTAAAGTCTGATTTATGTATTTTGAGACTCTTTCATTGGGTCTGTAGATATTTATTATGGTTATATCTTGTTGTTCAATTGATCCTTTAATCATTATATAATGTTCTTTTTTGTCTCATATGATGGTTTTTGTCTTAAAGTCAATTTGATCAGAAATTAATATTGCCACTCATGCTCTTTTACAGTTGCCATTTGCTTAATACATCTTTCTCTGTCTTTTGATTTTTAGTCTATTTTTGTCTTTGTCTCTAATGTGTGTCTCTTGTAGACAGGACATTGATGGATTTTGTTTCCTTATCCAATCTGCAACTCTCCATCTCTTGAGTATAATTATCGACAAGTATGAATTGTTTGTTGTCAATTTGTTATGTGTTTTTTTATGGTGTTTCTGGTTGCTTTGTTCCATATTAGTTTTTGTGCTGAGCTCATTATCTTTATGAGTCTTGTTATCATTTCCTATGTTGCTGTTTTAGTATTTGCTGAATATTTGTGCTTATCCTCTTTTTTATTGTGATGTGAAGGCTTATCATTTTTCTTTGAGGTTACCCTGTGATTTATAATTTTCTCCCCTAATTTGAAATAGCCCATTCTATCTTGCAACTCTCTTGACTTCCTCACCATTTAGAAGTAATGTAAGTACACAGTATTTTTCCTCTTTTTGTTTTCTAGTTGTGCTCACCTGCCAATTGATGTCTATGGTTCACTGTTTACAATCTTGTAAGCTTATTTTACTTTGGATATGTCCATAGCTGTGGTTTCTGGGTTATATTATCTTGTGTATTAATGGTTGGTTGTTGTTTGCTATTTTTGGTTCTTTGTTCAAAGCACTCCCTTTAGTATCTCTTGTAAGGTTGGTCCGGATTCTGTTTATTTGTAAATCTCCTAATTTCATCATCGTATTTGAGGGAGAATTTTGCTGGACATATAATTCTTGGTTGAAAATTTTTCTCTTTCAGGGTTATATATACCATCTCATTGCCTTCTTGCTTGCATGGTTTCTGCTGAGAAATCAGAGCTTATTCTTACTGACTGTGCTTTGTAGTTAACTTTTTGTTTTTCCCGTGCTGCTTTCAGGATTTTGTCTTTGTCTTTGGTTTTGATGAGTTTGATGATGATGTGTCTTGGTGATTTTCTTTTGGGGTCTATCCTGTTGGGGTTCGTT
>NW_006921662.1:3028640-3031581 GCF_000298275.1 Orycteropus afer afer
CTGAGACTGAGTCAGGCTCTTCTTGGTGGTTTTTTATCTTTGGCCCTTTGGTGGAGAAAGAGGTCCTGGCTCTCACTCACTAAGTGAAGCTGCAGGAGGTGTGGGTGTAGTTGTGTCATATGGGGACTGTTGCTGTCTTCCACTCAGTTAGACAAAAATAACAATTGAATAACCATTAATAAAAGTGCATGGACAAAAAACACAGCATGTAATAACACAGGAACAGTAACCCAGAAAAGAAAAAATGGAAAAAGAAAAACAAAAAACAAAATAGATAACAAAAAAATCCTCTGCAATATCTAGGGAGAGGGAAATAAGGGAAAAGAAGTAGTGTAGGAGAATAAGGAAGAAAAAAATGAGAGGTTCTGCAGATGCCGCCTCCGGGATCTGCATCCTAGATTTCTGCTGCAGCTCCCAGCCATGGTCAACCCCATGGTGTATTTCGACATTGCTGTCGACGGCAAACCCCTGGAGCACGTCCCTTTCGAGCTGTTTGCAGATAAAGTTCCAAAGACAGCAGAAAACTTTCGTGCTCTGAGCACTGGGGAAAAAGGATTTGGTTACAAAGGTTCCTGCTTTCCTAGAATTATTCCTGGGTTTATGTGCCAGGGTGCTGATTTCTTGCACCATAATGGCACTGGTGGCAAATCTATCTATAGGGAGAAATTTGATGATGAGAACTTCATCCTGAAGCATATGGGTCCTGGCATCCTGTCCATGGAAAATGCTGGACCTAATACAAATTGTTGTCAGTTTTTTATCTACACTGCTAAGACTGAATGGTTGGATGGCAAGCATGTAGTGTTTGGCAAGGTGAAAGAAAGCATGAACGTTGTGGAAGCCATGGAGCATTTTGGGTCTAGGAATGGAAAGACCAACAAGAAGATCACCATTGCTGACTGTGGACAAGTCTAATAAATTTGATCTATATTTCATTTTTTATCTTAACCGTCAAACCATTCCTTCTGTAGCTTGGGAGATCACCCTTCTACCTTCAGTGTGCTTGCAATACCCTTTAATCTTTATGCTCTCACTACAGTTTTTTGGGTTCTATATTTTCCTTAATCCCCTTCTAGTCTAGATGAGTTGCATAATTAAGTTTATGATTATGAAATAAAAACTAAAGAAAAAAATGGGAAAAACACAAAAAGACAAACAAGAAATAGGGTTAACCACGAGAAAGAAAAAAAAAAATTGCAACCAGGAACAGAGAAAAGAAAAAAAGCTGAAAATGAGAACCGGGGAGGGGAAAAATAAAGAGTAATAATGAAAAGGGCAAAACTAATAATAATAATAGTAGTTTTAAAACAGATTAAAAATAAACAAACTAAAAAACAGAAAACAGAAAAAAAAAAAAACCTCCTAGAAGAGCGGGGCAGGGCACTCAGGGTTTGTCCAAGTACGCTGACTGGTATGGAATTCCTGCCAGTCCAGAAGGTACGTCGGAGTGAGGGATGCCTGCATCTCCGTTCACCAAGAGGGTATGGGCTATAAGAGTAACAAGGGGAATGTCGTACCTTTCCATTTGTCAGTGTCTGGAATGTGCTTGTGGTTCTCGGCAAGCAGAGCCTATTCTTAAGGCCCTGGAATCTGGGAGAACACTGTCGCTTTAAATATCCAAAATAGTCAAACCGCTTGTAAGCATTCAAAATGGCTGCACCCTCTGGCAGGCAAAAGTCCACAGCTCAGCCTGCCTTCCTCTTTGCTGCATCCCCTTTTATTCACCAGCCACCAGAGCAGTCCTCCATATAGTTCCTGGCTAGCAGGGCTGATTTTTCGGTTAATTCTTAGGTTCTGCCACCACTGTACAATATCCAAGCTGTCTGTGCTGTTAGGATTGCTGCCAGACTGCATGTCTCCTTTTTTTGATATTTTCATGCAAGTTCTTCTACTAGTTGGAGTTTTGTCCATTTTTATATCCTTCCCTTCAAGGCTAAAGGGTCCAGGATTATCTTCTGTATCTGTGTTAATTGGTTCCCCTTTTCTTTGTTGAAGAGGGTCTGTGCAGTCTTTCTGCCTTTCCACCATCTTACTGGAACTCTACCTGTTCTTTTTGGTATAGTGACTCTGTGTATTCCTTCCATCTTCTTCTTCTTTTTTTTTTTTAATTTTTTTAGTGTGATTTGGGTGGAGATTTACAGAGCAAATTCACTCTCCATACAGCAGTTCACATATTCTTTGTCTCATGACATTGACCCCAGTTTACCATAATGCAACAGCTTCCCTCTCACCTCCTCCCAGTGTCCATCCTTCCATGGGCTCCTGCCCCCTGAGCTGTCTCCCTGTGCATAAGCAGCTCTTCTTTCTCCCATGATTGTTATCTGCAAGGAGTGTATCTACCTGAGGTAAATGTTTACCTCATATGCCTGTCCCCTATTTGGCTGGAAACCACAGGTGTGGGTTCAATTCCAGATCCGAAGGGCAGCTAGGAGCCATAGTCTCAGTGCTTCCACCTGGCTCTATCGGACCAGCAAACCTGTTCCCCCCCTTTTTTTCTTCCAATGATTTTGAGTTTTGTTCCACATTTTTCTCCTTCTCTATCCAGGATCTCCTACATAGATCCCCTTTCAAGTGGAAGACAGTGGTAGCCGGGCACTATCTAGTTCTTCTGGTCTCATAGTCATATAGGCTGCACATCAGATGGTGTACCAGTCGCTAGGACTAATTGTTTCCATGAATTTTGGTTTTCTTCATTCTTCTATTCTCTGGATGAGGAGAGACCCATTGTTGCATCTAGATGGCAGCTTGCTAGCTTTTAAGATCCCAGTTGCTACTCACCAGGGTAGGAGGTGGAACAATGTTTTGTGTAGTATGTTATGCCAGTTGAGCTTGATGTCCCCTGTGACTATGGTCCCAAGCCCACAGGTTCAACTACTCGGTCTCTCTGGGTAGCTGGCTGTGACCAAGCAGTGACCACCACCTTGGCCCTTGTCAGCTCTAC